>NC_044394.1:44775304-45092613 GCF_006542625.1 Nomascus leucogenys | reverse complement strand
GCTGACCCACTTTTCTCTATGCTGTATCAGGTACAAGCAAGCTAAATAGGATTAAAAAAAGTAACTTTCAGTATAAAACAGGAATGGAAATGCACTGCACCTAAACTCCAATGGGATTTTCCTTTTGTCAAAGGCTGCCCTTCTATAACCTCTTCTTAGTTTATAAAGCATACTAATCTCACTGAGGCTCTTATTACACATCTTTGGTTGTTAATTTTAAATAATCTGTACAAAGGCAAGTTTACCAAAGTATATAAAGGGAGCATATTTTCGTGGCCATTGGAGAGTAAGTGAACAAAACTTTTGTTGGACTAAGAAAAGTAGTTTTACCTGCAATTCTGACAATTCATTTTATTAACTGATTGATCAATAATTGTTTTGAGTTTATAGGGTAATAATTTCGCTGTTGGAGGACACATTTCAGCTAACTATTAAAGGTTAAATTCACCAAACAGAAGGATACTAATTAACTGCCTCTTAAGAAATTGACCAGGCCACTGCAAGTTCTTTTGTCCATTGTCTATAAATCAGAAGGATGCTCTTTAAGGCATTTCCATCAGGATACATGTTGGCACAAAACTCAGGCAAGCAGTGCTTACAGTCAGAAGACTATAATGATAACAGATAAAGGTTATTGTTCTGTTTATACGAGAATGGAGTCAGCTTGGATAATTTTCAAAATTTAAGGATATATGGCAAGTTGGTGAGTATTGAGAAAAAAATAGTCTGTTTCATCTTATGAATTTCAAATTGAATTTATTTAGCACCAATTGCTTAATTGCGACTCAAGTTGCTTAAGGTTTATTATAATACTGTGTTTCATCTCCTTGAATTGGTGCAGACACAGTCTGGTCCAGGTGTGAGGTCCAATATGATAATTTAAACTCAGTTTAAAATTGCTTTTACTTTACTCCTGAAATGCAAATAATGTAATGGAAATGTTTGAGATCAAGATTCCTGTGGGTTGATAGGAATCCTGTTGTTTCCTTCATTTTTCATCCAAATATGTCTGTATTTTGTATTCTTAGCAATTGTATAAACTAAGATGTCCTTAGGTCAAAAGGGCACATAATTATACTTTGCTCCCTGCCTCCTTAGAATTTGAAGTTAATGCGCTATCTTGTATTAGGCAATAATTTGCTCCTAAATTAGCCACATAACCCAAACTTAATCTCTGGGTTCCAAATATGAAATATCTTGTTCTTCTAACATTTGGATAATCTCCACTTTATACATCTCTGGCTCTATAGCCTAGGAAACTCTTATAAATGTATGTTTGGAAACTTTTTGTGGGAAAGCTTAGCCATATAGTAACTCATATCACACAAAGCCCAGGATGCTAGGAACTTTTTTTTAAAAAATTCAACTCTCCATACTCAGTATCCAGAGCAGGACCTAGCTTATAGTTGGAGCTCAATAAATGCTTGTTGAATGAATACATCTATCAGCTTTTTCTCCATATATTATCTGAGGACCTCTAACACATGCTGGCAACCTCCCCATCCCTCAGAAAAAAATTCTAATGAAACAAACTCACAATTGTTTATTCATTCTCTCTTTCTCACACACATTTTATGTTACACTAATAATGCATAGAATTTGAGCTATTTTAAGATTACCAAATACTATACTAATTATATTAATTTTAAGCATGGTAAGATGATCAAATTTACTATTACTAAACTACATGGAATTTACTTGGAAAACCTAGTTTCACAAAATATTTTAATCTGATCCAGCAAAACCTAAGACATATTTTGCAGCATATCCATATCGGTTTATTATAAATTTAAAAGCCTAAAATTAGGTAAATATATTGCCAGACATGTAAGCATTATGCAAATAGAAAAAGATACACTAAATCACTGAAAATGTTGGTGGTCTAATATTGGAGTAATTTGGGGAAAATACTAATGTTACTTTCACCCTCACTGAACTGGACATTTTGATTTAAAAAAAAAAAAAGCGAGTCAGTAAACCGCTGAGTGATAATCCTCATTGGTAGTAAAAAATGTCAAACTCTTATAAGAAACACAAAATTTTTAAATCACTCTCAATATAGCTGCAGAATTGAAGAAACTACTTTTTCATTAGATTGCCTCAGTATTTACAATTCAGAAATAATTATTTCTTTTCTTAAATTAATGAGATATCACTTCCAACAACAGTTTTTCTGCATTTTCTCATTTTAAATACATCAGTGAAATTTTAACTTATCATGATGAGCATCCCAAATAGATAAAACTTGATGGTCAGCAGAGTTAGTACTGTTTTAATAAGGCATCTGACAAATAAATATAATTGTAACTGGTGCCTTCTTGATGTCTAGGATCTCTGCCTGGTATACCAACGGTGTCTATGAGGGGAAAACAAAGTTTTTAATTTATAAATGCATTTTTTTTCCTCTTTTCTTTCAGGAAAGAAACTGGTTTTCCTGTCAAACTAATACGTATGATTATTAGAGGTAAAAACATAACAAATCAAATAAAAAAGGAATTTATCATTTAAAGAGAAGCTCATATGTTAATGAGCTTGAAGTATTGTAATGAAATATCAGAAAGATCCTGACATCGTAGTTTTACAATACACACGAGCAGACAAGAGATCTGGATTTTGTTTAGTGTTTCACTACCTCAATAGAAGTTTATGGGTGCCTATCTTAACTGAGTTCTCTTACTGGAGCAATGGAACAAGAATTATGCCCACATTGCTGCATTCCAATGTTAAAATCTACATCATCAGAAATGTAGTGTGTGAGTTATTTTTTTTAATGAACAAATGTTATCTGATGGCTGTTTTTCATCAGCTTCTAACCTCAAGAAAAACTATTTTTCACTAGAATCAAGTACTGCTATATATATCCAGTCTCATCCCTCTACATTTCTTTCAGTCCCATAGAGCTCTTTTAGCTGAAAGAAGCTTTGACTCTGAAGCAGGACAAGATAATTATATAATCATGCAATATTTCATACTATAGCAGTACACCGCACTGAATTTCCCATCCCTAAAGCCCACTTGGAAATGGCTGGAAATATGGATCCAGCCATTGAATCACACATTAATGTATCAGCACACAGGAAACTAATAAAAAAAGGTTTAAAAGGGTAAATTGAATATCTACTAAAATTGTGAATTTATGAACGTGTTCTAAAATTTCTATGAACAAAACATTTTATATGGCTTTTAACAACATTATAAATTTTCAACCAGAAAGGAACTTTTTATCTTTCCTTAACTCTTTTGAGTAAGTCTCTCAGATTTTATTTCAATGAGTTCTTGGCACCTAGTAGGTGTTGAATAAATTTTTACTGAATTCATACATAAAATTTTAAATTATTTGTGGGGAGAAAGCATATTATGAAACTCATGAACATAAAGGCATTTAATCTAAACAAGACTTGGAGCTAATACAAAGTTTACTTCTTTAGCGTACCATGCACTTGGTAGAGATATGAGGTGTGCTTTTCATATATAAAAAGTTTGATTATAATCAGATGATTCAAAATAGAATTTTTATAATATTATGTTAAATTTCATCCACATTTCACATAAGCAGTTGAAATATTTACTTGATAGAAGAAATTCTTTGTTAAGTATTATAATTTTATATGATTGTTCTAAAGGTGAAAATGTGATCATGCATAAAATATATTTAAAAATTACTGATAGTAATACCTTACATTTGTAAAATATTGTACAGTTTATATAGTGCAATTATGTAATATCTAAATTGATCCTCATAGGGACTTTGCAGTTAAGTATAAACACTGTCTTTTAATTAGAAAAAATAAATGCCATAGTAGCTTGGAGCATGGGTTCTGGGGCCAGGCTTACCCAAATTTTGCCATTTACTGTGTGGCCTCAAGCAAATGTCTCAACAACCCCCAAATGAATGATATTAACAACCTCACAATGACCTAGTAGTATGAGAGGAAGTAATATATAAAGTGCTTTGCCTAGTGCCCTTTGTACGATAATGATTTCATTATTAGCATCAGTCTTTATAGTGATATTGTTATTAATGAGAGACTGGGCTGTCAATTAAGTGACCGGTTAGGAAGCAACAGTATTAGAACAGAGGAAGAGTTCAAACGCAAGGTGGTTTGACTTCACAGGTTTATTCCTAGGTCAACACTGTACCAGCTCAGTTAAGTGGAAAACAGGTCAAATGTAAATATTTGTTATCTGAAGGAACCATTTCAGATTAGTTTTACAAAATAAAAAAGTAAATTTGAATATTTAAAGCTTTTCTTCTATTATAACTCAGGGTTTATACATATTGAGATTTCTTAAAGTACACTTTTATGACTTTATTATTGGTGCTAGAAAAGCTATTCTTCAGTGAAAGCTAGATCCTAACTTTTTCAGCTTAAAAAGCAATTTGGTTGAAATGGTACCTAATTACTCTATTCTCAAAGGAAGAATGACCTTTCAAATGTGTGTTTATCAGCCTCTTGCTTAAGAACGTTAATGTTCCTCTTTAACTCAGAAAAAATACTCTTACTGAGTGAGAAATAGAGCTTAGAAACAACATTAACAGACTTCTGTAAGAAGAACAGAAAGAAGAAAAGGCACAAAGTAGAAAAGAAGTACAAAAAAAAAATAAAGTGAACCAAATTAATATATTCACTCAACAAATAGCTTACACAGAGGTAGCTTTTAGAGGGAATGGAGATCCTAACCCTCAAATGGTTTACTGTGCAACAGCCATTAGATATAAAGGATCACTAAAGAAAAGAGTAAAAGGAGATGAAGTAAATTTACAGAGGCATAGGAATTATAGAATGCACGGGTCTTATTTAAAAGTTGCTAGTGTTAGAGTAGGTAGGCAGCCATGAGCAAGGCAAGAGAGCCCCAATTCACCCCCAGGAATGTCAGGAAACCATCAGAAGATGGTCAGGCAGTTATCACACTGTCTCTCTAAAATAATAGTTGGTTGCAGACAGTGCCAAAAAAAAAGGCAGTCTCCCGATACATAGAAAACACCTGAAGCTGATGATGATTTTAAGGTCCTCTGAGCTGGCCCCACCACGGTCAAGCCATTACGACATTCCCCCCCTCTTTCTGACATTGTTAACCATTTTCCTATATGCCCCAAGAACTCTCTCAGCTGATGCTTGCAGCTACTGCATTTACCGAGATAACTTTGTGAAAATCTCTTGCTTTTGTTATTATATACTCATTCCTCTAGCATATTCACTTTGGAAACAAAAGACATCATTCTGTTTATAGCATTCTATTTCTACTAGTGGTATTTTCATTTACAAAAATATAGTGATTCTTGATAGCTGAAAATTTCAAATCCTAGAAAACATAGGATTTCTGTGCATGATGCTATCATCATTATGGAACTGCTATTGGCTGAAGATTCATTTGAAGAATCCGATTTTTCCAAAACAGATGATTCTGATGATTCATATAATTCTGATGTTTGTTCTGATTAGAAATAACTCTAAGAGCAGTTTTTATATTGTATTTTCATATTGAAAATCAGTCAGATTTGCTTCCACCTCAAAGAATGTGTTTATGTAAAAATTAAATGAGTGCTGGTGGTGAGCCATCCCTTTTTGTTTTTCTAAATGAGAAAGGAGTGAAACCAAAATAGGCAACTATCCAGCTTGAGAATATATGAATATATGAGATTATGAATCCCTGTTTAAGCCACACTTAATCAGGTTCTCTAATCTTTATGTTTGAAATTGTGTGTAACTATTGCATACTCCATAACTATTATGTTTTATAGGTTATTGGGGCACAGAGAACAATTCTCCAAAGTATAGTGCTTAGGTCTGATGAGCGTTTTGAATTAAATTAAATTGGAAGGCCCTAAATCTTCCTCAGATACAAGAACTTTTTAATATCTTGTTTTTCTTCCCCACCTCCGCCGAAGCCCTGAAAGGAACTTTGGAATTTCCTTATCTCACCAGGAAACTCCTTTCCATAGAAGTGCAATTGTCTTAAAACCCCCTGTCTAGGAACCTCATCAAATAACCAGAAAAGATAAACCACTGGAAAAAAGACAAGACAAAATATCATCACCGTACCCAGATAGGCTTTGTATTCATTTTTCTGAGGGCAGCACAGAGAGACTGCCTGGGAGACTTTATCTATATAATAAGACCATCATTGTTTGCAACGCAGTTTTGCCCCTCATTTTCCTTTAACTTGCTTATCCCATTCAGTTTTTTAAATAAAATCATTTAAAAGATAATGTCTGCCTCTTCGTTCCATTTATTTCCTCTAAAAATTGTTTACTATCCACTCTAAAATTGCCTACAGACCCAGCTTCCATCTCCCTTATGACTAGGGTATTAGTTTAATTTTTATTTTATTAATTTAGATACTGGGTCTTGCTTTGTTTTACAGGCTAGAACGCAGTGGCTCAATCATAGCTCACTGTAACCTCAAACCCCTGGGCTCAAGCTACCTTCCCACCTTATCTACTGAGCATCTAAGCCTACTGGTACACGCCACAATGCCTGGATAATTTTTATTTTGTATTTTTTTTTGTAGAAACAAGGTCTCACTATGTTGCCCAGGCTAGTCTCAAATTTCTAGCCTCAACTGACACTCCCACCTTAGCCTCACAAACACCTGAGATTATAGGCAGAAGCCACAGTGCCTGGCCTGAAGAGGGCATTTAATCCCCAACTATGTGGCCCTTCTTTTGGGTCTCATATTTGTGGGTCTCCCCTGTCAATGTGCATGCTAATAGGTTTTTATGCCTTTTTTTTCTGTCTATTCTATCTATTGTCAGTTCATTTCAGCAGTGAACCTTCAGTGGATAAATGGCCTCGGCCACAACAAAGTAATAGAGATGAGAGATTGAAGATCAAAGGATCAAGTTATTTTTGTTTTGTTTTGTTTTGTTTGTTTTTTGAGACAGATTCTCGCTCTGTCTCCCAGGCTGGAGTGCAGTGGTGTGATCTCGGCTCACTGTAAGCTCCACCTCTTGGGTTCATGCCATTCTCCCGCCTCAGCCTCCGAGTAGCTGGGACTACAGGTGCCCACCACCACGTCCAGCTAATTTTTTGTATTTTTAGTAGAGACGGGGTTTCACCATTCACAGGATGGTCTTGATCTCCTGACCTCGTGATCCGCCTGCCTCGGCCTCCCAAAATGCTGGGATTACAGGCGTGAGCCACTGCACCATGCAGGATCAAGTGATTTTACAATGATTTATGCAGAGTAAATAAATAAAAGTTTGAATGAATCTTGGCAGTTGTTGATGAGAGGGGTAATGGAATTAGGAGTGAGAATGTAACATCAGTTGAATTTTTCAAATAATTGGCTAAATACTAGAAGAAAAGGAAAAGGGAAATATGAAGCTAACACTGACATTCAGAATGTGTCTGACTAAGACATGTGACATTCCATGATCAGGGACAGGAAATCAGAAGGGAAAATGGTGACTTTGATACTGGATATAAATTTGAGGTTGGAGCAAAACATTCAGGAAGTTGGAAATTATCAAATACATATCAAGTGGCAGTTAAGAAGCATTTATGTAAATCAATAGCAGAGTTGAAGTACAGTTGGCCCACATAGGTTTGAACTGTGTGAGTTCACATATATGTGGATTTTTTCCAATAAAAGTTACACCAAGTGTGCCTGCCTCTCCTGCCTACCCTTCCACCTCCACCTCCTCTTCAGGCTACTCAATGTAAAGATGAAGATGAAGATGAAGAACCTTATCATGATCAACTTCCAGGTAGAAAAAAAAACAAAAAGCAAATATATTTTTTCTTCCACATGATAGTTTTAAAAAGCATTTTCTTTTGTTTAGGTTACTTTACTGTAAAAATATATACTACATAGACTATACAAAATATGTGTTAATCAACGCTTATGTTATTGATAAGGCTTTTAGTCAATGTAGACAAAATAGCCTTCTGTTGAAAAAAGATGCCATCTAGCACTCTGATGGCAAAAAAGGAGAAGTCAATATCTGGCTTCAAAGATTCAAAGGACTGGTTTACTCTCTTGTTAAGGGCTAATGCATAGGTTGAATCCAATGCTGATTTACCATATTGAAAATCCTAGGGACCTTAATAATTATGTTAAATCTACTCTGTCGGTGCTCTATAAATAAAACAACAAAGACTGGATGACAACAAATCTCTTTACCACATGGTTGATGGAATATTTTAAGTTACTTGTTGAAACCTATTGCTCAGGAAAAAAAAAAAAAATTTCGTTTAAAATACTATTGCTCATTGACAATGCACATAGTAACCTAAAGAGCTCTCTGATGAAGGTATAAAGGGTATCAATGTTTTTACGCCTGCTAACACAATATCCATACTGCAACCCATGAATCAAGTAGTAATTTTGACTCTCAGGTCTTATTATTAAATAAATATATCTTTTAAAGCTGTAACTGCCATAGATAGTGATTCTCCTGATGGATCTGGGCAAAGTAAATCAAACACCATCTGGAAAGGATTCAGCACTCTAGATGCCAGTAAGAATATTTGTGATTCATGGGAGGAAGTCAAAATAGCAACATTAAAAGCAGTTTGTGGCCAGGTGCAGTCTCTCACGCCCGTAATCCCAACACTTTGGGAGGCCTAGACGGGAGAATCACGTGAGGTCAGGAGTTTGAGACCAGCTTGAACAACATGGTGAAACTCCATCTCTACTAAAAATACAAAAATTAGCTGGGCATGGTGGCGCACACCTGTACTTCCAGCGACTCAGGAGGCTGAGTCAGGAGAGCCGAGATCACACCATAGTACCTCAGCCTGGGCAATGAGAGTGAACTCTGTCTCAGAATAAATAAATAAATAAAAGCGGTTAGCAAGATATTGAGTCTAACCTTCATGAATGGCTTTGAAGGGTTCAGGAACTCAGTGAAAGAAGAAACTACAGATGTGGTAGAAATGCAAGAGAACTAGAACTACAAGTGAAGACTGAGGATGTGACAGCATTGCCAAAATCTCATGATGAAACTTTAACAAACGAGAAGTTGCTTCTTTTTTTTTTTTTTTTTTTTTGAGACGGAGTCTCGCTCTGTCGCCCAGGCTGGAGTGCAGTGGCGCAATGTCGGCTCACTGCAAGCTCCGCCTCCCGGGTTCACGCCATTCTCCTGCCTCAGCCTCTCCGAGTAGCTGGGACTACAGGCGCCCGCCACCACGCCCGGCTAATTTTTTGTATTTTTAGTAGAGACGGGGTTTCACCATGTTAGCCTCGTGATCCGCCCGCCTCGGCCTCCCAAAGTGCTGGGATTACAAGCGTGAGCCACCACGCCCGGCCGAGAAGTTGCTTCTTAAGGATGAGCAAAGAAAGTGGGCTGGGTGCGGGGGCTCAGGCCTGTAATCCCAGCACTTTGGGAGGCCGAGGTGGGCAGATCATGAGGTCACGAGATTGAGACCATCCTGGCTGACACAGTGAAGCCCCATCTTTACTAAAAATATAAAAAATTAGCCAGGTTTGGTGGCAGGAGTCTGTAGTCCCACCTACTCGGAAGGCTGAGGCAGAAGAATGGCATGAACACAGAAGGTGGAGCTTGCAGTGAGCCGAGATCAGGCCACTGCACTCCAGCCTGGGTGACAGAGTGAGACTCCATCTCAAAAAAAGAAAAAAATTGGTTTATTTTAGTGGAAACTAATCCTGATGAAGATGCTGTGGATATTGTTGAAATGACAACAAAATATTAGAACATTACATAAACCTAGTTAATAAAACAGTGATAGAGTTTGAGTGGATTGACTCCAATTGTGAAAGAAGTCCTATTGTGGATAAAATCCTGTCAAACAACATTGTATGCTACATAGAAATCTTTCAGGGAAGGAGGAGTCAATCAACGTTGCAAACTTTCTGTTATCTTAAAAAATGCACCAGCTACTTCCACCTTCAGCAATTACCACCCTGATCAGTTAGCAGCCATCAACATCCAGGCAAGACACTTCATAAGCAAAAAGATTACAACTCACTGAAGGCTTATATAATTGTTAGCAGTTTTTAGCAATATGTTATTTTTTAATCAAGGTATATGCATTGTTTTTTAGACAAATGCTCTTTCACACTTCATAGACCACAGTATAGTATAAACGTAACTTTTATATTTATGGGAAACCAAAAATTTCGTATCACTCACTTCATAATGATGTTTGCTTTATGGTGATATGCCGGAACTGAACCTATAACACCTCAAAGGTATGCCTGTAATAAGTCCTTGCCAATCAATAATTGCTTTAATTGTAAACAGGCGAAATTATCCAATCAACAAATACAAAGTGACTTAGTGGATTAAAAAAAAAAAGCTGCAGCAATATCCTCCCTGTGAGAGACTAATTGTAGCTTTAAGGACACACATAGGCTAAAAGTGAAGGGACAGAAAAAGATATTCCATGGAAATGGTAACCAAAAGGAAGCAGTGGTATTTATATGAGATAAAAAAGACTTTCAGTCAAAATCTGTCACAAGAAAATCACTATATAATGATAAAGGAATCAATTCATCAAAAGGATGTAACAATTGTGAATATACATGTACTCTACATTGGAGCACCTAAATATGTAAAGAAAATATAAACAGGACTGAAAGGAAAAATAGTAATACAATAGTAAGGGATTTCAATAATGGATATATCATCCAGACAGAAAATCAATAAGGAAACAGCAGAATTGACTAACACTATATCAAATGGACCTTAGCGACATATGCAGAAAATGCCATTTAACAAAATGACAAAGAATACACATTCTTCTCAAGTGTATGCAGAATATTCTCCAGGGTATATTGTGTTAGACTATAAATCTGAGCAAATTTAAGAGGACTGAAATTATATCAAATATCTTAAAAGATATTTGTTATCATATTTGGTAAGATTGGTATCAATCCAGTGGTAAGAAACTAGAAGTCTATAAGAGGAGAAAAATAGGAAAATTCACAAATATGTGGAAAGTAAACAACATACTTTTAATGCAATCAATGGGCCAAAGAAGAAATCAAAAAGTATAAGGAGACAAATGAAAAAGAAAAAGACAACATGCAAAAATGTATAAGATGCAGTACAAGTCCTAAGAGGGAAGTTCATAGTGACAAATGCCTACATTTATTAATAATAAAGATCTCAAATAAGCGACCTAATTTTACATCTGAAGAAACTAGAAAAAGAACAAGCTAAATAAACCCAGAGTTAGCAGAAAGAAAATAATAAAGATTAGAGCACAAATAAAATGGATACTAGAAAGACAATTAAAATGATCAACAAAACTGAGAGTTTTTAAAGATAAACAAAATTGATAAACCTTTAGCCAAAAATAGAACAAAGGAAAAGACAGAGCTTAATAAATTAGAAATGAAAGAGAAGATCTAAGAACTTACATGGTAATACAAAAGATTATAGCAGGTTATTAACAATACACCAAAAAATTGGATAGCCTAGAAGAAATTAATAAATTCCAAGTAGCATATAGCCAACTAGAACTGAGTCATGAAGACATAGAAAATATAAATAGACTAATAATAATCATGTAAAGATTTGAAGCACTTATGAAAATCTCCCAAAAAGAAAAGTCTGGGGCAAAATGTCCTCACGAATGAATTCAACCAAATATTTAAATGATTAAAGCCAGTCCTTTTCAAACTTTTCTAAAAATTTGAAAAGGGAATACTTCTAAACTCATTTTAAAAGGCCAGAATTACCCTCCTACCAAACCCAGATAAAGATGCTAAAAGAAAATTATAGACCAATATTTCTGATGCACATAGATGTAAAAATCCTCAACAAAATATTAGCAAATTTAATTCATCATAACTTTAAAAGGATCATTCACAATGATCAATTGGGATTTATCCCTGTGCAAATGGGTCATTCACCATAATCAAGTGGGATTTACCTCAGGGCTGAAAGATGGTTCAATATATGCAAGTCAATAAGTGTTGTACACTACACTAACAGAATGAAGGATAAATATCACATGATCTCAACAGATGCAGAAAATGAATTTGACAAAATTTATTATCTTTCCATGATAAAACTCTCAAGAATTTAGAAGACATGTAAGTCAACATAATAAAGGCCACATGTGACAAGCCAACAGTAAACATTAAACTCAATTATGAAAAGTTGAAAGGTTTTCTTTTAAGATCAGGACCAAGACAAATGTGTCTCTCTTACCACTTCTATTCAATGTAATAACGTCCTAACCAGAGCAATTAGGTAAGAAAAAAAAAAGCATCCAAATCAGAAAGGAGGAAGCCAAAGTATTTGTTTGAAAATGACTTCATTTTATACAGACAAAACCCTCAACCCTCCACTATAAAACTGTTAGAATAAATGATTTCAGTAAAGTTTTGTGATACAAAATCAACATAAAAAATCATGTTGCATTTTTATACACTAACAATTAACTATCTGAGAACAAAATTAAGAAAATAATCCCATTTGCAATCACATCAGAAAGGATAAAATACTTATGAATAAATTTAACCAAGGAGGTAGAAGATCTGTACAATGAAAACTATCAAACTGGTGAAATAAATTGAAGAAGACACAAGTAAATAAAATGTTAAAATGTCCATACTTCCTCAAACAATCTACAGGTTCCACGCAATCCCTACCAAATTCCAATAGCATTTTTCACAGAAATAAAAAATACAATTCCAAAATTTATATGAAACCATGAACACTCCAAATACCAAAGTAACTTTTTTTTTTTTTTGATACAGAGTTTCACTCTGTCACCTGGGCTGGAGTACAGTGGTGCAATCACGGTTCACTGCAGCCTCAACCTCCTGGGCTCAACCAATCCTTTCACTTCAGCCTCTTGAGTAGCTGGGACTACAGGTGCACACCACCACACCTGACTAATTTTTGTATGGTCTCAAACTCCTCGTCTCAAGTGCTTCACCCACCTCAGCCTCCCAAAGTGTTCGTAAAGCCTCCCAAACTACAAGCAATTTTGAGTAAAAACAACAAAGCTTGATGCACTACATTTCCTGAATTCAAACTATATTACAAAGCTATAGTAATAAAAAATATGATATTGGCATAAACACAGACACGTAGACTAATAGATCAGAATAGAGAGCCCATACCCATGTGTGCATACATTGTCCACATATGAGGTCAACTAATCTTTGATGAGAGTGCCAAGGATTCACAATGGAGAAAGGATAGTATCTTCAATAAATGGTGCCTGGAAAACTGGATATTCACAGACAAAGGAATGAAACTAGACACTTAATTTACATGGTACACAAACATTAAATCAAAATAGATTAAATACTTAAATATGAGAACTAAAGCTATAAAACTAAAAGGAAACATAGAGAAAAGGCTCCTTGAAATTGATCTGGGAAATGATTTTTTTATATGACACCGAAAGCAAAGTCAACAAAAGCAAAAATAAACAAGTGGTCTATATCAAAGTAAAAATATTCTGCACAGCAAAGGAAACAATAAACAAAATGTAAAGAAAACCTACAGAATGAGAAAATGCAATCCTTATATGCTTCCATTATGCTAAGTGAAATAAGCCAGATACAGCAACATACATATAGTGATGTATGATATCACTTATATGTGGAATCTAAAAAGTTGAACTCTGAAAAGCAGGAGTAGAATGGTTGATTTTAGCGGGTGGAAGGAGGTAGGGGACGGGGCATGAGAGTACGCTGGTCAAAGAGTCCAAACTTTCTCTTATAAGATGAATAAGTTCTGGGGATTTAATGTATGACATGCTGACTGTAGTTAGTAACACTGTATTTTTTACTTAAAATTTTCTAAGAAAGATACTAAGTCCAAGATACTAAGTGTTCTCACCACACAGACACAAATGGTAGCTATGTGAGGTGATGAACTTTTTAAAGTGAAAGTATGGAGATTTATTGCAAAGCGAAAGTACACACTGAAGAAAGGGACATGCAGGTGTACTCAAGAGTCACTGTGAGGAATGTTTTAATGAGCATGGTTGTGGTAATCATTTTACAATACATTCACCTATCATATCACCATATAATACACCTTGAATTATATGTAATTTTTATTTAATTTATTCTTCAATAAAGCTGGAAAATAAAATATTTGTTTTCTTGGCTAGTCTGAAAGCAGCAGACAATTTTCATGTTTAAAGTTCTAATATGTTTTATGCTAAACAAATTTTTTCTGTTAAAGAAATATAAATCAATATATTCAAACCTAGAAAACTACTTATAATAAAGACCTATAATGTATATTGCCACATTAAAACAAACAAAATTCATCTTTTATTGGAAAGATCAACCACATTACCAATTTAATAAATAGCCTTATGTTCCACACAAATAAGCTATCTAATGCATCATAATTGCTGAAGTGCTTTGGTACATTTATATAAATCTCACTATTTGAACAATATAATACTTCCCTGTTAACATATTTAAAGTAATATTTTCCCCTCAAATGCCTTATGAGGTTAAAAAAAGATGGAAAAAGGGAAGACCTTTTGCATATTCTGAAGCCTATAAACATGTAGCTTAAACTTTTCTGGGATGCCTTACCCCAAAATATCACTGTGGCTAAACCACTATCATCAATAAAAGTCATGAGTAAGGTGCATTCCTTTAGTAATAGATAGTGAACTGGAAAAAAAATCCTTCAATAGTAAGAGCTGGATCTCTCTTATCCTATGCATGAAATGATAATCACCATTACACTAAGGTGAGAACAAAATCACAAGATACTAATAATAAGAAGAAAAAAAGTTTGTTTTTTCTTAGTGGAACAATTAATAGAAAATAAGGATTCTTTAACTGAAGATTATTATTTTATATAAGTAACTACAGCATTAGAAAACATAATCAGGAAGCTGTAAATAAGTAAATTACCAGCTGTCAAAAAAATTACCACTATCAAATTAAATGAGCTTTCCCTAGGCAAGCTAACATTGCTTTTGCCTGAAGCCTGGCTCAAAAATGAATCATGAGGGAGACAAATCATATAGATAAAACAAATTTTAAATTAATTATGTCTGTATAGACTAACTTGAAAAATAAATCTTAAAACTCATTGCTAAATCTTTTAACAACTAACTACAACGATTAGGGACTACTGTATACCACACTATGCCTCAATGAACTCTGATTTGTTTTTAGATTAACATAATTACATAATATTAACTTAGATAGTGTACATGTCATTCCTGTAGGTCAGAGTAAGGGATGACTTTCAACATGAAAAGTGGAAGTAAGTTGGTTATTTATAGATATTTAACAAACTACAAGTTAACTATTTATTTCCACTTTGGCTAACTACTCAAAAATTGCCTCAAGTACGTCTTTAGTGGCCAAATCTACAAGAAATATATTTCTTCTCATCCTGTCAAGTTTATTTTTGTCCTGTATTTACACAGATGGGTCCATAAAAAACTGAATGTAAAATATTGATGACAGTTAATTTTGCTTCTTTCATCTTATTTACATTATTTTCGTCCACCCATTGTCCACAGGCAATAAAACAAATGGGCTAAGGGGTTAGGGGTCTTCTGTGATGATTACAGAGAGAAAAACAAAGAGGATAACTGTCCTGATGCAAGGGTGTCTTGAAAGCACATCAGATGCTTTATCAGTGTCAGAAAGTCACAGGTTTTTAAAAGTGTTAAAGAAATTTAAAATTAGCCCCTTGTGTCTCATGGAAACCAGAAGAGCTGTGCGTGCCATTGTAGAGCTAGTTAACAAGATCAATGTACAGGATACTCCACCATTTTAAGGACTCCTATGAGGCATTTTAGGTATAGAATTAAAATGTTGATCACCTGAGGGACTTTCTTCAATCCAATTCCAAGGGCTGATCTTGGGGAAAGAAGTTAATATGTCGTATGTAACTTTGGTTCTCTCACAGTGGCTTATGTTTGGATATGATACTTATTTAGCTGATAATCCATCTAACTGCCCTCTGAGTATCACTGTGATGGAGAATGACAAAGATTTAGAAATAATATGTATTTTTAATGGGACCCACACCAACAAGAAGTGTCAGACCTAAAGAAATGGGTCTTTAAATGGTGGGATCTCCAAAATTGCAGTAATGTATGCTGTTCTATATCCCCTAGACAATATTACATAGCTGCCAATGTGTAAAATCAACACTTTCTAAAGCCTAGTGAAGGAGGTAAGCCTTTTTATCAACTGAGCATTTAAACCTTGTGTTTCTTCTGCTCATTAACCAAGCTGGTGTGACAGGTAAGGGAATACAACTCCTAGATGCTATCTTTCCTCTTAATTACAGACGTTCCAGAAACATTATTTTGTTTATGAGTAATGTTGATGTTACTAGGAGAAATAATATATAAGTAGAAATGTAGGTAGGGAAGGACAGAGAGAGATAGAAAGAGGCAGATGATTTAGGAAAACTACCTTGTAATTGTGATTGCCATTAGACCAATACTAACAAACATTATTATTCCAGTAGAGAAAATGGGCCGGGCGTGGTGGCTCATGCCTGTAATCCCAGCACTTTGGGAGGCCGAGATGGGTGGATCATGAGGTCAGGAGTTCAAAGTCACCCTGGCTAACATGGTGAAACCTAGTCTCTACTAAAAACACAAAAATTAGCTGGGTGTAGTGGTGTGCACCTGTAATCCCAGCTACTCAGGAGGCTGAGGCTGGAAAATCGCTTGAAACCGGGAGGTAGAGGTTTCAGTGAGCTGAGATTATGGCACTGCACTCCAGCCTGGGCAACAGAGCAAGACACCATCTCAAAAAAAAAGCTGGTAGGTATGTCTTTCAGTTATTTTATTGTAATAGCTGACAAAGATTTATCATTTTCTCATTCAAATGTAAAGCACTTCACCAACATGTTTTACTTGATCCTGAGATACTGTCAAAATGTTCCCTGATGGGTAGCATACATTTGAATAATGCAGTCCCACATCATGATCTACCGAGTTTGCTGGGGCTTTGGAAGGCTGGAGGCAGAGATTGGTAAGGAACACTGACTTCAGCCTTTCCCTGCCCCTCATAACTTCTCTCCAATGTGAGGTAGTGTCTTCACTGATGTTGAGTTTGGCTGGAGTATCGGCAGAAATTACAGGTCTCTATAACTATTTATTTTTAAAGGCTTTTACAGTATAAATTCCTCCAGAAGGAGATGAAGCCCCAAATGAACTTTGGTGGAGGTTTAATAAGAATTGCACTTTGCATATTTGATATGATTCACCTTTGGTTTAAGGACATAAGCCTAATGATAATTAATTTCTACTGCATATATTGCTGTAATATATAACTTCTGTTACGTTTTTATTGAAATAACTTTTTTCAACTTTTATTTTAGCTTCATAGGGTACATGTGCAGGTTTGTTACCTGTGTACATTGTGTGATGCTGAAGATTGGGGTATGAATGATCCTATCACCCAGGTACTGAGCATAGTCCCCAATAGTTAGTTTTTCATCCCTTGTCCCCCTCCCTCTTTCCCTCTTCTAGTAGTCCCCAGTTTCTATTGTTGCCATTTTCATGTCCATGAGTATCCAACATTTAGCTCCCACTTATGAACATGTTCCTGCATTAATTTGCTTAGGATAATGGCCTCCAGCACAGCCATGTTGCTGCAAAGGACACAATTTTTTTTCTTTTATGGCTGTGCAGTATTCATGGTATATATGTACCACATTTTCTTTGTTCAGTCCACTGTTGATGGACACATAGGTTGATTCCATATCTTTGCTATTGTGAATAGCACTGCAATGAAAATACGAGTATGTGTCTTTTTGGTAGAACAGTTTGTTTTGGATATATACCAAGTAACGGGATTGCTGGGTTGTATGATAGTTCTGTTCTATGTTCTTTGAGAAGTCTCCAAATTGCTTTCCACAGTGGCTGAAGTAATTTATATTCTTACCAACAGTGTATAAGCATTCCCTTGAAACCACACCTTGCTACCATTTGTTGTTTTTTGACTTCTTAGTAATAACCATTCCCATTGGTGCACTACGGTATCTCATTATGGTTTTCATTTGCAGTTCTCTGATGATCAGTAAGGTTGAGCATTTTAATATATATACATAATATATAATATATATTATATAATATATACATAATATATTATATAATATATACATAATATATAATATATAATATATAATAAATACATAATATATATTATGTATATGTACATAATATGTATGTAGTCCTCTTATAAAGGACACAGAAGTGCTAGGAACTGCATTAGGAATAAAAACCATTGCCCTACCCTGCTCAGTGTGTTCTTACGATTGTGACTGGGGCAAGTTGCACCCTTCTACAGAAGTAAATTTGCCTTGCTGAGAAATATTTTGCTCAAGTGCTCATTTTCTTTACAATTCCAAACTCTTTAACTTAGTTAAACATAGGCATGCTCTTGGAATGGCTAATTAAAGGCTTCAGAAAATAACAGACTTAAAACTGCCGAGTAAAGTAGAAGATTTGAACTTTCTACATGTGTGCATGTGTGTGTTTACTTGAAAAGAGAAAATTGCTTTATAATTAAATGGTCCAAGTCTTTCTTCTACATAACAGGAAGTACACCTTTAAAAATTTCATTTTTTTACAGCCACCCTTTATTTGTAGGTGGACAGGGAGGGGTGCAGTTGAGGCAGGATTGCGGTAGTCACAGAGGCACTCCCTAAAGCCTGCTTACCTAGCCCCTCCCACCCCAAGGAATTGAATCTGCAAGTAGCCACTAGGGTCTCTCCCCTCTAGACTAGAAATAACTTTTCTAAGTAGCTGCTGAGGTAAACTAAGCTCCTTTCTGTTCTCTGTCCCTTTTCTTCACCCCCAGAAGCAAGAACAACAACAAAAACACAACCTGATCTAAAAGACTCCCCCAGCAACTAAAACAAAATGGAACTCTGCAACTGAAGTTCCTGCTCTGTTATTTGAGCCTTGTGAGCTATTTTTCCTCCTTTCTCCCCCTGGAGAGATATTTAAGGCCTTTAAATGCTACTCTGTGGACAGACAATTTAAAAATCACCTAGGACAGGGGAAAAGTTGGCAAATGTCTAGTTTACAATCTCTTGTCATCATATGAAGCCAACTTAAGTTAAAACTCTATTGGCTTCCAGAGCCAGGTTATGCAACTTCTTAGAAGGGTTTGGGGATGTGTTTGTGACTGTTCTCAGTGGAAGAGATCTGAGTTACCTGAGTTACTGGAAACATGGAGCATGGGTAGCATGGGAACACCTGGATCTAGCCAAACCTGAGGGCCACACATGACATTTTCAGTTATATGAAATTCCTGTTTTATTGAAATACTAATTTGCATTTTGTAGAGAATTAAAATCATAATTTGATGCTGTTGAAGCCACAGAGCATTTCATTCCCTTTCATTTTTATTGTGACTTATGACTTATAAATGTAAAAGAGCATTCCAGAGACAAATACATGTTAGTGAAACAGTGATTTCATGAGTGAAGAGGTAGAATGTTGCCATTTGATCAGGGGCCTCCTACAATTACCATCCAACTAGGAGTGACTCACCATTGGAAGCTACCACTATTTTGACTTCTAAGAAAATTATCTCCTTGCTTTTTTTAAAATCGTTTTTTCCATGTATGCACCCTTAAAGAGAATGGATATTTTCTTTTTTAAACAGGGTCTGGCTCTGTCATCCAGGCTGGAGTGAAGTGACACAATCTTAGCTCCCTGCAACCTCCACCTTTTGGCTTCAAACAATCCTCCAACTGCAGCCTCCTGAGTAGCTAGGACTATAGGTCTGCATCACCACACCCAACTAATTTTTGTATTTTTAGTAGAAATGAGGTTTCACTACATTGCCCAGTCTGATCCTGAAATCCTGGCCTCAAGTGATCCTTCCACCTTAGCCTCCCAAACTGCTGGGATTACAGGCATGAGGCACTGGGTCAGCCATGGATTTTGTATTAATGGAATCATACAGCAGGTACCTTCGGGAGTCTTGCACCTGCCACTAGCATTGTATGCGCAACGTTCCTTCTGGCTGTTACTCTAGCTCATTCATTCTCAACACTATCATAGCATCCCACAGTATGACAGTACATAACGTATCCATTAGAGAGTATGTTGTATACTCGATGTTTACTGCAGGTAATTTATTGAAGTAGATCAGTGCAACAGAGCTCATATTGGAAACAAACTGAAATGTTGTGCATCACTCTGTGTGGAAGCCCAGTCTTGATTCAGCCCAACCATCTGCCTTCCTTGGTCCACATCCAAGCAGTTGATGGCTGTTAAGGAAAAATTGCATAGCTGAGCACATTTGTGTTACTACAGCATTGTGATCTTCAGCCCCAGCAGGGCCCTCCTGAGAGCAAGTGATTCTATGCATCCCTCTTTAACCCTGTCTTCCATCCTTTGTGATCAGTTCTTCACTGAACCCCTTCCCTGCACACTCTCATCAGATGGCTTTGTCTCTTTATGGAGTTCATTGGGCAGTAAGTCTTTTCATTTCTTAACTTGGCAGCAAGGAATCTTATCTACATCTGATATGGCTCTGATGAGTGGAGGAATACCCGGGTTCTTTGTCTCACCCTGAATTGGATGAAACAACATGGACACACGTGGAGTGGTTTTAAGGAGCAGAGAGTTTAATAGGCAAGAAAGAAGGAAGGAAGAAGAAAACAGTTCCCTCATATGGAGAGAGAGGGAGGGGGGATTCCAACAAAGAAAACCCACGTGAGTCAGAAAAATGGATGCTTATGTGAGTAGGCTGAAGGAGGTGATGTCTGATCTGCATAGGGCCCAGGGGATTGTTTTGACTAGGGATGTCCTTCATGTAGGCCATATAGGCCATGAAAAACCTGGCCCTCCCACCCTAGCCTGTTAATATGCAAATGCAGGGTGCCCTGATGTTCTACACATGCAGGGATATGTGGAGACAGCCATGTTGTCAAGCACATGCAGGGGCAGGGGCAAGAAGAAGAGGGCAGGAATCACCTTGTTTGGGTGGAGGGCTGTTTCTAATGGCCTTCATTTGCATATCAAAAGTTGCCAGTGGGCTCTAAGAGCTGGATTTTCCTGCTAGACAAGAAATGTTTCTGGAGCTGCTTTAAACGAAATGAAAACTGGCTGGGCCTGGTGGCTTGCAGCTGTAATCCCAGCACTTTGGGAGGCCAAGGCAGCAGATCACAAGGTCAGGAATTCAAGACCAGCCTGACCAACATAGTGAAAGCCTGCCTCTACTAAAAATACAGAAATTAGCCTGGCATGGTGGCACATGCCTGTAATCCCAGCTATTCGAGAGGCTGAGGCAGGAGAATCACTTGAACCTGGGAGGTGGAGGTTGCAGTGAGCCGAGATTGTGCCATTGCACTCCAACCTGGGCCACAGAGCTAGACTCCATCTCAAAAAAAAAAAAAAGAAAAGAAAAAAGAAATGAAAACTTCTCAAGGACCCCTTTTCCTCTCTATCTGCCTAAATAATTTCTTAGTAACCCCTATAACACACCCATGCCCTTCATGCCTGCCATTCCAGGGCCTGGTTGTCCCAATTTTTCCAGGTCACCTGCACTTGTGCCCTGCACTCCTCTAGTACCTTCTAATTTTGTCTTCTTGCTCTCCTTTCCCTATATGGGACTGTAAAAAGTAAAGCAGAGGCTCCTCTTCAAAGAGACTTTCTTCCCCTTCTAATTAGGAATAAATAGTAACTTCTCTTAGAAGCAAAATGTATTCAAAGACCTGTGCTAACATTCTTAAACATCTGCTAGCCGTAATAAAGAAATCAATGTACTTTGTGTTCTTAGCTCCCACAATTTAGCCTAAATATCTGCCCTGGCATGCTTATACTGGTCCAAGCAAGCATTAGGTCATAGCCTGTTCCTCTTCCTTATTTGAAGGTGTTTTTACCTTTCTCAGCATTCCACAAGTTACTTCCTTCTCCCTTTGTTCTCCTCTGCCTTTGCCTCTTTTAAAAAGTTCTAAGTTGCTAGCCAATAGGGACAAATACAGAATGTGAGGTCCCATTCCAGCCAGTGGAAACCAGACACAGCAGTAGGGTGGAAGTGTCAGGTTCTAAATGATCCTGTCTCCTTTCTTTGGTGTACTCTCATGCCAAAACCACTGGTGAGTGTACCCTTTCCGCAGAAAGTAAAAAAAATGGCCTGGCTGAGAAAATTAAATTCATGTTCAAGTGCTATTTCTTTACAGCACTGGAGAACAAGCATTTCTAACAGGACCGTTGGACAATGTCTGTAAAAGTCCTTTGCCTTAAACCTCATCTTCATTGTTCCTATGTAGAACCAGATTTTTTCAGTTCTCACCTGAATTATTGTGCCAGTTTTACTAATTGGTCTCCCTTTAATGCTTGCCTCTTTTGGTTCAAGCTATATTCCTCTAGAGAAGCCAGAATAATATTTCTGAAATGCACAGCTGTCAATGTAAATCTGTGTTCATTTCCTGGGGCAGCTGTAGCAAATCACTATGACCTGGGTGACTTACAACAGCAAAAATGCTTTCCTCACAGTTCTGGAGACCACAGGCCTAAAATCAAGGTGTCGTCAGGGCTGGTCACTTCTGGGGACTTCTGGGGAAGACTCCATCCCATGAAGCTCTGTTAGCTTCCAGAGGTAGAGGGAGCCAGCAATCCTTGGAGCTCTTTGGCTTATAGACTCATCACCATCACTCCAGTCTCTGCCTCTGTCTTCACATGGTGCTTTTCTCTCTGTCTCTAATCTCCCTCTCCTTGATTTTATAAGGGCACCAGTCATTTGATTTTGCAACCATCCTAAATCCAGTGTGGTCCCACTTCAAGATTCTTACCTTAATTACATCTGTAAAAACCCTAATTCTAAATAGAGTCATGTTCTGAGGTTCTGGAAATCCAAACTGGGATGTATGTTTTGGGAACTGCTGTTCAACTCACCATATACCCTCTTGCTGAAAACCCTTCCATGGTCTCTCATTTCCCTGCAGGGTATAATCCAAATCCCTCAGCCCAGAATATAGGCCCTTCCTGAACTGACCTTCAGCAACTGCAGCTGCATAGCCTTCTGGCCCCATGTGCCTACCCGGCACTTCATTCCCCCATGTAAACTGATCTCACTTTCCCAGAGTCTCTCTGGCCTTTTCTTTGTTATCCAATCTTAGCTCCACAGTGTCCTCCTTGCCTCTGGACTTTCCCATCTTCCTCCAAGTCCATGGAATGCCCTGTGTAGACTGTCAAGAGGCCACACAACTAAGTCACAGAGCTGACAACCATCCCCAAAGTCAACTAACATAGCAGATTGGAAAGTGGAATTGTATTAGGAAGGCTTAATCTCAAAAACAAAGTCAAAATACAGCTACTCGTAAGTTACCTGCAAGTAGGAAAAAAAATACCTTACTAAAGAAGGTGATTGCTTATGAAAATAACCACCATTTCCCATTGCACAGAAATTGGTGATGATGTCAGTAAGGAATGGGAAACATGAACTGTGGTTATGGAATATGGAGATATAACTGGGTATTGCAGAAATATTTAAAGAGAATTCTGTTGTCTACACCTCATGGCTAAATAACTAGACCATGTTGTGAATAGATAGCTCTGCATTTTAAGAGAATATTTAAATTATGGCAGTGTTTCCAGACAGGACTGAATGGACTGGATAACCAAACGATGTGTTTAGTGGGGAGATCAATTTCCAAAACTTTGGCTTATGGGGGAAAAGCAGACTTTGGCATCAGTTGGATGCTGGGAACCCAGAAATAAGACTCCCTATCAGCCTGATATTTGGGGTGGGCTTTTATGGTTAGTTGATTTTATTATATTTTGATATATTTTTTATTGTGGTAAAATACAGATTGCCATTTTAACCATTTTTAAATATATAGGTCAGTGGCGTTAAGTGCATTTATCATGATTTTATTTCCTCTACTTGAGGAATTCTAGATTGGACATAGGAGAACTTCAAGTGAGGCCAAAGATGCAGATGCTTGGCAGTCTATATTTTAAAAATCTATAGAAAAAATTTTTCTGTCTGACCAGAAATTTGAGAATTTAGTGGGCTATGTTCTGTCAATACAGGGAAAAGAAAAAAAAACTCCTTTAGAAGCCTGCTGATACCATGCAGGCTGTTGTTTTTGGAGAGCATTTGATGCTTTCCATTTTGGAATAAACATTCTGGTTTGTAGGATAAATACATCTCACGATGAAGTGGGCAGGCTGTCAGCAAAATAAGAGGAAAAGATGGTACCAACACAAATGCAGAGCCCGTGAGAACTGAATGCATGTCCCCAGAATTCTGGACACTTGACAAGCCCTCCCTATGACTTACTTGTAGCTGAGGCTATATTCTGAAATAATACGAGACACTGAAAATGGAAATTCTTCTCTGAGGGTAGAATTAATTCAGCCTTCTGGGTTATATTGTTCACCTGACCTTATTAATGTGCAGAGAGTGTTTTTTTGTTTTGTTTTGTTTTGTTTGTTTTGTTTTGTTTTGTTTTGTTTTTTTTGAGATAGAGTCTTGCTCTATTACCCAGGCTGGAGTGCAGTGGCACAATCTTGGCTTACTGTAAGCTCCGCCTCCCGGGTTCATACCATTCTCCTGCCTCAGCCTCCCAGAGTACCTGGGACCACAGGCACCCGCCACCATGCCTGGCTAATTTTTTGTATCTTTAGTAGAGACAGGGTTTCACTGTGTTAGCCAGGATGGTCTCAATCTCCTGACCTTGTGATCCACCTGCCTCGGCCTCCCAAAGTGCTGGGATTACATGTGTAAGCCACAGCACCTGGCCTAATGTGCAAAGAGTTTTAAAAAAATTTGTTCCAACAAAGAAATAACCCTCATTCTGCACAGAAATGTCTTTTGAGCACTCATTAGCTAATGGATTGATGGTGAGAAATTTGAGCTTTACATGTAAATTAACTTGCAAAAGCATGACATGAAGCTTCTCTGTTCTTTCTTGAAGAAAGTTTCTCCCAAATGGTTTTTCAAATGAGTAAAAGGAAAAGTTCATAATTGTAGCTGTCGCTAGATTATCTTCTCCTTCATTTTGGGGGTCTATTCTGACTTGTTCAAATCGTGTAGACAACTTTGGTTATGCCACAATTGCCCACTTATTTACACATACACAAAGAATCCCCTGACCACAGACCCCAACTGCTCTCTCACCTGACAGTCCTCTGTTCCACATAATCCAATTTTTACCCTGTGCTTTCAACTCTGTTACAGTTGCCTTAGGAAGAAACCACATTTGGAAAGCCCTGTGTTGGAGAAAGGAGTTGTGTCACCAATTTTTCGAACATGGGAAACAGAACACAGAAGTCCTGGTTTTCGCAACTTGGATTTGTATGTGGATTCTCAGACAGCTCTTACATTCTAAAGTTACTCTTTGGGCTGGGTACGGGGGCTCACGCCTGTAATCTCACCACTTTGGGAGGCTGAGGTGGGTGGATCACCTGAGGTCAGGAGTTTGAGACCAGCCTGGCCAACATGGTGATACCCCATCTTTGGTAAGAAGACTCAATAGGTGATGTTATTTCCTTTTTATTGAATTACAACATGGGTCACATGGTCAAGCTGTTCTTGTATTACTTTTGCTGAGTTGGATATGTTGGTTAGGGTTGTGTCCAATGGATCTTAATCTCATGTAGATACCTTCTTTCCTGTATAAGAAATGAAACAATTGGAGGTGATATTTAAAACTGTGTTCTGTTCACACACATTTATAATCCTTTCCTCATTGATGTATTCCGTTGGTGGTTACAAAATGGTGCATTGCTACATTTTGGTTGAAATTTTTCTACCAACAGGAGATTTACTTCTGTACTCCCAGTTTTTGAGCATCATTATTGATGCCTAACTTCTTTTTTGTTATTTGTGGCATAATAATTACCTTATTTTTAATGCTCAAATTTTCCCCAAATCGGCATGTGAGAGCCCCTGTGGCTACCGTTACGCTTTTTTTTTTTTTTTGACACAGGGCCTCACTCTGTCACCTAGGCTGGAATGCACTGATGTGGTGTCAGTTCACTGTAGCCTTAACCTCCCTAAGCTCACACGATCCTCTGACCTAAACCTCCTGAGCAACTGAGAGTACATGTGCACCACTATGCCTAGCTAATTTTTGTATTTTTTTTGGTACAGATGAGTTTTCAATATGTTGACAAGGCTTGTTTTGAACTCCTGGGCTCAAGTGATCCTCCCGCCTCAGCCTCCCAAAGTGCTGGGATTACTGGTGTGAGCCACTATGCCAGGCCCAGTACCCCACTTTAGATGGCAGTCTGGCCCCTGTGTGTGTGCTTTGCTCCACTGTGGATAGCATGTGTGCCTGTGTGGGCACATGTGCATTGCTTTATTGAAGATGGTATGTGGTGTGTGTGTACATACATGGATTGCACCATTGTAGGTAGTGTTTGCATTGCTTTGTTATGAGGCACTTGAACTTGTGAGAAGCTACTTGTTCAGTTCATTTCAGTTACTGTAACAAAATGTCATAAATTGGGTGGTTTATAAACAATGGGCATTTATTGCTCACAGCTCTGGAGGCCCAAGATCAAGGCACTGGTAGAGTTGATGTCTTGTAAAGAATTCCTGGCTTCTTGCTGTGTCCTCACATGGTGGAAGGGACAACATGACAGAACTCTGTGTGTTCCTTTTATAAGGGCATTTATTCCATTCCTGAGGGTCCACCTTCATGACCTCATTACCTCACAAAGGCCCCACCTCCTAATACTCTCACCTTCAGGTATTGGTTTCAACATAGGAATTTTGGGAGGACACACACATTTGGACCATAGCATACCATTTGACTTCTGGAAGGTGATAATCTATTTTTAAAAAGTAATTTCAGTCTTCCTTATACTCCCTTCATAGACAAGGTCAATAGAGGTGGTTGCCAGCAATTAATATTGAAATTTATATTGAAAAAGTTCTTCTTTTTCTGTAATTTGAAGGATGGTGTATTTGTATTTGCACATCCCTTATGCAAGACAAAGACATTCTCCCACCATTGTGCACACTTCATAAGCTGAGCCTGAATTTAATGAAATGATTTAAATTAGCCTCCACAAGACAACAATCTTGTTTCTAAATGAATGCTTAGAACAGGAATAACCTGATCTGGGAAGAATTACTAAGGGCTGCTTGTATGGTTCCTGTTATAGCCTCTTCCACTTCTGTGAGCCTAGGGGTGAGGGAGTCACAGGCTGGGTAATGCGTTACAGAATGTGGGCTTGTGTGCACTTTATTCTGATGGTGGCAGTGGAATTCAGTGGATCGTGTGAATTGTGCTCTGAATGTTAAAACTTCTGATACAGCCAAGATTTCTCCTCAGATTGCCTGTTAATGAGGCTCAAAAAGCACTAGAACCTTTTGCTAAGTTAGTAAAATATCAAGAATAATGACAGTGTATAAATATACCAAGAGAAAAGAACAGTTAAGATCATTAAGATACGTTTTGCATATCTTAACGTTAAGATATGTTTTGCAATACATCGTTAATACATGTTTTGCAATACTGTCCACGCAACCCTCCTTACCTTTCTAGAGATTCCCCAATGGTGTCTCTTCCTGGATTTCCTTGTGTTAGTGAGGATAGGCTTTGTCATGGTGCAGGAATGAATAAGCTCAATGTCTTACAACTACAGGTCACTAAGTTGGCGGGGGGCTCTGCTTATTGTAGTCAAGTAGGAACTGAGGTTGATGGAGATGAGGATTAATGACAGCCACAATGTGGCTCTTGAAGTATCCCACTAAAATGTCTTCATTCTCACCTTCCATCAGGAAAACAAGTCACACGGCCACAGCTGAGTTCAATTGTGCAGATGTTTAGTTCTTCTTCAGGGAAGGCCCTTGGATATTGGTGAGCATACTATCAGCTACCACACTCAAGTCAGGATCTAATAAATTAAAGTATCTTAAATATAAGATGTAATCATGGTAGTGGCACTGCTATTTAGTCCAGATTAGTGATAAAATGCTACAGTCAGGGTGTGCTGAGAAACTGAACAAAATAGGCTCTGAAGCATGAAGTCACCATTGATGGTTTAGTCATTTTCTCTCTGAGTGATCAAATACCAGAAATTCTTTGAAAATATCTTAGTGCTTAGGTGCTACATATTTCACACATCATTTGTTATGAGTTTTTCTAGAAAAAAAAAGGAAAAGACTTTTTTTGCTTTTCTTGAGACAGAGTTTCGCTCTTGTTGCCCAGGCTGGAGTACAACGGTGCGATCTCAGCTCACTCCAACCTCCGCCTCCCAGGTTCAAGCAATTTTCCTGCCTCAGTCCCATGAGTAGCTGCAATTACAGGCAACTGCCACCACACCCAGCTAATTTTTGTATTTTTAGTAGAGACGGGGTTTCACTATGTTGGTCAGGCTGGTCACAAACTCCCGACCTCAGGTGATCCGCCCTCGTCAGCCTCCCAAAGTGCTGGGATTACAGGTGTAAGCCACCGCACCCAGCTGAAAAATTAAAATTTTAAATATATGGAATAAAATTTAAATATACAGAAGTCACCAGATTCTCAATGGTAAGAATTTAGAAAATACAGAAGAGTATAAATAAGATAAATAAAAGTCCTAATCATACCACTACTTTGAGATGGAGAATTTCAGTTCAGAGAACATACATAGACACACACACACACACACACACACACACACACGCAGCAGAGATGCCACTGATTTGTTTTAGAAGTCCTATTTTAAAAGAGAATATGTATTCCTTCTAAAAATGTAGAACATTTTGCTGCCTGGATATTTAGAATCCTTGTGTTTATTCTCCTGTGTTTTTCTGTTCTTTTCTGTAGAGGTCTATTTCGAGGGTAAATGCCAGAAACCCATTTCCATGTTGCACTCAACAGTATGCAAATGAATGAGTGTGTCTGGGTTCTCATAAAACTTTACTTTTGGCCAGGCACAGTGGCTTATGCCTGTAATCCCAGCACTTTGGGAGGCCAAGGCAGGCAGATCACTTGAGGTTAGGAGTTCAAGACCAGCCTGGCCAACATGGTGAAACTCTATCTCTACTAAAGATATAAAAATTAGCCAGGTGTGGTGGCACACACCTGTGACGCCAGCTACTCAGGAGGCTGAGGCAAGAGAATCCCTTGATCCCAGGAGGCAGAAAATGCAGTGAGCCAAGATTGTGCCATTGCACTCCAGCCTGGGCAACAAGAGCAAGGCTCCAACTCAAAAAACAAAACAAAATAAAACTTTGTTTTTATAAAACCATATGATTGTCTCAGATTAGACAATCACCAAATCTCTTGTTCAGCCAGTTTACTTAGGCACAGCCATGTCATTTACTTAGGGATAAGGAACAAACACTGTAATTGCTATGCAAAATCAAATGGGCCGCAAACAGTTAATGGCTAGCTGTAAAATAGATTTTGACATACTTGGACTCAATAAATAATGTGGTCGTGTGATTGTATATAAAGTCTGTTCCCTTCTAGGCATTTGGGTTAGAGACTCCTTCATTTGTCAAAAGAAAAATGGATGGCTGTAGTGACAGGGACCTTAGGAATACCTCACGCTGGGCCCTGCACAGTGGCTCATGCCTATAATCCCAGCACTTTGGGAGGCCAAGATGGGTGGATCACCTGAAGTTAGGAGTTTGAGAACAGCCTGATCAACATGGAGAAACCCCGTCTCTACTAAAAAAAAATACAAAATTAGCTGGGCATGGTGATGCATGCCTGTAGTCCCAGCTACTCAGGAGGCTGAGGCAGGAGAATCGCTTGAACCCAGAAGGCGGAGGTGGTGGTGAGGCGAAATTGCTCTGCTGCACTCCAGACTGGGCAACAAGAGCAAAACTCATCGCAAAAAAAAAAAAAAAAAAAAAAAAAAAGAATAAGAAGAAAAAGAAATACCTCACACTGTCAGTATGGAATCATATTTTTGTACCAGAAATGCAAAGAAAAAGAAATGCTGATGTACTCCCCTTGCTGATGAGGGAAAACCACGAACTTCTGATAAAAATTTTCTATGGTTGCTAAGACCAAGACCATAACTAAAGGTAACTCTGATGATCTGTTTCAGCTTAACTTTATTTCTAATCCCTTACAGTAATATCAACCTCAGTTTCCTCAGCAAAAACCAAATAACCAGAAAGCAAGTGAATAAAAATAAACCTGTTTTTTTTTTGAGTCGGAGTCTGGCTCTGTCGCCCCGGCTGGAGTGCAGTGGCACAATCTCGGCTCACTGCAAGCTCCGCCTCCCGGGTTCACGCCATTCTCCTGCCTCAGCCTCTCCGAGTAGCTGGGACTACAGGCGCCTGCCACCACGCCCGGCTAATTTTTTGTATTTTTAGTAGAGACGGGGGTCTTTTTTTTTTAAGAAAAAGAATTCTGCACCCCTATCCATAGTAGCACAACACTTAGGAGGGGAGAAACAAATTATGTGTCAGTTTTATTCTTGCATGACTCTTCTCATTATATTTTGTTAGTGGTATTGATTCAAAGGTAAATGTTACTTTCATGTTTAACATCACCTCATATAAACTAAATTGGCTTCAAGGGGCTAAAATATTTAGAGAAATGTGTTAGAACACACATTTTCTTAAACATTTGTGTGTGCATCTGTCTTTCCAACAGGACTCTCAGCTATTTAAGGGTGGATCATACTTTACTTGTCTTCCTGGAGCCATGCCTAGCGTGACTGCTGCTCCTTAATATGCATCCTCTGAGACCTGTCATAATACCGAGCCTGTCTCCAATCTAAATTACTCCAACCATTTGAATGTGCCCAGAACTCAGTGGGAAATGTTTCATTTCAATGCAATATCTTCTAGTCACAGGTAGCTATCTAAATTTAACTAGAATCAATATAGTAATTAATAATTTATTAATAATTAAATTATTAAAAACATTCAATTTTTAGTCATGCTAGCATTTCAAGTGCTTACTGATCACAAGCGGAGAGTTGCTACTCTGTTAGGCAGCACAGAATATTTCCGTCATCACAGGAAGTTAGTGGGCAGCAGAGGATGAGATGGTAAAATGCCAAAAGAGGATGAATTCTATGAGAAATGTACACCTGATGTTGTGTCCTGTTTTAGTGGTTACTAGAGAAATTTTTGGTTTGTGATCAAATCTGCATCACTGTAGTAACATTTTGTGTTTCTTGGGATTCTTATTTCGGTCATGTCTGATAGGTGCTTCTGCATTTTGTTTCTCTCACACATTATTCTTATTTTTTCCTGGCCGTGAAATAAAAATCTGGGTGTTTAGGCATCTCCTGCAAAGTGAAAAGCATTGCAACTTAGGACTGCATGTTGATTTATGGCTCATGTGAGCATAATAAATAACTTGCCAAGAAAAATACTGCCTTAACCCAGGGCTCACAGCTGCTCTCTGCAGCTGGGGGTGGGATGGCGTGAGTTGAGATCATCAGTGGGCCAGACCACTCCTGCCTGAGGGTCTGCGCTCAAAATCTTCACTGGGCCTAGAACAGGAAGTGAAAGAATGCAGGGGGAATGGAACAAGACACTTTAGATTAGAAAACTATTCTTATTTTGTATGTCATAGAAAATTTTACCTGTTGTTGAAAAACAATCACACTGTCTATTCTTCAAAGTATTTTCTGAATATAACAGATTTATTTGGGAAGCTCAGATCAATCAATATTTCAACTCATATTCTCTTCTTTCTTAGATATGGAATTTATTTCCTTTTGTGTTAGCATGAAATGAGAACAAAGCTCCATGGTAGTCTAGTTATGTCATGTATTTTTGCCATCATTCATTCATTCATTCATCCAAAAATATGTACCCAGTGCTTATTACTTACTAAACAGTACATTTGATCCTGGGGATGCTAGGATGACAAAAACTGCTCTATCCCCTGTTCTCAAGGTCCTTATTATCCAGAAGGGGAGACTAGTGTTTCAAGAACGCAAGAACTCCTTTATTAGGCACAGAATAAGGTGACATAATTGCCAGAAGTTGAACTGATGGTTAGGGGAATGTCAGTTGAGAAGGTAAAAATATTTTGATTTTGCATAAGAAGTCATAGAAAAGGTAGTAGTGTTAAACAAAAAAGCACCGGCTTCTGGGTTGAGACATTTGGATTTAATTCCTGGTGTATTTATTATCTATTGCTACATAACAAGTCACTCCCTTGCACCTTACAACAACAAATATATATTTTCACATAGTTTATAAAGCTAGGAATTTGGGAGCAACTTAACTGGGTGATTATGACTCAGGATCTCTTATGAGATTGTGGTTAATACTTCAGCATTGGCTGATGTCAGCTAAAGCCTTAATTGGGGCTGCAGGATCTGCTTACAAGATGGCCCACCCACAAGGCATTTGGTAAGAGAGATGGAAAGAGATGAGAGAGAAGGAAAGGCAGAGGGGAGAGGGGGGAGAGAGAGAGAGAGAGAGAGAGAGAGAGAGAGAGTCCTGTTTCAAAAAGAAAAATAATAGAAAATTGCAATAGTTTTCTATAATAATAGTACAAATACAGTCTTATAAAGTATTGGGGAAGATCAATCTGGGAATTATCTCGGTATCTCTGTACAAGTGATATTTGAAGTCAAGAATAAGAACTTTACTAAGGAGAAGACAAAGAGCTTAAATCAGTGGTGTTTAAAGCTCCCATCATCTAGGTATCTTGTTGCAGCAAAATTCTGATCCCAAAGGTGTGGGACCACCATATCTTTTTTTGTTTTTTTCAGACAGGGTCCTGCTCTGTTGCCCAGGCCGGAGTGCAGTTGCGTGATCACAGCTTATTGCAATGTCAATCTCCCGGGTCCAAGTGATCCTCCTGCCTCAGCCCCTTGGGTAGCTGGACCACAGACATGCACCACTGTGCCAAGGTAAATTCTTTTTAATTTTTGTAGAGATGGGGTCTCACTATGTTTGCCAGGTTGGTCTCAAATTCCTGGGTCAAGTGAGGTAGGCTTGGCCTCCAAAAGGGCTAGGATTAGAGGTGTGAGTCACAGCATCTGGCCTGTAAAATATGTTAATACATAATTTTAACTTGATTCTTGCTGAACCCAACACAATGAGTCCTTGACTGACATGAATTGTGACAGTAAATACATTGCATCTGGTTTAATAACAGTGTGGCCAGGCTCAACGCCTATAATCTCAGCACTTTGGGAGGCTAAGGCAGGCAGATCACTTGAGGTCAGGAGTTCGAGACCAGCCTGGCCAACATGACAAAACCTTGTCTCTACTAAAAATAGAAAAGAATTAGCCAGCTGTAGTGATTGATGCCTGTAATCCCAGCTACTCCAGAGGCTTAGGCAGGAGAATTGCTTGAACCTGGGAGGAGGAGGTTTCAGTGAGCCAAGATCATGCCACTACACTCTAACCTGGGCAATAGAGTGAAATTCTGTCTCAAAACAAAAAACAGCAACAAAAACAAAACAAAACAAAACAAAAATTAATGCATAAACATATAAAAAATTAGGAAAAATATCCATTTATACTTATAGAATGGCTTCTGAAGGGACTCATTGGTTTCTAAACCTGCAAACTGGGACATTGGGTAAATTGCTGTCCAGAGTCTGAAAAACCCATTCTAAAGCTGACCTTCAGAAAATTGCCACAATCCCTGTCTGTGCCCATCTGCTGTGGATCCTCAACAACTCCTCTCATTTGTTTTCTAGCATCACCAGGTGTATCTGTTGTCTTCAGTCCTACTTCATCTCTTTATTCATCTTATAGTTGCCTATCTTTGACTTGTCATCTACTTACGTCACAGGAGATCAACTCAATGCAGAATTCGGAGACAATTTGTATGTAATTTCTCAAAAGTTACAGCTTTAATAGAGGGGCAGTTTCTGTCATGTATATAGAAACTTTCCTCCTGCATGTCTTTTGTTTCTAGCTACTTTTGTTCCTAATTCCTAATGCACAGGTTTGTGCAGTGTTATAAATTCTGGACTCTCAGGAGCATAATCTCCACAAGAGGGATAAGTCATGCCAGGTTTTTTGTTTTCTTGCTGTATTCTGACTACCTGGAAGAGTGCCAGCTACATATTTGTTGAGATTCACTTCCCCTTGGGAACCCAAGTGCTAATTGCTGCAGTCTTCAGAAGGATGACTGAATGTAACTCACGGCAGAGTGCAGTGGCTCACACTTGTAATCCTGCCACTTTGGGAGGCCAAGGCAGGTGGATCACCTGAGGTCAGCAGTTCAAGACCAGCCTGGCCAATATGGTGAAACCCCGTCTCCACTAAAAATACAAAAATGAGCTGGGTGTGGTGGTGGATGACTGTAATCCCAGCTGCTTGGGAGGCTGAGGCAGGAGAGTTGCTTGAATCCAAGAAGCTGAGGTTGCAATGAGCCAAGATTGTACTATTGCACTCCAGCCCGTGCAACAAGAGCAAAACTCCATCTAAAAAACAAACAAACAAACCAAAAAAGAAAGTAACCCATAAGGCACTTGTGAAAGGCATTTTTTTGTGATTCTGCACAGGGCTTCAGGCTGCAAACTCCTGTAAAGGCATTCCTCCATTATTCAAAAAGACTTTTTCCTATATGTTGTTTTCTGTCTCTGTGAATAAACACCTGCTTTTTTTTTTTTTTTTTTTGAGATGGAGTCTCACTCTGTCACCCAGACTGGAGTGCGGTGGTGCAATCTTGGCTCACTGCAAGCTCCGCTTCCTGGGTTCATGCCATTCTCCTGCCTCAACCTCCTGAGTAGCTGGGACTACAGGCACCCGCCACCACGCCCGGCTAATTTTTGTATTTTTAGTAGAGACGGGGTTTCACCGTGTTAGCCAGGATGGTCTCGTTCTCCTGACCTGTGATCCACCTGCCTTGGCCTCCCAAAGTGCTGGGATTACAGGCGTGAGCTACCGCACCTGGCCTAAACACCTGCTTTCAAGACAACCACATGTCTACTCAGAGCCAGCCTAACATTTGAGGAGGACTTTATTTAAGACATTTCAAATATAGGTTTCTCTCAGCAAAACTGATACTAAAGAACTAGTGACCATTCCAAAGTCACTTACTTGGCTGTGGAGTGGCAGAAACAGGACTCACACCATACTTTTGGATTCTAAACTTGATGTTCTTCCCAGGAAGATGTTAAAGGACTGTTTTTCTCAGAAGACAAGGAAAGCAAAGAGGAAATGCATAGCTTTTACAATCCATATATCTAACATAAGGATTGATATGCTCCAAGCACCTGATTTTAATAGGGGAAACTGAGGCCCAAAGAGTCCTGTAACAAGTTACAACATAATAATCAGAAAAAAGGCCCTCAACCTACTCTCTAATAAAATATAATGCTAGTCACAGATGCATGCCATATTTGTAATTTAATTTTTCTAGCAGCCCCATTATGAAAAATAATAAGAAACAGATGAAGTTAATTTTAATAACATATGTAGCCAATGCAAAACCTGAAAATACCATTTCAGGATATTTTAAATTCTTTTTTCATATTGAGTCTTAGAAATCTTGCATGTGTTTTACACTTACGGTGCATCTTAATGCAGACTAGTTGTTTCAGGTGTGGAATAGCTACCTGTGCCCATGACTGCCCTCTCAGAAGGCCCAGTTCCAGGACAGCCCTTAAGTTCTATTCCAGTTCTCATCTCAGCAACCCTACTCTGCCTTCCAGACCTACACAACAGAATTTGTAAAATAGAAACAATAAAGAGGAGGGGCTGGTCCTGTTGTCTCAGAGGTGGGGTGACTGAGGTTGAAGAAAATCCATGTATAAATGGACTAATGCACTTCAGACCTGTGTTGTTCAAGGGTCACTATAATTTCTTCTCACATTGGAAATGATCTAGATAAACACAGTCCAGGCAGGGCTGGTGCCATGACCCGATGTTCTCACCAGCATCCCACGCTCTGTCTCCTTCCCACTCTTGTCCTCAGCTTGTATCCTTAATCATCATGCTTACTGCTTCATATCTGCAAGATGGCTTCCCCAAAGTGTGTGTTCTAAAGAAGAAAGGAGGTAGGATGGAAGAAATGAAAGATGGAAGGAAGGAGAAGAGGGAGGGGGACAGAGGAGAGGTGGAAGGAAGGAAGGAAGGAAGGAAGGAAGGAAGGAAGGAAGGGGGAAGGAAGGAAAGAGAGAAGTGAGAGAAGAGGTCTCCATCAGGAGAGCAAATTCTTTCTCAGAAATGTCTGCGAAACCTCTACTTATGCCTTATCTGCTACAACTATATTGTATAGCTATCTGCAGCTTTGAGGGAGTCTGGGAAGATAATTTAATAGCACTTTATGATGGGAAACTGAATAACCCTTCTCTTTATAAAATCAAAAGAGAGCATGGAATCTGGGGTGCTCAGTATCAGCCACATGAAGTGAAAGATTTCTTAGTGACATTTTTTAAGGTTTTACTTTGTGTGTGTCTAAGCAGGGGCATTATGTCATCTGCTTCCATAAATTCCTCATTTTCCCTTGTCTTTATTTTTTTTCTGAGACAGGGTTTTACTCTGTTGCTCAGGCTGGAGTGCACAATCATGGGTAACTGCAACCTAGACCTCCTGGGCTCAGGTGATCCACCAGCCTCAATCCCCCAAGTAGCTGGGACCACAGGTGCATCCCACCATGACTGGCTGATTTTTTGTAATCTTTGTAGAGATGGGATTTTGCCATGTTGCCTGGGCTGGTCTTGAGCCCCTGGGCTAAAGTGATCTGCCCATCTTGGGTTCCCAAAATGATAGGTCTACAGGCATTAGCCACGATGGCCAATCAAATTCTGCATTTTTCATGGATGATCCTGAAGAACTGTTCTTAAAAATGTGCTTTGGGGGAAGTCGTAGTAATGTGTAATTCTGACAAAGCCACATGTCCTAAAAAAGAGACAAGTAAGAAGCTTGTGGAAGATCAAACCTATTTCTACACAGATCTGGAGTGACCATGACCATCTGGCAAAAATGAGCACAACTCTTAGAGAATTCCAGAAACACTCACAATTCAACGAGTGCCACTTACTACCTGTCCCCAGATTTTTGGTATGTAAGAACCAGTAACAATTAGTTTCAGATGAAAACATCCTCATCAATACCAGGACATTATTGCAGTCTGTAACTTCCTCAGCTCCTCTCAGCTCAGGTTTTATGAGACTTCATCTGGCATGCTCAGTCATACCTAGATTCAGAGCTTTCCATGACAGAGAGCCAGATGCTTAGATCCACCTAGGCATGGGTTCTCGAATTTGTGCTGGTGTTCCTTTTGTCATAGCCAACATTTTGAGGAAGGGTAATAGGCACCTGTGGGACTGCTGTAACTAATGTGGACCTCCAGCTTGTATCTTGGTTCCTAATTAGCCCATTCATTCACTTGACAGCCTCAAAACCTACACTTGTGCACAACCAATTCCTCTCTCAGTGGGCTGGATGGGCCCTCCTTCCCAAGTAGCTGCCTGAAATCTTGCCCGAAGCTGAGTGAACCATTTAGAAACCACATCACTTCTACCCATCTGACCTCAAGCTCGCATTTCTCTTGCTGTGAAGCTCTCTCTGTCTCACCAATTCACAGGATGCGATCACCTTGAATTTTTGTTATTTGCATTATTTCATGGGACCGTCTATTTGCCAACCAACTTGGGATACTGGAATTTAGACTAGTAGTTATCATGGTACAAGGCCAGCTAGTCCCCAAGCCCTCACTTTGGTTCTGACCCTTATTTTCCCTCCAAGGTCCCAGCATGTCGAAGGGTTTTGACAATTCTCTCATTGTTTTCTGGGAAACTGGAGTAGCCTGCCACATGGTACCAGTCTTAGACCATTTTCTGTTAATATAAATGAATACTTGAAGCTGAGTATTTTATAAAGAACAGTGTGACTCTAATTGCTTAATTCTCTCAGCAACTAGTTGTGGCAATACATATGAAATGTTGTCTACAAGGCAAGCTTGTTAGAAATTCAGCATCCAGGGTTTTTATTGGATGCTGGTCAAGTGGGCACCCTTTTCTTAACACACACCAAAATTCCAGACTTCCAGAAGGAAAACAGATATTCACCATGAACCATATTGGTTGTATAAACAACTTGGAGATATTGAACCATTCTTATCAGTTAGGGTAGTGGGTAACCTCCTGAAATGTAAGTTCCAGTTGCCAGCCAAAGACCCCTCCTGTAAGCAGGCTTTCCAAAGTCCATAGGCAGGCCTGCTATGTTAATTCTTTCTTGCACAATAGCTAATAGATCTTTCAAGGTTAACAAGTCCAGAAGCAAACCCCATTCCCTTCTCTAGTCTTTCTTTCATTTTCTATATCTCAGGATATGCTGACTCATTTACCTGATGATTTAAACAAAACTTTTGAAGGCATCCTTAACTTCTCGCTTCCTCTCTCAACCTACATTCAGTCCACCAGTATATTCTGTTAACTCTACCTTTAAAACACAACCAGAGTCTGACCACTTCTTATCACCTTTATTGCTACTACCTAGTTGAAGCCACCATTGACTTTTGCTTGGATTATCGCAAACAAACTTCTAACTGGTGTATCTTCTTCCACTCTTGCACTTCTTGATTTTCTTCTCCACATAGCAGCCAGAGTCATTCCTATAAGACTTAAGTCTAATTAGATCATTGTTTTTTTGCTCAAAATCTTGCAAGTGCTTCCCTGCTAATGTGGACTAAAAGCCAATATTCCCATCGTATTTCATAAGGTCCTTCAAAATCTTTTCATCTCTGCACCTTTCTGACCTCAGTCTTATCTTTCCAGCTCTCTGCTCCAACCTCAGTTTGCCTCCTTGCAGGCCCTTAGAGATACCCACCATGAGCTTCTTCATGACTTTTGCCCTTCCTGCTACCTTCAATCACAATAGATATTTTCTTGGCTTTCTTCTTAACTTCCTTCAGAACTTTGACCAAATGTCACCTTATCACCAATGTCTTTCATAATTACCTTACATAAAACGGTAACTTTAACTCCTCAGACTGGCATTCCCTTACGCTACTTTACTTTGTTCCTAAGCACTGATGGTATTATTTATGTTTATTCATTTGTTTGACTTTCATCTCTCCCCTCTAAGTGTCATCAGAGCAGGTTCTTTGTTTTGATTTTTGTTCTGTCCCCACAGTTGACCTAGAACAGTTTTGGCATGCATTGGTGCTCAATAAATGTTGAATGAATATATTCCTGAATATCGTATGGGATGTAGGTAATGCAGGATTAATGATATTTTCATGAATTAAATGGTTATTAAAAACTCTAACAACATGGAAATTTTTCAATACTAAAAATATAATCACCAGTCAATAAAATATATGTTTATTTGTGTTTCCTTCATATGACAGCTAGGTGTAAGTCAAGGTTTCCTTGAAAAAGGTGGCACAGTCAAAAGATCAATTTCATTGTCTGCATGTAAACCATTGTAGATAGATGTTATAGAAATGCTTCAAGTCATTTTATTATGTCTATATCTAGATATAGAGACACACAGAAATATACATGTATTACGTAATAATAATATATGTTCATATATGTTATACATAGTAATTGTGTGTGTGTGTGTGAGTGTGTATGTTTGTGTGTGTGTGTAATTGCCGTGGCTGTTAAAGCTCAACTCTCAAAAGGCCACAACTAAGTATCATAGTGAAAATATACATCATTTCCTTTTCTAAGCATACATTCAAGTGAGACTTCCTAGATTTCAATTACGACTCTGGCACTTTCTAGCTATGGGGACTTGGATAAATTACTCCACCCTTTCTGTCTGTTTCTGCCATTGTAATACTGAATGTAATAATACTTTCTACGTTGCAGGAGTGTAGTAAAGATTAAATGAGATTACCAATGTGATGGTTAATTTTACGTGTCAACTTGACTGGTGAAGAGATGGTAAAATTTTATTTCTGTGTAATGACATTTAAATAATGTTTTACCATCTACCAGATGTCTGGGTGTGTCCGTGAGGCTGTTTCTGGAAGAGATTGGCATTTGAATCAGTAGAGTGAGTAAAGATGATCCCAGGGCATAGTGCCTCATCCAGTTTGTTGAGGGCCTGGATAGAACAAGAAGGTAAAGAGAGAGTGAATTAGCTCTCTTTCCTGGAGTTGAAATATCCACCTTCTCCTGCCCGTGGACATCAGAACTCAAGGTTGTCTGGCCTTTGGACTCAGACTGCATTACGCTGCTGTCCTTCCTGAGTCTCTAGTTTGCAAATGGAAGACTGTAGGACTTCTTGGCCTCCATAATTGCAAGAGCCAATTCCCATAATAAATCCCCTCTTATTCAGGTTTATATATCCTGTTGGTTCTGTTTCTCTGGCAAACCCTTGCTTAATAAAATTAATATAAGATTTTAGAGCAGTGCTTAGTACAGGGTTGACTTTATTAGATATTGACTATATTATCCTAATTCCCATTTATATTGTAGATAACCCTAATAGCATGTCCATATCCTAATAATATTTGCAATAAGAACCTTCTCTACTCTTTTGTATTAGAACTTTTATATTAGATGATATTACTTATCATTTATCTGTGAGGAGGGAAAAAAAACCCACCAGACTTTAACTTACTTCATTATGAGTGGGCTAGTGAAGGACAAAATATCAGCAAACACTTTGAATAAGGCAACTTGAATCAGGACAGATTTAAAGGTGTTCCACAATGCATAGAGTAGAGACGGTTTCTTGATATGTGCCTCTTTATAACAAGATGCCTACATAATTAAAGAAAATAGAAACAATGAGAAAATTGGACACAACTAATATTAATAAGATGAAATATAACTAAACTAATTATACAATTCACAATGTGCTCTAAAGACAATAAGGTAATAAGAAAGGAATAAATCAGTTAAACTTGAAATTATGACCCATATCATTGAGATGGTAGGTGGTGTTACTTATACCACATGGCATAAAAGGGCAAGTGCAATAGTTGCATTTTATTATTTTTGTGAGTTTTGAAACTATTTAATTAATATACAGTTTGTATCTCCAAATTATATTTTCTTTTGGAGAAGTCTGAAAATAATATATATGTATATGATGCTAGAGGTGGAGTGTCTGCCCCTGCTCCCATAAACTTTAATTCTGGCCACCATATAATTTGCTTTGACCAATAGACATGATGCTCTGAGATATAGAAGCTATCTTTGTCACCACTGATAAGAAGCCAAAGATATATACATGCATATCAACACATTTGCTCCTGAACATTAAAGAGAAGGAATGTTGAGTAGTTTGAAGACAGAAATGGGCTGCAATAGCAACAAATTATGCTTATAAAAATAGATTGTCATTTCACACATTTTATGAATTTCGATATTAATAATAGTATCTCATACTTGAAAAAAGCTTTATCTAGTTTTCAGGCAGTGATTACTTCAGGATTTTATAGAACTTAGTAATTAATTACCTTTACTTTTTGCCTCTCTTGATTCCTTAAAACTTCCTTTCTCCATTGTTTTTCAAAGATGGGACATACAGTGTAGGAGGAATCACTTTCCTTTAGTTCAAAAAGGTCTCTTATAGCCTAAAGTCATTACTCTAAAGATGAAAAAGTAAGGTAAACAAGATAGCAAAACAAATAATCTAGTTAAAAATAAATTGTCATGCATTTATTTCTTTCTTTGATTTTTTACATTATTTTATTGATTAAAATACAATGACTAGATTATGTGTTTAAACAAATCACACAGTTTTATCCTGGAGGTCAATAATGTGCAATAATCATTTATAGTTTTCATAAATGCTGTTTAGACATCCAATTATTCAGTGAAATACTGACTTCATTTATTCATCTTATATTTGGGAAATGTACCACTCAGCTCATTACAATTTAAATAGCAAACTTTCCCAGAAGAATATTACCCTTACCACTCAAGTACCCAAATTGGCTTTTAGGCTTGTATTGGAGGGGAAACGAATCCAACCTCTGCATTTGCAATTTTCTTCTGTTCTACTAGGACTTTCTGTACAATTTGCCACCTGACTTTATAGATCGTACAACTGGATGTGGAGTACTTGTCCCTATCCCATAAGCTCTGGCCTTGGCCTTAGGACCAACAGAATGTGAGCCAATGTGAGAGTGAAATTTTTGAATTGATGCCTTAAGAAGCAAGGCAAGTCTCCACCAGCCTCTTAGTTTTTCCACCCTCCTCCATTCAATGAGCTTATCCCAGGTGACACTGCAAATAATTATGCAAGAACAATGGGTCTAAACTGGGAGGCAAACAAGATGAGTAGTGTAGTTTTACCACAGAAGTTACCGTGGGAGAGAATGAATTGTACTTACCCATGGCTCTGCTCTACCATCTTTCTGCTAACAGGGATCTGATATTTCTTCAGTTGAAAATCTCTTGAACTCATGGTAAGTTCTTATTTTAGCCACAGAGTTATGAATTATAATTGATCTAAACCAGTCCTGGTACTCTCAATACCCTCTGCTTGGGATTAATAATATAACTGAGTTATGGCTAACAATACCTAAGCAAATATCTGCTAGGAAGAACTTTCTTTTTCAAATGAAAGCACAGAACTTCAAAAGGAGAAAACATTTTGCCTCCCTTCTCCTTCCCTTTTGTCCTTTGAAGCCATGATGCTTTGAGATATAAAAGCCATCTTTGCCACTATGGATAAAAAAGCCAAATAATAAGGATGGGAAGCAGAAAGACAGAAAAAGCCTGAGCCTTTTTTTTTTTGTTTCACAGACTCTTGCTCTGTTGCCCAGGCTGGAGTACAGTGGAGCAATCTCTGCTCACTGCAACCTCTGCCTCCTGGGTTCAAGCAATTCTCATGCGATAGCCTCCTGAGTAGCTGAGATCACAGGCACACACCACCATTCCTGGCTAGTTTTTCTACTTTTAGTAGAGACAGGGTTTTGCCCGGTTGGCCACGCTTGTCTTGAACTCCTGGCCTCAAGTAATCAGCCTGCCTTGGCCTCCCAAAGTGCTGGGATTACAGGTGTGAGCCACTGTGACCGACCTAGCCTGGGCTTTTCATAACATTTCTGAGATAGTTCAAAAACCTATTTCCAGTAACACCCTCTTTCCAATAACATAAGAAAATAAATACCTGTTTGTTTAAACTATTATTATCTGGCTATTCTGTTACTTGAAGCCAAACACACTCTGAAGTGATTTAAATCAGATATAGTTTGTGACTTTGGTGACATGACTTGTTCAATAAGAAATTAAACCCATATTTAAATCCAGGCCTTCAAGTGGCCTAAGTTCTGTCCATATAAAGTGTATTAGCCGAAGAGACGGTAACAATGCCTCAAACTACTCCAAATTGGGACTGCTTTCACTGGCCTTGTTACTAAATAATCTCAATTGATTGACTCTGGGATGAATTTAAACCCTATGGTAACAAGAGATTCCACTAGATTTTATTTTACTTTTAGAATAATACATAATATCTTACCACAATTCATATCTAACAAAAAGGTTTTAAATGTAATGGCAGAAGGGACTTTCTGTAATCATGTTTCTGTTGGCTCAAATATGCTGGACATTTTCCTGCAGTGCACTTTTAAAAACATATTAAGCAATAAACTACTTTCGTGTCATATAAAGTTCTATTTCATTCCATAAAATAACTATTCATTTTCAAAATAAGACTGCATTGACTTTTAGAAAAGCATTTTTAATAACATTTATTGCTTCAGCATTTTGAGTTAGAACTGTGCAAAACTCAGCGGTTTCGGTTCAGGGAAAAGTGACCTCTTGCGTTCATGCTGAGTCCCCAAATAAGGCAGCATCTAAAAGTGACACTTAAGCTGACTTGATTGTGACTCTTATGGCTTAGTGGTTTAACTACCTTGACGTTTTTCCCAGATGTGTGTTCCCCTCCACTATCTTTTGCTGTCTTCTAATAGACTGTGATCACATGGCTGGCCTTACCTTCCCACACAAGAGTTTGGAAAAAGAATAAGCAAGGAAATGATAAGGAAGTGGTGTGTATTTAAATCAAATGTTGAGGCAGCTTTTTGGGAAACAATGAGGACCAAGAGTTGGCCCTCTCAGTAAGTGAAATGTGTAACACATACTGGGTCCCATCAACCTGTGGGCTTTATTCCTAAAACGATAATACAGTTTACACATGTATCTCATATTTTTAGAATGATGTTTCTTTTCAAAGGACATTCACATCAATGAATTTGACTCTCACAACTCCCCAAATCTGGCAGAACAGGATCAATTTCTCATTTTTACAGGCAGTTAAACATTAAGAACTTCAGAGACTGGTGATGGTGTTTTATATGTAAATAAACCAGGGCTAACTTAGCAAAAAGCAGACAGTGAAATGTATTACTTCTGATATGGTTTGGCTTTGTTCCCATCCAAATCTCATCTTGAATTGCAGTTCACATAATCCCCACATGTCGTGGGAGGGACCTGGTGGGAGGTAACTGAATCATAGGGGTGGTTACCCCCATGCTGCCATTCTCATGATAGTGAGTGAGTTCGCATGAGATCTGATGGTCTTATAAGGGGCTTTTTTCTCTTTGTTTGGCACTTCCTCCTGCTGCCAGGTGGAGAAGGACGTGTTTGCTTCTCCTTCTGGCATGATTGTAAGTTTCCTGAGACTTCTCCTGCCCTGTGGAACTGTCAGCCAATTAAACCTCTTTCCCTTATAAATTACCCAGTCTCGGATATTTCTTCAGAGCAGCGTGAGAACTGACTAATACAATTTCCACTCTTAAATTTTATTATCTTAGAGAGAATTTTGACTATATTTAGAATTAACAAGTGTGCATAAATATCTCAACCAACTGATGTGAAGAGAATAGAAAAACAGTGGCATTCTGTTAGGAAGATGAGCTGAAATATAACTTTTATAGATGAGTAATATTTGAATACTTAGAAAGTACAAATATATAGTAGCATTATCAATTTTATTACCATTAATAATCTTTTAAAACATTTCTGGAGGGAGGCCAAGGCGGATGGATCACAAGGTCAGGAGATCAAGACCATCCTGGCTAACATGGTGAAACCCCGTCTCTACTAAAAATACAAAAAAAATTAGCCAGGTGTGGTGGCGGGTGCCTGTAGTCCCAGCTACTCCGGAGGCTGAGGCAGGAGAATGGCGTGAACCTGGGAGGCCGAGCTTGCAGTGAGCCAAGATCGCGCCACTGCACTCCAGCCTGGGCGACTGAGCAAGACTCTATCTCAAAAACAAGAACAAACAAACAAAAAAAACCATTTCTGGAAAGAGGCATTATGTTATGGGAAAAGGAAAGAAATCAATCTGGCCAAAAATTATAGATTGGGAGAAAGTTGTTTAATGTAGAAATTTTTTTTAATATGTGAGAAAAAGGACATATTGAATAGTGTATCTGATTAAAATAGTGACACGATTGTGACCTATGAAAACTCTTACTAGATTTTTCCATGTATATCTCTGGCCATGATTATTATACACTGGTGACAGATTATATTTGCTAAAAAGGGTTGGTAATTATTTGATAACCAGAATGATCTAGATAGCTATTGTCTTAGGAATTAAGGCTCATAAGTATATAATTTTTTAATTATTGTGTCATCTGAGCACATTTTAATTGAGTTATTCATACAATTATTGACGCTTGAATTTGTTCTAGGAAATAATTGGACACTATTCTGTAACTCCAAAAATAGATCGGAGAATACAATTAATCTTTGTCTTCAAAGAGACATTCTCTTAAACAATAGTTAGGTTTCAAATACAATTGTTTAATCACCACATAAGAAATCAGATTAGATTCCTGTCAATGACAGTTCTGGATAACAACATCCTATGAAAATATTTTGTATCTAATTCTGAGATATTCAAATTAAACAGAAAATAAATGTGATATTCACAGTTAGAGCTTGATGGTTTGTTTGATTGACTCAAGATATGGATTTCAAAATACTAGGTTGTCATATTTGAAGATTTGCTATGTCTTGTCTTGCTTATTAAATTTAATTTCAGCATCTTTAGGAATGCTAAAATAATGTTTGCAATATTTAATATATATGCATATAGTTTTTATAGTTTGATAATCAAACTTTAAAACTACATTTATTTAAAATTAATTTTATTTGCATTACTTAAATTCTGTGATATCTATGGCTTTAAAATGAGACTGGAATTTTTTATTTTTAATTTTTATTTATTTATTTATTTATTTATTTTTTGAGATGGAGTCTCACTCTGTCACCGCGGCTGGAGTGCAGTGGCGTGATCTTGGCTCACTGCCAGCTCTGCCTCCCGGGTTCATGCCATTCTCCTGCCTCAGCCTCCCAAGTAGATGGGACTATAGGTGCCCGCCACCACACCTGGCTCATTTTTTGTATATTTTTTAGTAGAGACGGGGTTTCACCGTGTTAGCCAGGATGGTCTCCATCTCCTGACCTTGTGATCCGCCCGCCTCGGCCTCCCAAAGTGCTGGGATGACAGGTGTGAGCCACCGCACCCGGCCCGAGACTGGAATTTTTTAAAGCTGGGGTAGGTGTCACTCTTCCTCTCAACTCCTCCATAAACAAAATTCAGGTTTGGAAAACATTTCTATACATATACAAATTTGAAGCATTAAAATCATTAACTGTAAATAGCTCACATTTACATTTCTAGCTATGCTTTCTCTTTTCTAGTGTGCTGCTTAATGTTACATAGTTTTGCCATCCTCTTTAAGAGATTCTTAGATTTGTGTAACTTGGAAATTTTATCACAGTTTAACCCCTTCTGCCCAAGTATTTGCTCACAAGTATATACATTTTCTACTTCAATTGCTTCAAAAAACTCCCCAATGATTTTCATGTTCCAAATTTAATGGAGAATATTGAGTTATTATTTTAATTTACCCCTTTTCAGTATTTGGCCCTATTGACCACTTTAGTTTTCTCCTTTCTTGACAGTTTCTCTTTTCTTACCTGTCACTCATACTATTTCATCAGATACTTCTCTTATAATATATTCTGAACACCTTTACTTAGCTGTTTTTGTAGACTCCTCTTTCTCTTACCATTTAAATACTGAGGATTACCAATGTTCCATTTGTTCAGCCTATTCAATGGGTTCTTCCTCTGGGCAATCTCGTTCCTACGCATGGTTTCAACTACTGTCCTCTAGTCAGTGACTCCCAAATCCATATCTATAGTCAAAGGTTTATTCTAAGCCTGGAAGCCACATATCTAAACTCCCGTACATGTGATGCTTCATAAGTGTGGGGAAAAGAAAGAGAGATCAGGTTGTTACTGTGTCTGTGTAGAAAGAAGTAGACATAAGAGACTCCGTTTTGTTCTGTACTAAGAAAAATTCTTCTGCCTTGAGATGCTGTTAATCTGTAACCTTACCCCCAACCCTGTGCTCCCTGAAACATGTGCTGTGTCAACTGAGGGTTAAATGGATTCAGGGCTGTGCAGGCTGTGCTTTGTTAAACAAATGCTTGAAGGCAGCATGCTTGTTAAGAGTCATCACCACTCCCTAATCTCAAGTACCCAGGGACACAAACACTGCGGAAGGCCGCAAGGACCTCTGCCTAGGAAAGCCAGGTATTGTCCAAGGTTTCTCCCCATGTGACAGTCTGAAATATGGCCTCGTGGGAAGGGAAAGACCTGATCGTCCCCCAGCCCAACACCAGTAAAGGGTCTGTGCTGAGGAGAATTAGTAAAAGAGGAAGGAACACCTCTTTGCAGTTGAGATAAGAGGAAGACTTCTGTCTCCTGCTCCTCCCTGGGCAATGGAAAGTCTCGGTGTAAAGCCGATTGCATATTCCATCTACTGAGATAGGGGAAAACTGCCTTAGGGCTGGAGGTGGGACATGCGGGCAGCAATACTGCTCCTTAAGGCATTGAGATGTTTATGTGTATGCACATCAAAAGCACAGCACTTTTTTCTTTAACTTGTTTATGATGCAGAGACATTTGTTCATGTGTTTAACTTCTGACCTTCTCTCCACTATTATCCTATTATCCTGCCACATCCCCTTCTCGATAATGATCAATAAATACTAAGGGAACTCAGAGGCTAGTGCCGGCGTGGATCCTCCGTATGCTGAATGCCGGTCCCCTGGGCCCCTTTTTCTTTCTCTATACTTTGCCTCTGGGTCTCTTTCTTTTCCAAGTCTCTTGTTCCACCTAACAAGAAACACCCACAGGTGTGGAGGGGCAACCCACCCCTTCAATAAGTATCTCAAAATTTAAAAATTTCTCAATCTGAACCCACAGTTTTTCACCACATCTGAACTTCACAGCCAGTTCTTTCCCACCTTTTATTATGTGGTTTTCACATAGTATTTGCTCAATTTGGGATACCACGTTACTCACTCCTACACATCTTTAAATGTTAAGTGAAAGCATTGGTATCTGTGAAATAGTCCCTAATTGTGCAAACTTGATTAGATGATATTACGGAAAATTTGTGTTTGTCAGTTATGCTTATGTTGCCTTTTCCCCTTTTTTGTAATGGTGGTATACTTTTTAATCTTTTTAATTCTACTATGAATTCCTAGAAGACAGAAACTAACTCATTTATCTCTGCATTTTTAAAGACTATTTGCGTTTGGGGTATCTAGTACCCAATCATTTTTTAAAAGATTAATCCACTCTTGGGAACATATCTGTAGATAAAATTGAGCAGTTTTGTCTCTGTGAACTGTAGAGCAAGGGGCATAAAGCTAGAAACACAAATTTAACTTCATATTATTATGGAATTTCTGTCACGGGGGAAAAAGAAATACATTTCTAAAGAAAGCTTCTGAATTTATAAAATAAGAAAACATCAACTCTTCCCATTCAATACCATTTAATTTCTGTGTTAAAAATCAGAGTTCACAATGGTATCTCCTGAAGAAATTCTGGGCCCTCATCATATGTTATGGGTGAATTATTCTATGAGAAAAACCATAATATATGTCTTATAAAATGCTTAGGGCTGTGTTTGTGTGTGTTTTAATAGTAGCATATATTAGTATAAAAGAGAACATTTCTAATAAAAAGTAGATTGACATAGCAAAAATAAAGCATGAAACGTGAACTCATCAGAAATTGGTTTAAAACACATACTTACTCCTACATGGGTATGAATGGACAGGTGCTTTTCTTTCCTGAGCCTAAATTTTTCTCATGCAAATACCTTTCTCATAGCACTCGGAGGAGAATTAAATGAAATAATAAACACAAAGTGAATAGCATATACTTGATGCTAAAAAAGAAGTTCATTTTTCTGTTCTTCCCTAGTGCTAATGAGATGAAAACCCGATAAAGAGACAGACACATTGGAGGAATATTAGTACTGTTATCTGTGGAACTATTTAGTATGTTTTTACCTGTGATTTCTGTGTAATAAGTAATATGAGACAACTTCGTACAACTATTCACATTGAGATTAAAGGAAATTCAGGTGTCATTGCCCTTGGGATCTTTTCAGTGTGGTATGCTACAAACATATTAGTAAAATTCCTACCTGCTAAACCAGGAATATGTCACTTTACTGAATAATGAGGCACTTTTCTCTGGACTGCATTTCTGAAAAGAAAAAATACAGAGAGTAATGTATAAAGTAAATGTTTTAAATTTACATTTGAAATATTTTTTGTCAGGGGGTAAATCTGAAATGATTTATTCTACTAACAGTTACAGATATGTCGGTGTCATAATTCTTAAGAAATATAGTTAAGTGAAGATATTCTTGTATGGTGGTTGGACTAGAGGAATTTCAAGATTTCTCTCAACATTGTGATGGTGCATGTAGCAGTAAATCATGTTGGAAAGGAAAATTATATGTATATGTACATATACATACATAGAGAGAGAGATTTTAGAACTGTAAATTTACAATTATATGTATTTGTATACAATATATACATATACAATATACGTACATATACATATATATGTGTACATATATATGTACACATACAGAGGGATAGTTCTTTGAACTTAGCCCATATTGTCTATTTACATTAACACAATTATATGACAGTATAAGTGAATAATTTATACACATATGTATTATATATGTTTATGTAATATAAGATAAATGTAAAGCATTTAAATTGCTAAAGATAGTTTTCTTTTTCTGAAAAATAGAAAAGAGAATGTCATAGTTATTTGGTGTACTTCTCTGTGTCTTTACATATTTTAAAAATTATATACACAATTACATATTTGTCACAATTACATGTTATTTTGGGGTGGGTTATAACATTTCCATAAAGTTTTCCCATTTACTGTGTTGGTTTAACCAAGAGAAAAGAGGTTTAAAAATAGAGGACTCAAAAATAACCATTTTATGTTTTTATAGTCAGCATCAATCTCTTCGCATTTTAAAAAGTAAGACTGGTCACCAAGTTAATTTTGATTTTTAGAAACTGTCCAAAATTTAAGAAATTTCCTTGTGATCTTCTCTAACTCAGTTGTGATTCCATAATCAGTATTTACCAGTTTAAAAAATTCTGAAGCTAGAAGGAATGACTAAATCCAAATTTCATCGTATACAACAAAATGCCCAAAGTAGAGATGAGAAAATACATTTGAAACCAAATCTGTTCTCTGTGTTATAACAAATTATATAATATAAATCATGTAAGATATACACAATTTACCAAAATGGCATTTATCATTATAAGATTGTTGCAAGAACTAATATAATGATAAATATAAAATACTTATCACACCACTAGCCCAAAACAATGACTCAAATATATGAACAATAAAATTGTCATCACTACTGTTACCAACATATTATTTAAAAAATAAGTACACAAATTATTGGAAAACAATATTCTAAAAATTCTCTAATTAACCTGGAGAACATATTTTATGTCATAAGTTCAAATTTCACAGGGAGTTGCTAATGTGATAATTTGCTACCAATGAAAAGATCTGATTCATAGCTGAAACACATATATTTCTGTGGAAAACTGTAAATGGCTACCAATTCTTTGCAGCTTTTCCCATCAAGAGGTAGAATCTATTTTCCACCCCTTGTATCTGGGCTGGCATTGTGTCTTGTTTTGGTCATAGAAATAGGACAGGAGTGACACTGAAAGAGCTCCAATTCTAAGCCTCAAAAAACCTTAATGCTTTGGCTCCTGCTGTGCTTAGAACACTGAGTGCACCATGTCACTGAGCTGGAGCTAGGCTGCTGAAGGATGACAGATCACGTGGAGGAGAGCTAAGGCACTCATCTGGTGGTCTATTACCAGGCCAATAGCTTGAAAACTGCCAGATATAGGAATAACGTGGTTCTAGATTATCTGGCTACCAGCCCATCTGCCAGCTGATTCTACAATCATTGTAGAATTACTGTCATTGTATTTAGTTCTCGCAAACAATCCTATGCACAAAACAGCGCAGGAGTTATCTGCCAAACTGACCCAAACCAGGACACAATCCAACTGACCCAAAGAATAATGAACTAAATAACATGGTTGTTGTTTTAGGCACCTAAGCCTTGCAAAGCTACTGCAGATGGCTACTTTAGCAGACTAAGAACTCAGTATTTGGTTTAACACTCCCTCTAGGGCCATTTTTTCATGTGAAAGCATCTTATATGATGCCCTTTGTATTTTCTGGTACATAGTCTCCTTAGATGTGAACCAGGTATCTTATGCTGAATCACAGTAAAGTCCAACCATACTTTACTTCCCAGAAGGAATAGCAGCCAGGTTTAAAAAAAAAAAAAAAAAAAGTCTGATGAAGGGAATTAATCCTTACCAGGCACCAAGAATGTGCAAATGACTTTTCAATACATTCATAATTATTGAATTCATATTATGGATCTCAGTGAGTTGATTATATATTGCACATAGTAATTTCTATGTAGAAAAATATAACGTGACAATTCTGAGTATCTTTGAATGTTCTAGTTTACTCCCATCTTCTCCATTAAATATTTATCATCTTTCTAACTCATTTGTTCTCAATCTGACAGGAATTCTGGTCTGCAGACCTAATTGACCCCAAGTGAGTTTCTCATTTCATGTGTTCTCATGTCCACTACAGACCTTGTTTAAGCTGTTTTATTATCTATTGTATTTATTTACTATTGAGCTTATAGTAGGCATTCCATAAACATACCTCGACATTGCTGACTTAAGAGCAATTTTCACTAGAATGGAGGTCCTGTTACTTCTGGTTTATGGCAGAAAAAACAAGAAGTATTTAGACCACTGGATCATAGCACAGCCAGGGTTCTGAAGTGTGCTGTTTTCAAAGTTCCTTGGGTTTAATGTTGAGATGTGGCCTCATGGCAATATGGTTTGTGTGACAGATTGCTATGTTTACTGATATCCCATAATGCCTAATTTCAGAAGCTTCCTGTGTGGATTTTATATGGGGATTTTGGGAATAGTGAAGGAAGTTACTGGAAAATGAAAGTAGATGCTCATGGAGAAGTGAAAACTTCTAGAAATTAAAAAAAAATTACTTTTTTTTTTTTTTTTGACATGGAGTCTTGCTCTGTCATCCAGGCTGGAGTGCAGTGGTGCAATCTTGGCTTACTGCATCCTCTGCCTCCCAGGTTCACGTGACTCTCCTGCCTCAGCCTCCCAAGTAGCTGGAATTACAGGCGTCTGCTACCAGGCTCTGCTAATTTTTGTATTTTTAGTAGAGACGGGGTTTCACCATGTTGGCCAAGCTGGTCTCGTACTCCTGACCTCAGGTGATCCACCCCTCTTGGACTGTCAAACTGCTAGGATTACTGGTATGAGCCATGGCGCCAGACGGATAAAACTTACATTTTTTTAATCACTTAAAAGATGCTAAATTCTGCACTAAGTATATTATTTCACTAAACGTAAAATATCTTTATGGTGGAATAGTTTCTGTCACCCCTATTTTATAGAAAGGGAAACTAACACCCAGAGTTTAAGAAACTCGCCTAAGATCTTGCAACAAAGTATTGGAAACAAGATCTAAACCACTTAATTTATTCTGTACTCCAGTTCTAAATCCACACTCTCAACTCTGTACCCATGCAACACTGTTTTTCACTACTTAGACCTTTCCTACTGCCCACATCCTTCTGCCTCCCTTCTCCTGGCTTTTGTGCTTCAATCCTATTCAGCTTTCAGTGCCTTTTGTAATCTCTGTCCTCTCACTCCAGTCCAAGGCTCTGAAACAGGTTCTGTATTACCAGAGCAACCTTAACATACTCCTCAGGGAGGACTTCAGGGCTCCTTCAGCTTGGCACTCACTGAATTTACCCTCATATTACCCAACTCTCTCCTTATTTCCTGGAAGGTGATTCTCTCTTACTAGATTTAGTGCCGCTGGAAGACAGAAACTATAGTTGGTTTATCTCTGTATGGCTAGCTTCTGGAGAAATCTCCAGTTTCTCAAGGCCCAGGGCCCAGCTCATAATAAACATGTTTCGGATGACTGACTGAATGAATGGATGGATGCTAATCACTACCAACAAAAAATATTTAGAAGCATCTATTCACAGGTCACCATGTTAGCTATAAAAATTCAATTAAAAAGGTATGCTCTTACCTTACAGTTACATAGGGATTTTTACCTGAGATCTGTTGTATTAAAAATATGAAGCCAATATGTAAGTGGTTTTTTATACATTTTGAAGCCATCAATTTTTTTTTGAAATAGTGTCTCACTGTGTTGCCCAGGCTTCAGTGAAGTGGAGCAAACATGGCTCACTGCAGCCTCAATCTCCCAGGCTCAAGTAATCCTTCCACATCAGCCCCTCCAAGTAGCTGGGACTACATGAGCGTGCCTCCATGCCTGGCCCTCCTAGAGTGCTGGGATTACAGGCGTGAGCCACTGTGCCTGGCTACCATCAACTTTTTAAAAAATTGGCATCACAGAAATAACAAATAGAGAATGAAATTAAAATGAATATTTTCAACCTTGTGTAAGTGGATTCCTGATCTATGAGGGCTATCAAAGTTGAATAATAATCAGGAAACAAACGTTGTTTGAATACTAAAGGAAGAGTCGACTAGAATTTGGGGTGACAAAATTGAGTTTTATAATTTTTCAACCACAAGTTTATAATTTACTGCCTTTGGTCACCTTGGCTGTTACTAATGATATTAAACCAGTTTGCGCAATTGAGCCTGCCATCTCTACGGTACAGTAAAAAGACGCATGCTATAGTGATGGAGCTTTTTCACATTTTCAAGGAACTTATTCAGCCCTTCTATCTTATAGACTTTTATTAAAGTACTTTACATGTAACTTAATTTTAAATAAATTTATAGTTTGATTTTGTATGTGATCAGAATAGATGTCACATATATTTGACACTCAGAGTTACTAAAAAAGCCAGGATTAGAACAAGTCCCCTGAATCAGAATTATATATTTTTTCTTTGTTAGGACAACAGGGCTGTTTCTAAGCCCATGTCTTGTATAGTGATGATAAGTGAAACAAATGGAACTTTTGTTAGGGGAATTGTTGCTAATACACAACAACTGTAGGGCTCATTTCTCTGACTACCGCCTTAGCACGTGACTCCCATTGTAGAAGCATGAGTTGTAGTGCACCAGAGGAGAGCACAATTAACTGTCTGAAGTTTCTAGATTTGCCCCAGACCTGGGTCCCAAAATCCACACTGAGTGCTATTAATCCCCAGTGCTCTGCGGTTTTAATGGGTTCACTCACTGGTTGTAGAATTCGCTCCAACCCGTGTTCCTTCAGCGATGACAGGCCCACCCACGCCTTCTGCTTATGGGGGAGTTACTTATCTCTTCAAACAAAGATGCCTCTTCCTCTCCTCCAGCCCTACCAAGACTGAGCTCCTCTGGTTCAAGTTGCACCCACCCTGATCTCTGATCTCTGCTCTCAGGAGTGAGTGTGTACGCGGGTCTGTCTGTCCCGTGTGTGATGGCTACTGAAACAAGGGCTCGTCAGTCCACATTCAGGGTTCGAGGACTCACCTCTCCCCAGTTCCACTCCTGCACCCGCAGTGGTTCCCACGACCCGCCTCTCCTCTCCCCTAAGGACCGGAGAACTTTGCCTGTGCGTCAAGCCCCCCGCGGACCCGCTGATAGGGGCCGCCCCAGTTCCGCGGACTGGAGAGCATGGTCCGCGGGGCGCCCGACCGCTGCCTGAGAGCCTGGCTGCGGCTGTCACTTCCCTTGGCAGCGGACTGTCAGTTAGTTCAGCGCCAGCACGGTGGGAGGACACGCACTCCGCCCCGGCAGAGTCAGCTGTCACCTTAGTCCCTGCCTTGCAGACCTTGGCAGTGCACCTGGGGCGGGGTGCTGGTGGAATGGGGTTGGGCCCAGAGGAGGGAAGGTGTGGAGGGAGACGGGGAGGGACGGTTCTGTAGAGTCAGCTGCTCTCTGCCTGGCAGGGAGTCTGCACTTCACTCAGTAGTTCTCCCCTTTCCATTTCCTATTAGAAATCTGTCTCTCTTTTATGACAGAAGCACAAAGCTAGTTTCTCGCTGGGATGATATTTATAGGTTTGTAAACAATGTTACAGCTGTCGCTTAAAAAAAATTAGAATTTTAAGGAGCAAATTTCTTGCAATGGCCTTAACTTTAAAAACAAATGAACAAGGAGAACACATGGACATAGGAAGGGGAACGTCACACACCGGGGACTGTTGTGGGGCGGGGGGAGGGGGGAGGGACAGCATTAGGAGATATACCTAATGTTAAACGACGTGTTAATGGGTGCAGCACACCAACATGGCACATGTATACATATGTAACAAACCTGCACGTTGTACACATGTACCCTAAAACTTAAAGTATAATAATAATAAAAAAATAAAAACAAATGAAACGCTCCCCGTGGTATTAGAAAACCTTAACAGTATACTGCATCTCATCTACATTTTACTCTTCAAAGTAACTACGAAGCAAGTAAATAAATGAAAAACTTCATAGTAACTAGGATGAACAAAGAATTGAAGGTGACACATGATGTACAAAGGGGAACATAAAAATTAAAGAATTGCATTCTGATTTTTAGTAAATATTAAGAAACTGTGAGAGTGTATATAGAAGTAAAGAGTATGCAACAAGTTACTTTGAGGCAGATACTTGACACATGATGTATGTCATTGGTTTGATGAAGCATTTTGGTTTATTTGGCACCTGAAGCAACAAAAGAGGGAGAAATATTAGAAATTCCTAAATGTAAGGATAAAGATAAGGCCATGTGGTATATTACAAGGATGGGTATTATACTTCAAGACAAGGAACACTCCGTGTATTTCCTGGGATTTATTTAACTGCTAGATGGAGAGAATGAAGGATTTAGGACAGGAGAAGTCCTGCTTTCTGGAGGAAGGGGCATAAATCCTACCTGGGGAAGTCTGGGCTGGCCGTACAATGGGTGAAACTGAGGAACCAGACAACTTCTACGTAGGAATTCGACCAGATGATGCCTTATGGAACTGAAGTCCTGGGAAATGTTTAGAACGCAGTTCATTTGTCTTCCTCTCTTAACACCATGCTTGTTTGGCTCTATGCAAGGAGGAAGTTGTAGGTTTAACTTTAAAAGTCAACATGTCTGTGAAGAATTAAGGGTGCAGCTCAGCACTTAGAAACTTTGTCTCATTTCCACAAATGTGCTCACCAATTTGGGAACACCGCGCTCTCACTCAGCAGCCACAGCCTGAAGAGCCCTCCTCCTATCTGCACTTTCAAACTACTCACTCTGTGGATTCTCCACGGAAGATACAAGGTCTTCTAGTAGAATGGGCCTTGCTTTTTCAGATATAGTTATGAGGAAAGAAACAACTTTGAACCTGTGCAGGGAGGAGGAAGACAGGAAAGAAAAGAAGCCTAAAAACAACGCAGGCACCAAACCCAGCATTTGTGTTTGACCTCTAGGAATCAATACCCTCAGGTAATGCTGGTGCTAGAAACTGGAACTAGAAAGATTTCTACAGTTACTCAGCTCGGTAGAGATACCTGGCTCCTTGATTGGTGGGAGAAGGGAGGAATGCCCCCCAAAATTGTGTAGAAGTTGGGGAGGGTAATAGATGTGTGTGGGAACTATAGTAAAGAAGTCCCTACCTAAGGAGATTGGGGAAAAAATTCTCTGGGAATCCCTCAAAATGTAATAAAAATTATGTTTTAATGTCAAGTTTCTCCATTTTATAGGAGTTGCCAGATAAGACTGTGCAAATGAGCAGGAAGACATGAAGGTTTGTAAGAAAAAACCTGAGTTTTCAATGCCTAGTTAAGGAAAACTGGGTGAAATACTCAGATTTGCCTAGGAAATAGAAAAGTACAAAATAAGAGGATCAGATATTCACAAAACCTTACAACAAAGCTAGAATTCTGACTCGCTGATTTATCATGCTAGCTGGACTATGAAAGAAATACTTTTGTTTTCCAGGAAAAAGAAAATCATGAGACGGTGGAATAAAAGGATATCTAGATTTAGTAATGGGTGGGGCATATTCTGTGCCACAATAGTCAGTGTTTCGGCTTTTGGAAAGATTCATTCTGTTCATGCTGTGTAAGTTTTGCAGGTATGGCACGTCATCCTTTCTGGCTGGTGGAGGAGAGCGTCATAAACAGACTGTGAGGCTGATGAGTAAGGTTGAAAGAAAGAGCTGACTGTTTTCCACAGTTAGTTGGGCATATACCTGTCACTATGGCAGAGAGAGGAGAATCTCTTTCTTCGAGACAATTGTAGGTTATGTTTTTATGAGGGGTGGGAGATTGGGTAGATGTTATTTTCATTGTTCTTGCTAACTTTGGTATAAAAATTAAATTAACAATATTATTCAGTTCACTACATATTATCAGTATCATTTTGTGAAGGGCCTTTATATTTTATTTATATTTTTCATCTGCTTATTTTCTAGTCCATTTATTTTCCCCAACAGAAGTTGTCTGGAGTAACTAGTAAGTATCTTTCCAATTCACCTTCTACAAATTTATTGAGATACTTGTTTACCCTTGAAAATATATGGTGCTGTTTTATATGCCTTCAACATAGGCACAAGTGGTATTTTGCTATAAAGTCATAGCGATACAATTCTCTCCTGTCATGTAGCTTTGAAATGATTCCAAACATGTACTCTGCTATGTGAGCAATATATGTTTTGCTGTGATAAGAACTTGAAGTGTATTTCCTCAGCCTCTCAAAAATGTGACGTCTTATCCTACTCCATATGTGAGAACTTGGAGTGATCTTCCCCTGCCCTCAGGAATGTGACACCACGCCTTAGCCTTATCATACCCCATCTGTGAGTTACTGATTTCAACCACTGGACTTATATATATATATATATATATATATATATATATATATATGTGTGTGTGTGTGTGTATATATATACGTGTGTGTATATATATGTGTTATATAATGTTTATATATACGTGTATATATATACGTGTGTGTATATATATACGTGTGTATATATACATGTGTGTATATATACGTGTGTATATATACATGTGTGTATATATACGTGTGTATATATATACATGTGTGTATATATACATGTATATGTATGTATATATGTCTCTATATACATGTGTATACATATATATGTGTATATACATGTATATATACACGTATATATAGTCTATATATACATATATACATGTATGTATATATACTTATATATACATGTGTATATATACACATGTATGTATATATATATATATATACACATATATACGTGTGTGTATATGTATATATATGTGTGTATATACACACACACACACACACACACACAATCTGAGCGCTTAGGCCATGGTAGTCTACACTCTGTGAGCTACCTCTCTACATATGCTGACTCAGGGCTACACTATCAGCTGCTTCTCAGAAGACTGAGCCCTCAGCCTTGACAGAGCCGCACACTGTTAGCCTTTGAGCTAATCTCTGAAGCCCTGCCAACACCAGTCATCTTGCCTGTAATCTAAGATCTCTGCTTTGTCACTCATGACAGTCTCACCGGAGAACCACTTATATAAATATACACCTCAAACTTTAACTAGACTTTACTTTCTACAGAGGCCTGCTTCTATCCTAATTGAGCAATTAGACTTCAGTAATTTTGGAATTCACTCACCATGTAGTCAATGTACCTCATCTATCAAGCATATTCCCTGTGAGATTTGTTCTTCCTATTCCTCGTCCCTTTAAGTTTTGTGAACCTAAAGAAAAAAAAATTTCTTCTTATATGATGTCTTGGTCTATTTTTGGCTACTACAACAGAATACCACAAACTTGGTAATTTATGAACAGAGATTCTTTGGCTCACAGTTCTGGAGGCTGTGAAGGCCAACATGAAGGCACTACTGGTTTGGTGATTCTGATTTTAAGATGGTACCTTGAACACTGCATCCTCAGGAGGGGAGGAACACCATGTTTTCACATGGTGGAAGGTAGGAGGAAAAAAGACAAAATGCGGTGTAACTTGCCCTTTTATAATGACATTAATTCCACCCAACCCTCACGGCCTAATCACTTTTAAAGATCTCAATTCTTGGCTGGGTGTAGTGGCTCACGCCTGTAATCCCAGCATTTTGGGAGGCCAAAGTGGGGGGATCACAAGGTCAGGAGTAAGAGAACAGCCTGGCCAATATGGTGAAACCTCGTTTCTACTAAAAATACAAAAATTAGCTGGGCATGGTGATGGGCTCCTGTAGTCCCAGCTACTCAGGAGGCTGAGGCAGGATAATCCCTTGAACCCGGGAGGCGGAGGTTGCAGTGAGCTGAGATTGAGCCACTGCACTCCAGCCTGGATGATAGAGCAAGACTCCATTTCAAAAAAAAAAAAAAGATCCCACTTCTTAATACTGTTAAAGTGGCAGTTAGATTTCAACATGAATTTTGGAGGGGACAGACATTCAAACCATGTTATATAGCGATCAACTGCGATTTGTGACATGCTTTGATCATCTCTTTATTTCTACCATACAAAAAACCCCCGTCTTCCCACATTTTTAAAAATGACATTATTTGTAAGGCACCTTACCCATGCGAGGCTATGCAGTCCTCACCTATGGTTTCTGACTACTTCATGCTGCTTTGTTCCATTCAAATACCACATTCTAGAGGAACTCCCATAGCAGAGTGATTAAGCACATTGACTTTAATGTAAGACTGTGGGCTTAAATTGTGGCCTCCACTACTTACCAGCAAGTCATGAACATCTCAGGGCTCACTTTCTCATCTATAAAATATAAGTAATGGTCATACCTTCCTCATAAGTTTGTTGTAACAATTACATGACTTCATCATATAATAAGCAAAACATTTAGAACAACAAGGGGACATGGTAAATACTGCATAAAGTATTATGATTATTACTTATCTAGTCACGTTGTGATTAATATGTAGGCTAACTCTGTGGTCAGTGCTGTGATAAACACCTCTCTCTGAGGACAGGCATGTGCATTTCTTTTTTTTTTCTTTTTCTTTTTTTCTTTTTTTTTTTTTGAGATGGAGTCTCGCTCTGTCGCCAAGGTGGAGTGCAGTGGTGCAATCTCAGCTCACTGCAACCTCCGCCTCCTGGGTTCAAGCGATTCCCCTGCCTCTTCCTCCCTAGTAGCTGGGAATATAGGCGTGCGCCACCACACCCGGCTAATTTTTTGTATTTTAGTAGAGACGGGGTTTCGCCATGTTGGACAGGATTGTCTCGATCTCTTGACATCATGATCCAACCACCTTGGTCTACCAAAGTGCTGGGATTACAAGCATGAGCCACCATGCCTGGCCGTGCATTTCTTTTAGATCATGGTTCTCAAAGGTTTTGAATGTAGGACCTTTTATATATTTCAAAATTGTTGAGGACCCAATTAACTTCAGTTTATGTATACTCTATCTACCTATATTTATCAAATTAGAAATTAAAATTTAAATTAAAATATATTTATTTGTCAATTTATTTAAAGATAAACCTATTGCATGTTGTCATAAATGATATATTACTTATTTTTAAAAATCCATATATTTTCAAAACTTTGAGAAGGTTGCCGTTGGTTTGATATCATTTTAACACTTATGTTTTAATATAATTTAACATTTTAATGTCTGGTTTAGTAGAAGATAGTTGGACTCCCATATCTACTTCTTTATTCAATCTGTTGAGATATTTTGTTTTGATTGAAGTAGATGAAGAAAGCCTGGATGTATACACATATGTAGTGGGAAGAGGCCGACAACTTCAATTAGCTTTCAGGAAATTCTGTATATTTTTCTTTGAGATAACACCAAAATTCTGGTAGCGTCTTCAAAGTTATTTACAATGTGGAATCTGAAACCATATTGGTAAATCTTTTGTGCTTTATTATAGTAATACTGTTGGTCTATCTTGCATTTTGAGTGGATATTTTATTCTTCCATAATTTTGTAACATCATGTATTGGTAGTTCGAAGTGTTAGTTCTCTGAGTTATAAATATCTTCCAAATGCCTGTGTATTTGTATTATATATATATATCATAATTACATATCAATTATATAAATAATAATTAAGTTGCTTTTGTTTAAAAATGTCAAATTATTTAAAGATGTTAGATTATGTAACATTGCAAAGAATCAGATGTTAATAGTGGTCCCCTCTGGGTAGTGAAATTATGAATGATTTTCTTTTTTTCTTTATATATATATATATATTTTTATGCATTTTCAAAATTTTCTACAGCCATCATGCATTAGTTATAAAAGTAGATGAAAATAAATATTAACTGAGATTTCTCCATTAGGCCGATGTGTTTTTAAATACATACATAATTCTTCAAGACATGCTTTAAGAATTCTTTGCCAGAACCTCCACCCCTACGCTTTGCCAACTGTCTCAGCATAGAGAGGAAGGAGCTGATCGAGGGCTTGCTTGTAAGCAGGGGCGTAGGTGTGAGAGAAACCAGAGCGTGCAACTCGCTTGGCATTTTCTACCTGTATAAAACAAGACACATTTTGTAACCTCTTATTTCTTTGCCTTAGTTTCCTCAGCCTCATTTTTACTTCACAGGGCATCCAAAGTACTGAAAAAGATACTTAATGTAAAATGCAGCATACAGACCCTGACGTGTTGTATGTACACAATGCAGTAAACACTACAATCATTATTTAGAGCCATGTCTTAAAAGGTATAGAGATGAAGGCTCAGCTGAGGCTGGAAACCGTAAATGTGAAGCACAACAATTGGGCATAACTCTAAGGCCATCGTCCTAGATATGCTTTAAACATGGGAGCAGTAGTGACAAAAGAAATGATTGGACTTAACATAGAGGATCTGTAAAATGTCCAAAAGAAGCAAGAATCAAAAGTGGTTGTGAGGATGTCTGTCACTGAGGTCATTTTGTTTGGATAGAGAAAAAGCTGAAGCTAGGAAAGTGATAGGGAACTGAGGTCAGGATCAAAGTACTGAATGTCTCAAGGAGGATAAACTTTTATGAGTTATATTTAAACAATCAGTCAACAGAAAGTAATTCAAATATGCCCTTGGAGTGACAAACCAGGCAATAGTCTACTGTCTCTGCCAAGAGTGCTGCCTGTTAAAGGGGGACTTGGCTGTCTTTTACTGGACATAAAGATGGTCTTATGGGAAATCTACATGCAGGTTTGTCATTTGGGATTGACAACTTTGTTCTCTATTGAACATGGCTATCACATTTTTCCTAGTAATAAGCATGGCTGCATCTATTCAGAGCTTCCAAACTCATCATAATAACGACATTAAGCAGCGAAAGGGCAGGTGTTGATTTCCACAGGGAGAATTAAACATGTTTTTAAAATTAACTTCTTGGTTTATTTCTATTAAATATGCACAGGTTTCTCTCTGTGAAGTTCACACCTCAAGATCTGTCAGCGTTGGGAAAAATCACCAAGTTTTTTTCTCCCCAGTCCTCCTAAGATGAGAGCTGATAGTAAAATGGAGTTAGAAGAACATTAGCAAAAGTCACAAAGTTACTTTGTGCTTCTATTTATTAAAAGCAAGTGGAAGTTGCACTGTTTTTGACTGAGTTAAAAAACAGTGCTAGAGAAATGAAAATCAAAGTAATAGTAGAAAAGACTGCAGGGTTCTCAAAGTTTATTTCATGCCTACCAGGTCACAGAGGAGGAGACAAGGCCGAGAGAGTTCAGTGACTTTGCCAACATTACAATTGAAAAAAAAGCCAGAGAAAAACATCAGATTTCCTTGAATCTAGGATCTTTGTGATTATTTTTCCACTATGCCAATCTGACACTCTCCCTTTGCCTCACATAATTACTGATTTGCAAATGTGAGAGAGAGGATACAAAATCTGCCCATTTTTACATTAACAAAGGGTAATACGGTTTTTTTTAATCATTTTTTATTGTGACCTTAAAGTTGTGTGGATGTGATTTAGCAAAACAATTTTTCAAACATTTTTAAATAATTTCTTCAAATTTCTGCTGTATTTTGCTGAACACTGTTCTTTATTTAATTGATATATTTAACAAGTATTAATTGACTACCTTTTGTGTGTCGAGCCTTCTGGTACCTGCTGGAAGTATAGTAATTTGTTCCTGTCCTCACTAGATTCTACACTAGTAGAAGAAACCCAGAAGAAATGAGCATGCCAAAATAGTAATAAAAACAACCAAAAATGTACAGTACTATAGAAAAAATGAATAGGATGTAATATTAGAGAATAATTTATCAAGGTTCCATGTATTAGTCCATTATCACACTGCTATAAACAAATACCTGAGACAGAATAATTTATAAAGAAAGGCCTAATTGGCTCACAGTTCCACAGGCTGTACAGGAAGCGTGGCTGGGGATGCCTCAAGAAACTTACAACCATGGAGGAAGGCGAAGGGGAAGCAGACACTTCTTATACGGCCGGAGCAGAAGAAACAGAGAGAGAGCAGGTAGGTGCCACACACTTTTAAACCAGATCCTGTGAGAACTCAGCTGGGAAACAGCACCAGGGGGATGGTGCTAAACCATTAGAAACTGCCCTCATGATGCAATCTCCTCCCACCAGGTCCCACCTCCAACACTGGGGATTACAGTTTGATATGCGATTTGAGTGGGGACACTGGTCCAAACCATATCACTCCACCATCTAGATTAGTTAGAGAAGGCTCTCTGAAAAAGCTAAACATGATGAATAAACAGGCCACAAAATAGTTGAAGGCAAATCATTTCAGGTACAGGAATAACATGGACAGAAGTCTAAACACTTTTCTTTATGTTTGTTTTTTTCATTCTTTCTGGAGTGTAAATTATTTGAAAATATGTAATCTGTCCATGACAAAATATTGCTAAACCTGGAGCAGGACTGTATTCTTTATTTCTCCATCTATCTTTCTCCACCACCTTCTGAATTATTTGGTTTCCAGGGAGACATCAATGGAGTAAATTCCACATTTATTCTATTTAAATGAATATGTATTGAGCCATGTCCCATGGATCTGTCCTTTCTGTACATAATGCATTTCAGACAGATTTGAATATTTTGATCAGACTAATGTAGAGTGCTAGAACACAGCCCTGAGGACTTTAAGGTCAAAACTTAATAATAGTTAATATGTATAGTGCATTTATGTGTCAGATATTATACTATGTTTTTTATATTTAGTATTTAATTGAGTCCATATAACCAAACCCATGAGCTTTTCAGAAATTAAATAACTTGAAAGAGTCATATGGCTGATAATCCCAGAGTTGACCAGAAGTAGTTTTATCATCAATGTATTCAGAATGGAAGGAGATGGTGCCCCCCAAAGCCCGAGAGCTGTGGCAACTTGAATATGTATTAATAATAACACAGCTATAAAAAGGCTGCGTCAGCTGAACGTGGCAGCATCGAATAGGGTTAAGAGAGAAATGAATTTTCTCAGTGTGAGTAGTCTGTCTTTCAAGGGGAAGGAGATTACTGTGAACTAGAAGAACTTTTCTGAATTTTCTGTAGTTTAGGTGGATGGTCATTTATTTACCCATCATGTATTTATTGCATCCCTGTTATAATAAGGGGTAGGCATTGTGGGAAGTGCTGGAAAGAAAAAACAGAGGAAGAAAAATCCCTCCCACATAAAATGTATATTCTAATGTGTTTGGGGAACAGATAATACACACCCAAATAATGAAAGATTTTGATGTCACATGACAATAAGTGGTGTTAGGAAGAATAATGAAGAGAAGAGGGATAGGAATGTGGGTAATGTTGTCACAATTTGTATATGGTGGTCAGGGAAGGACTCACTGAAAAAGAGTTAGAGGGAGGAAAGACTTTCCTTCTCTACCCTCATAGGTTTGATAGCTGAGGCTGTGAAATAAACTGAAAACATTAAAGTTAACAGGAGAAAAAGAATGTACATTTCTAAGTTTTTAGTATTATGTGTGCAGGGACATTGCAGAGAAAAAGTGAATATCCAAAAAAAAAGAAAGCAGTGAGATTCTGGAGCATATATACCATATACAAAAGGGATATAATATATACGAGAATACAGGGAAATAGAGGGGGGCATAGACTACTTAGGGAAGGGTAAATAATTTTTAGGAAAGGTGAGTGGACTTTAGAAGAAGAAGGGGTGGATATGACAGTTTATGAAAAAGTTCAGCTGGGTGTGGTGTCAACTTCTAGTCCCCTCTCCTGTGATGAGTCAATCTTTCCTGGTTGACGAAACTCCTGTAAAAGTGATTGATGACAGTTGTTTCATATGGAGGATTTGTCTTTATGTAGATAAAGGGAGTTCAGCAAATGTTTCTCCCTGCCTTTGCTATTTTTCAAGAGCCTTCAGCTAAAAATAATCCATATACCAAAGCAGTATATTGTGGGGTATCATGTTCTGAATTCCTTCAGTGTGTTTAAGAAAATACCTGAGAAAGAAGAGGAGCAAGAAATATGGTTATTTGGTAATATTCAAGGAAACCCTGGCATTTAAACTTGCAGAACAGGTGTTAGAATTTGGAAGAAACCCAAGACCACAGTGCTTGTTCAGACTTTGTACAGAAGTTTTATCCTGACTAAAGTCTAAACAAGTGATCTAAATAAGTATAAAATAACACATCTCATAGATAAGAAAGCGTTGTTGGCTATAGTTAAATTTGTAGATTTTTTTTTCTTAGTAGTTCATGAAATAATGATAAGGCTCACAATCACTGACATCTTAGATCCAATGAATTATCGTATTAGGAACAGCAGATGGAATATAGTCAAGGATGACGATTGACAAAGGAGTCTTATCATTAAAAAAAATTTCAAATTAAGACTAATATCTTTTAAGTATAGAAGTAGACACAATAAAATCATGTGTACTTTAAAGGTTTAAAAAAAGATCACAACAGGTTAGTTCACGATTTCAACCTCATTTCCAGACTCCTCCTTGGTCAATGTTCTCATACTTCGACTCACCATCGATCTTTATATATTAAAGCAAAGGTGGTGGTTATGACACAAGAATGTAGTCATTATCTTCCTATTAACATTAACTAGATGAATTTATGGGATAAGGATGAGCTATACAAGGAAGAGTTTCATTAATTTGGCTTTCAGAATGGCACATTAGTGAACAGAGAGAGAAGTCGGAAAAGTCTTTAAATTCTTCAAAGACTACCAAAGCGATTAACCTTCATTACAGTAGCTTCCTATAAAAATATAGATACAGTTTCTCCCTCAATGATTATTAATTGAGAATTAATTTAGGGATAAAAATCTTTCCAAATTTGAACAAAAAGAGAAATCTGAAAACCTATATTATTTAATATGTTGAATTTCTGTCTTTGAAATCGCTGAAACAATTAATTAAAGCTCACATTATTTTGAACTTAGCCAAATATACTTACATTTATATTTGGAAATTATAATTATATCCATGAATATATTAAGCAAATTGCTTAAATGTGTTACTGCCTATTTTATGAATTAAAAATCATTTAAAAACATTAAAAAGAGCAAAGTAAAAGATCGCCTAAACTCTATCCTGACCTCCACCCCATGACAACTCTATGTGTAATTTTCTGTGCTCCAGTTCTTAAATAAGCTCTATTATTGCATTTAGTTACAATTTTACCATGTTTACATTTATTTTTTTCCATTTTTAGGTTTCACAAATAGTTTTTCCTGCATTATTCCCATAATTATCATTAAAAATAACTACCTAATATTTTATTATGCTAATGTAGCATAATTTAACTAATAAAGTAATGTCGATTATTCAACATATTATTTCCAAGTTTTTACTATTATATAAGCTTCTTTGTGCAGAAAGTGTTTTTACTCACTTCTTTTTATTACTTTGAAATTAATTACAAAGAATTACTAGTTCAGGAGGTTTCAGCATTCTAATGGTTCTGCTTAACCTTTGACAACATTATCCAAAAGCATACTAGTAACCACATTGTCCCCAGAATGTTATTTATTTGTAAATCGATAAATTTATTTCACTTAACTTTACAATCATCTTCCTGCTCTGTGGGTAACAATAATAGTGATGATGCCATCACCACCACTAATAATAAGGTTATCTAGTCTAAAACATGCTGAGGACTCTTCTAAGTAATTTATATAGAATTTTAATGAACAATTGTAAGTTTTATATTCAAATCAATTTGTATCTGATTCCTTGCTCTTCTGTTAATTAACATTGTGGCCCATGCAGGCCATTTAACTTTTTTCAGGTAAACTTTCCCAGTCATACTATGCAAATAGTACTAAAACTCTTGCAAAATTTTTGAAAAGATTGGTTTTCTTAACATTTGATTTAAAAAATTGCCCTTTTAATTTTTCTAGAATTTATTTTTTAATATGTTAAAATGTGTGCATCTAGTCTTTTCTGAACAATTCATTTATCACAGTATTGATTGAATACTATTCAGTTCACCAATATTTAATGCATACTTCCTTATACTCTAGATTATCATAATCCATTGTGTCTATTTCTCAACCTTCTTCAGTTCACCAATATTTAATGTGTACTTTTTTATATTCTAAATTATCATAATCCATTCTGTCTATTTCTGAACCTTCTATTTTTATTGATATAATTTTATGCCAATATAATAAATAAGATTTCAATGATTATTGCATCAAAATATGTTTAATTCTTTGGTAGACTATAATTTCCTTACTAAACTTTCTCCTTAGTTTAGCTAAAAATTGGGTTGTTGTCACAGGACCAGGAAAGATTAGGCTCACAGACACTTTGAAGGGTGAGGGGATTATGGAATTTATTGGGCAAAAAGGAAAATAATACAGTAAAGCGAGAGGGGTTCCCATTAACAGGCCCCCATCTCACAAATAGAATCCCAGGTTACCATACAGGAAGAGGAGGGGCCAGGTTCCTTCCACCTGCAAATGGGGGGAACTTCCCCAGGCTCCACTCTGTCCTCCCAGTACACAGGCCGGTTGGAGATTCTCTGGGGAGCTCTTTTTAATTGGCTGTCTCAAAGTTGTCAAGGCTTAATTGATGTGTTCTCAAGGTAGCACAGGTGCAGCAGCCTCCGTGAATGAAACTGTTGGGAAGTTCCAGTGGTCCCATTAAAGTTGGCTTGAGCAGACTTTTAGGACTTGAACAAAACACGTGTCTGATTGTAGCTACAGAATCAACGGAACTATATTGTAGGATGCCTTATTTGAAATCCATGAGGTATGAGTTCCGAAATATTTATTACATTTTAATACAAAATTTGCAACTATATTTAAATTTTCAAGAATATAAATATTGGTCTGTTGAACCAGAATGTGTCATTCTTACAAATTAAATCCTGATTTAATTGAAATCCATTCAAATTCAATTAAATATACTCTTAGTGTCATGCTATTTAAATGGAAGATAGCATTGCATTCTATAGGAAAAGATGATTTCCATAGATATTTTAAAAACAAAAAAGACAAATTTACTGTAGATGAAAGGTCCAAATGACACATTAAAATTTTGATATTTTAGACACGAGTTCACAAAGTTCAACATTCGTTAAATAATGATAATATAATTAATATTGTTAGCATTTATTTAGGACTTATATGCTAAGCATATTCCCAGGCATTTGTTCGTACTCATGTTATCTTAGAGCAAAGTTATGAGGAAGAAACCATTATTACCTGCATTATATAGCTGAGAAAACAAAGGTTCAGAATAAAACCTAAGAAATTTGTCCCAGATCATACAGAACAAGCATTGGAATCCAGATTTTTTTCTCTCCAGAGTCTGTGCTTTCAACCATTTTGCCAAAAACAATTAAATCCTTTTATGTTATGACTTTTCTTCTACTTCGCTTAGCAAATGATTTTTACTATATATAGCTTTGTAAATTTAAACTGAAACCCTTTACAGCGTCTTGATTATTCAGCTGATGGAACATCCTCTATAAAAGATCAAACAAGACTTAACAAGTGTTCTTGTTTAGGATTAAAGGCTAACACTAGGAAAAAACAGTGTATGTAGTGTGAGTTTAAAACAGAGCACACCTTTCAAATAGCCTCTAAAATTAAAAATATGATACATGACTGTAAATTGTTGCCCTCATGTTCACTACACTTTCTGATTTAATTTCAGAATATGTTTATTTTATGATTTCATAAAAACTTATCAGTAAAGGACTATAAAAGCTCTAAGATAATGGTTTAACCTTTGTTCTTTCAATACCAAAAGTAAAACAAGCAATAACATCCAGTTTCAATATATAGGCAGGGGGCTGTCCAGCTGGCATTAGCAATTGCAAATGCAGACTTCACCTTTCCAAGGCAGAAAAGGATGATTGGCTGTGGGAACAAATCTTCATCTTGGAATAGCCTGTGAGAACACCTAATCATCTATGAATGTTACTTTGGCTCCATCTACTGGACACATTAAATAACAACCAACTCACTGTGGATTCGGGAATATTAAGAGCTATTCGCAGAAATCCCTGTGTTTCAGACCTACTTCTATTTAAGCGCTTTTTGTAGTAGCAATCCATATCCTCCAGATAGTCAGAATTAATTTATCAGCCATAACATTCATTTTCTTCTTTGCCTGTTGATTTACTAGCATGGGGAGCTCCACGTGGCCATGTGTGGGCTCAGCTTCCAGTTTAATGGAACCATATTAAAGCATCTCTAGTGGAAGCATTCCACCCTTGGAAACCAAGATCACTAAATTAGCAGAACCCCAAATCTTGGGAACATTCGGTCTCTGACACAATTCCTCAACTCTGCCATTGTAGTATGAAAGCAGCCACAGACAATAGTAATGGAATGAGTGAGGCTGTATTATTACAATAAAAGTTTATTACAAAAAGAGGCAGCAGGATAGAGGTGGCCTGTGGTCCATATTTTACCAACTTCTGATATACATGTGATATAAAACTCTACAATTTTTAATGACTTGCTCTATGACCTTGTATAAGTTTCCGTCTCTAACTGTTCCGTGTTCTTGTTTGTGGGGTGGCAGTCAGATGGATATAGAAAGATAAACAAAGATATTGAATTTGCTAATTGCATTGTTCAATTTGTCTAAATCCCTTTTTAATTTGTCTGTATGCTTGCTTTTTCCATTATGCATAAAGGTGTGTAAAATCTTTTGCTGTGGTTGTGAATTTGTGTATTTTTCCTTGTGCTTTTGACACTTTTCCCTTTATGTGTTTTGAGAATATGATATGAAGTACACACAACATTAAATTTATTTCAAACTAGTGAATTGAACCTTCAATTATTTTCAAGTGCCCTCTTTATCATGTGTGTAATAATGTTTGCTTTAAAGTCTCTATTTCCTGATATTAATAAAGTTATACCAGCTTTTGTTTGCTTGGTTTATGTTTGCATGGTGTATGATTTTGTATTTTGTTACTTTCGATATTTCAGTATACCTTTCCTTTTCCATTAGTTGGTTTATTGTAAGTCACATATAGTTGGTAGTTGGACTGTTTTTTTGTTTTGTTTTGTTTTGTTTTGGAGACAGGATCTCTCTTTTTATCACCCAGGCTGGAGTGCAGTGTGGTGAACATGGCTCACTGCAGCCTCGATCTCTCAGGCTCAAGTGATCCTCCCACCTCAACTCCACAAGTAGCTGGCATGCACCACCACTACAGGCATGCACCACCACGCCTGACTAATTTTTGTATTTTTTGTAGAGATGGATTTTGACTCAGATAACAGAGTCAGCTCTAAGAAACAACAGAGGACAAGCTGGCTGAGTGCTAAAACTTCAAGATACAAAGGGTGTTTGAGTATTTAGAAGTTAACTAGACCCATAATGAGAGAGAAAAGGGGACTAGAACTCAGACAACATACCTAGACCGACTTAGTTTCAAGAAGCAAGCTAGGGAGTAATTCCGGGGGGAAAGAAGGTGATATAGAGGAATCTCAAGAGATCCAACTAGAGAAAAATGGGAGGAGGTTAGATGTTTCCCAGAAGGAGCCAGAATTTAGGAAACTATCAATAAGTTCTATTTCAAAACTTCAGATAGAAACTATTGATAAATTCTCCATCAATACTATAGGTAGTAACTATGAATAAGTTCTCTTTCAAAACTGCAGGGAGGGGCTGATTGTGGTGGCTCACGCCTGTAATCCCAGCACTTTGGGAGGCCAAGGCGGGTGGATCCCCTGAGGTCAGTAGCTCGAGAGCAGCCTGGCCAACATACTGAAACCCCATCTCTACTAAAAATACAAAAAATTAGCTGGGCGTGGTGGTGGGTGGCTGTAATCCCAGCTAGTTGGGATTACAGGCAGGAGAATCCCTTGAACCCGGGAGGCGGACGTTGCAGTGAGCTGAGGTCCTGCCATTGCATTGCACTCCCACCTGGGCGACAGGAGTGACACTCAGTCTCAAAAAAAAAAAGAAACAGAAAAACTGCAGGGAGAGAATCTGTAATAAAAGCAATCAGGGAATGACCCAGTGGGGGACATGAAGCTACACCACCCAGACGAACTTCAAGGAGGATTTGTCACCCCAAAGGTTGCTGGGATAGGTGCCAGCAGAGAGCCATTAGTTGCCAAAGCCTCCTAGGGTTGTCTCAGCTGCTGAGAGCAGTCTGGCCCAAGGCCACACACTTCTGTGGTGGCCTACAGTAAATGACTGGTAGAGGCTGGGGTACAAAGACCAGACCACTTCAGTCCAAAACAGGATAGCTCCGATTATGAGGAGGCAGTGGCCTGCTTCGCCTTCACCTTTTCCTCTACCCATTGCTGCTCACATCTCTTCCTTGTCACTGGTGGTGATCCCAAGAGCATTCTCTAGGAAACATCCAATATGCTAAACTCCATCACAGAGTCTACTTCCTGCAGAACCCAACCTGTGATACTCCCCCTGAAGAGTGAGACAGCAATACCAAACGTTTGTATAAAGTATGGGCAAATGTGAGGGTGGAAGGATAATAAGATCAGTAGTGTATTCATCCGTGTTCTTCAGAGAAATATGATCAATAGGATATATATGTACAAATATAAATCTACTATGTAGATTAATAAATGTATATTTATTAATATATTGATATTTATTTGTGTAAATCTATTACAAATTATTAGGTAAATCTAATATAAGTCTCTATATGTTTACATTATAACTTATATAAATCTACTATAGTAGAAATCTACATAAATATAAATCTACTATGCAGATTGAATTATATATAGTATAACTAAATTTATATTTATTAATATAAATTCTAAATATAAATCTCACAAATCACCAGTAAAGAACTTACTCATATAACCAAATACCACTTGTTCCCCCAAAAACCTATATAAAAAAAAAAAAATCCCCTTTGGGATATCCACAGAGCAGAAACACGAGTGGAGGGAACAACATATTCCCTGTAACATCTCTAGGCCTTTTGTTCTCTTAACCCACTGTACTTAACCATTAGTTCAGTGGCCAAATAAGAACAGGATAGTCCCCTTGAGAGGAATTGACCAGTACTCTCTCAGGGCAAACAGCTTTCACCTTTAAAAGTGAATCGCGGTGGCTCCTGCCTGTAATCCCAGCACTTTGGGAGGCCGAGGAGGGCGGATCACAAGGGTAGGAGATTGAGACCATCCTGGCTAACACAATGAAACTCCGTCTCTACTAAAAATACAAAAAATTAGCCGGGCGTGGTGGTGGGCACCTGTAGTCCCAGCTACTCGGGAGGCTGAGGGAGGAGAATGGCGTGAACCCGGGAGGCAGAGCTTGCAGTGAGCCGAGATCGCGCCACTGCACTCCAGCCTGGGAGACAGAGCGAGACTCCGTCTCCAAAAAAAAAAAAAAGGCCAATTCCTCCAAAACCAAACACTACTCTTAGACTTCCTCCTAGGCCTATTAGTAACCAGTTTATATTTTCTTCCTAGGAAGCCATGAAATGGGACAGAATGCAGAATCAGAATGAACCCAAAAGTGAGTTTCAAGGTGACAGAGAATTACCCTGACTCAGAGATAGGCTTCGGATTTCTAAGGAAATAGTTCTCTAAGGGAATGCACAAAGTATCACCCAAGTGCTTTATGGTATACTGACTTCCCTAACTTGTAAGAGAAATTAGCAACCCTTTAGATATGTTAGAAATTTTGTAAAGTGAAGGCTACAGTAACCACAACAGCATGGTACTGGTGCAAAAACAGACATGTAGACCAATGGACCAGAATAGAGAACTTGGAAATAAGGCCACACACCTACAACCATCTTTGTTAAGAAGCAACAGATGCTGACAGTGTTGTGGAGAAAAAGGAACACCTTTACACTGTTGGTGGGAATGTAAACTAGTTCAACCATTCTGAAAGACAGTGTGGTGGTTCCTCTAAGATCTAGAAGCAGAAATACCATTTGACCCAGCAAACCCATTACTGGATATATACCCAAAGGAATATAAATCAATCTATTATAAAGATACATGCATGATTATGTTCACTGCAGCACTATCCACAATAGCAAAGACATGGTATCAACCTAAATGACCATCAATGATAGACTGTATAAAGAAAATGTGGCACATATACACCATGGAATACTATCCAGCCATAAAAAGGAATGAGATCATGTCCTTTGCAGGGACATGGATGGAGCTGGAAGACATTCTCCTCAGCAAACTAACACAGAAACAGGAAACCACACACCGCGTGTTCTCACTTATAAGTGGGAGCTGAAAGATGAGAACATATGGACACATGGTGGGGAACAGCACACATTGGGGCCTGTCTTGGGTGGATGGAGGGAGGGAGAGCATCAGGGAGAATAGCTTATGGATGCTGATCTAAATAGCTAGGTGATGGGTTGTTCTGTGCAGTAAACCACCATGGCACATGTTTACCTACGTAACAAAACTGAGCACCCTCCACATGTGCCTGGGAAGCTAAAATAAAAGTTAAAGAAAAAAGTTGATGTTAGACTTCATAAAATTCAAAACTTCTGCTCTTCAAACAACACATTAAGAGAATAAAAAGACAAGCAACAGCTAGGAGAAAATATCTGCAGATTACACATCTTATAAAGGACTTATACCCAGAATATAAAAATAATTCTCTCAAAACCCAATACTAAGAATACAAACAACCAATTTTTTTAAATGAGTTGAACAGACCAATGAAAATATATTCAGGTGGCAAAAAAGCCACGAAAAGATATTCCACATCGTTATTCATTAGGAAAATGTAAATTAAAACCACAGTAAGATACCAGTACATACCTATTAAAATGATTGACTTAAAAAAGAAATTTTATAAAATGAAACAATTTCGATTACATTAATCTGTCTGGTCCACATCCCTAGAATTAGTAACAATATTGATATTCAAATAGTATAGTTTTCTATCATAAAAATGTAAATATAAATGGAACAGAAACAAAGAGCACTGCTAAAGTCAGTGGTAACTGTGATGCACTTCTTGCAGATCCACCTGGAGTTCTAGCGCCTTGGTGCTGCTCCCCACAGGAGATGGGCAGAGGAAAACCAGCCCAGGGGATCCTTCTGCAAATAACATAACAGATCACGCTGGCAGTTGCTCCTGGATACTTTCTTATTCCTGATATCTGCAAACTCTGGGTCTGGAGTACTTTTATTGCTGCCCCCACTTTTAGGAATAGTGTATTACATAAATGTACTGGGCTCTTCTTTCTTCTGGAACTTCCTATTGTTTTATATGCCTTATTTTTGGCATATAAAACAACATATGTATATATTCTATATATGATACACACACATACACACATATACATATATATGCCAAAAATAAAGCATGTAAACCTGTTGTTTTGTATGCCAAAATTTGCCTTATATATGTGTGTATGTATATGACTGTTTTATCTGCCACTGTGAACCAGCAACCCCTTAAAAGCCCTGTGCTAATCTTTTCCTCAATAATTAAGGAGTGTTCTGTGTATTTGTGTTTAATCTACAATTTGTGATAGCTAAACTCTTCCTGCCACTTAAGATCACAAGACTGGTTCAAACCCTAAATTCATGTCTTGTGAAAAATTTAAGGGCATCATCAAGATTTCTAGGACTACTCAATATGGTCATTGCCATAGCTATCTTTATTTTCAAACTCTTGCTTCTACTAAGTTAATACCAGCAATATATTAGCACTGTTCCTAACATTGTTTACTCAAATACCAACTCCAGAGGTTTCCTTATTGTCAACACACACACACACACACGCGCGCGCGCGCACGCGCGCACACACACACACACACACACACCCTATTCACAGAAGGCCTTTGCTGGCATTGCTGACTTTACTGATGGTCTAGGTTGATATTGCTGCAAATTTGAAACTGAATATTGAACACTGTCCTGTGGCACTTTCTGCCAACAATGGATCAAGTCTTGCACCATGTTTATAATTATCTTCTCTCTTGCTCCTGTTTCAGTTTCCCTCAGTTTTTCTTCTTTGTTCTTTTCCACACCATCCTATTCATTTCTATCCAGTCCTGGTATATTTTACATTTCCTAGTTTTTCGCTAATCATTGCCCTCTAGTGGCTTTTCAAGGTATTTTTCTAAACAAAGATTTTACATGAAAACACAGATGCTAGCTTTTAAGATTAGTTCTTTAATTCCTTTTTTAATACTTCACTAGAAATAGACTAAGCTAGTTGTAGCAAATTTTTAGATAATATTTTTGAAATGTATTTAAGTTCTTGAGGAATTATAATTATATTAAGTATTTTTCCTACATATTTTGCAAAAGTGGCTTTTCTGAAAAAAAAAATTCGGTCAATGAACAATATCAAATAAAAGCATCTTCCTTTTGATTAATTAACCTGGCCACATTTCCCAGTGATTCACCCTGTTTTGTGTAGTAGAAGAAATCATTTAAAAAGGAGCTCTACTAAGGTTCTTGTTGTTGTTGTTTTGTTTATTTAATGGAACTGGCAACTGACTTTTACTACCCATCTGTGAAATTCTGTGGACCAAAATAATCTATTTTATTCTTAATGATCAGGTGTCAGCCAGATACCTATACACACACAAGTGTGTGATTAAAAGGAGTTTTTTAAAAAGCTGTCCATTGTCACCTCTGAGATACATTTCAAGAAGGGTTCCCTTCCTGAGAGAGAATTTAGGGAGAAGTGCTTAGTTTTTGAAGCAGAACTTCCTATTATTTTGAATCTTGGCTTTTCACCCCTCTGTTTTCCAAATAATCAACAACATCCAATATCCACAGTTAAAGCACACAATAGGCATTTTTGTATAAGGCATTGGTATTCAGGGTGAGCTTGGAGGGGGGGGGATGGAATATGGACACAGGTGTGCTTCACAGAGGTAATGGACGAGATACCGCCAGGCACCACATAACAACATTTCAGTCAACAACCGAACTATGTGACAGCATATACGGTTGTTGACCACATAAGATTATAATACTGCATTTTTATTGTATTTTTTTATGTTTAGATATGTTTAAATACACAGATACCACTGTGTTACAATTGCCTATGGTATTCAGGACAGTCGCATGCTGTACACGGTGGTAGCCTAGGAGCAATAAGCTATACCATATAGCCTAGGTGGGTAGTTAGTCATTCTATCTAGGTTTGTGTAAGTACACTCTATGATGTCGGTACAACAACTAAATCACCTAATGACACGTCTCAGAATATATCCCCATGATTAAGTGATGATGACTGTATTTTTGACAAAAAGCATCGTGAGAGAAGAGCAAAGGGTCAAGGAGAGTTATTGATCAGTCCTAATATATACTGAATGCCTCTGACTCTATACCTTTTACTAGAAGCTTGATGTCTACAGCGTCTTGAATTAAGGTTGTCAGAGTGAAGTTTGCTTACTATGTAGTTAACTGGTTGTTACTCTCTACTGGATTTGACAAATCAGAAAAAAATTCTGCATATAAGAATTAGTTGGATTAATAGCCAAACCCTATTTTTAAGAGTTTTGTTTGTTTGTTTTTGTTTTCTTGTTTTACAAAATCTCAAAGGAAGTACTTATGGTTAGAACGCAAGACAAGGATTCTTTTTCTGGGATTAGCATTTAGTTTGGCTTCATAGTTCTTAAGTCTGAAATGATTTCCTTAGCCTTCTGAAAGCTACTAAGAAGGATTGATAATTCTGTATAACCATTCTGTATTTATCAACTGCTATTTGTCTTTCAGAAAGCTGCAGGATTATAAAATAGCAATTCTCAGACACATATATTGTTCTTCTATTTCTCATATATTGTTCTTCTATTTTTCACTGCAAAAATGAATTTTGTAAAGTATTTTAAACATTGGTGTCTCCATGGTAGCAGAGATGATGAGTCAGAACACGAACATTGTCTTTGCATAGAGAAAACTGTAGAATAAAGTAAGATGATATGTTGAACACTGAATATCTAGTTATGTCCATCATCACTGCACCCTAGGTTATGAATATAGTTGCCTTGGATTTGCTAGGAAGAATTTTAACTCACTGTTCCTGCTGTATCACATTATAGCAATTTTTCCTTCACAATCTGAATATGCTAGTTAGATAATGGACTTAAAAATTGAGGAAATGAGGTATAGTCCTCTTCTAATCCTGTTTTCTACAGGGTAAAGAAATATTAAAATAGATTCTTGCACAGATAACTTGAATTAAAGGATGATATCAATTATGTGATTCAATGGATAGACATAGGCACAGAGATATGGAGAGCTGAATATACTGTAGCATGTCCTTTTGTTAACATTGCAAGCTGTTAAACCATGCTGCTGTGTTAAGCGTTTTCTCATTCTTGGGGAACAAAGCTTTGCTTTTCGGTGTTTGTACTGACAGAACATTGGTCCATTTCCATGTGCCCTCTCATAAGTACAAATAGAACTCTTGAACAAATGTGGCATAATTATTGTGGTCTAGAGGGAAAATCATATTTACTAAGCATTTACAAGGTACTTAGGACAATCTTAGTACTTTAGCCCCATCATGGGGATAGATCATTGTTTCCCACTTTGCATATAAAATTATGCAAATTTCATTGGTCTGTGATTCTGTACTTAATATGGGATGGATATAGATTTCAGTTATTCCATTTCTTGAAGAATTATTAAAGGACCTGTTATATAGGGAATTTAGAACTACTAGCATATGGTAATTTCTGAAAATGTTCTAAGTAACCATATAAGTCAAATTAAATGCATATGTACCTGCAATCAGATTACTTATCATTACACACTTTACTTAAGTATTAATAAACAATGAATCTTCAGGTGAGTGTTAAGAAGAATTAATACCCAGTTTATTTGATTTAAAGGTACCAAATAGCCCTCAAAAACTATGGTGACAGGCCTCGCCAACATGGTGAAACCCCGTCTCTACTAAAAATACAAAAATTAGCCAGGCTTCATGGTACATGCCTGTAATCCCAGCTACTCAGGAGGCTGAGGCAGGAGAATCACTTGAGCCCTGGAGGCAGAGGTTGCAGTGAGCCAAGATTGCACCACTCCAGCCTGGGTGACACAGGAGACTCTGTCTCAAAAAAGAAAAAAAAGCTACGGTGACAGAAAAGATTAGCTTACTTTCAGGATATTAGGCTGCCATTAAGGTAAGTCATCAGCAATAATGTGATTTTTATGAAATGTTTATTTTTTATGTTTAAATGAATTGTGTCCTAGCATGTCTTTATATGATTTTCCTAGTTAAAAAAAATGAAAATTACAGAAAATATCAGTAGTTTAAATTTACTTTTGAGATAATTTGAAAATAAAATCAGTCTTTGTATGGCATTTTTCCCCCACCTGCTTGGTTTGATTTTAGTCTATTTTATATCTCATGAATAAAAGTGTTATTTAATAACTTCTTGTCATTTTAAGAACATGACTGTAATTAATTTGCTTCACTCAGCTTCTAAGACAACCACTAGTAGAAACAGAAGAAAATAAAACTCACAACAGCCATGGTAGTATCTTGTCTGGGTCTGGGAGAATTTTCTGCAGACTGCCTGGCTGATGGAAGTAAGTGGCCAATGAGTTCAGCTGTGGGAAACAGCAAGCCATCCATCGGGGAACCCACCCCCAATATTTCAACATTGGTTCTTTCTATTTTCCTTAAGTGTCAGCTGGTCTGAGAAATAAAGAGAAACAGTACAAAGAGAAGAATTTTACAGCTGGGCCACCGGAGGTGACATCACACATTGGTAGGTCTGTGATGCCCACCTGAGCCGCAAAACCAGCAAGTTTTTATTAGGGATTCCAAAAGGGGAGGGGGTATATGAACAGGGTGTAGGTCACAAAGATCACATGCTTCAAAGGGCAAAAGGCAGAGCAAAGATCACATGCTTCTGAGGAAACAGGGCAAGGACAAAATCAGGAACTCCTGATAAGGGTCCAGCAAAGATCACAAGGCAAAGGGTGAAAACAAGATCACAAAGCAAAGGGCAAAATTATAATTACTGATGAGGGTCTATGTTCAGCTGTGCATGTATTGTCTTGATAAATATGTTAACAACAGAAAACAGGGTTCGAGAGCAGAGAACTGGTCTGACCTCAAATTTAGCAGGGCGGGATTTTTTTTTCCCCACCCTAATATCCCTGAGAGTACTGCAGGAGACCAGGGTGTATCTCAGTCCTTACCTCAACCACATAGGACAGACACTCCCAGAGCAGCCGTTTATAGACCTCCCACAAGGAATGCAATTATTTTCTTAGGGTCTTAATATTTAATATTCCTTGCTAGGAGAAGAATTTAGCAATATCTCTCCTACTTTCATGTCCGTTTATAGGCTCTCTGCAAGAAGAAAAATATGGCTCTTTTTGCCCCACTCTGCAGGCAGTCAGATCTTATGGTTATCTTCCCTTGTTCCCTAAAATCACTGTTATTCTGTTCTTTTTCAAGGTGCACTGATTTTATATTGTTCAGACACATGTTTTACAATCAGATTTCATATTGTTCAAACACATGTTTTACAATCAATTTGTACAATTTGTGAGTTTTATTCTGCTTCTACTAGTGGTTATCTTAGAAGCTGAGTGAAGCAAATTAATTACAGTCATGTTCTTAAAATGACAAGAAGTTATTAAATAACACTTTTATTCATGAGATATAAAATAATCAAAAATCAAACCAAGCAGGTGGGGGAAAAATACCATACAAAGACTGATTTTGTTTTCAAATTATCCCAAAAGTAAATAAGCAATTGTCACAGGGTCGTGAGGTGACCTGTTACGAAGATAACAGGATTAAGAGATTAAAGTAAGAGGCATAAGAAATTATAAGAGTATTATTAGAGAAGTGATAAATGTCCATGAAATCTTCACAATTTATGTTTCCTCTGCCACGGGTCCAGCCCGTCCCTCCGTTCGGGGTCCCTGACTTCCCGCAACAGCCATCCTTTCTTGATTCTCTGCCACTTTCTTCCTGTTTCTAAATGCAAATATCTTTATTGAATAGTAACCTTGACAGCCATTGATCTACTGCCTCGATGCTACTTTGTCATGTCAACATCTAAATTTTAAGTGAACTTTTTCTGCATTACATTGGAGACCAAAATTCCTATTATACAAGTGGGATGGAACCAAGGGCCATCTGAAAGTAAACTGGTGGTGGCAGCTTACTATTTTCTGCAAGATGTAATGTCTACAAAAAGCATGAGAAACAGGGAGGGGTCAGGAAGACCTTCTCTCATGGTGCACACTGGGGTTTTAGAGATCCATGTGCATTATCTGGTAGGAATGTTAAAAAGCCAGAGGTGAACATAGAAAGAGCTCATTTAGTTTCTGCAGAACCCAAACAGATAAAAGCCTTCACAGCAATGAAAGAGCATATGAACTCAGCCCATGGTCCACCCATAGCCCTCTGATTCCAGGTAAGAATAGGATTTGTACCCCAGTTGAAACTCAATAGACATAAACTCATTCCTCACTTCATGTAATTGGGTAAATACTGCAGCTGGGAGAGTTCTCCTCATTTAGGAATGAATGTACTTATAAAAGAGGGAATATTAAAATGTATTATACAGCAACGGAGAACAAATCATGATATTTCAGAGAAGAGGCAAACTCCAAAAATATTTACTTTAAGAAATGTAGTAATGAGCATGTTTATAATTCTCTTCAGGACACAAGATGCTTCAACATTAATTAAATATGAGAAGAAGACTACAAAGAAAGAACAGGTTGGTATGAAAGTGAATAAGATGTAATTTAAAAAGAGATGGATGAGAAAAAGAGTGTTTTTGTATACCCCATAAGTGGAAAAAAAGGCCAATTTAGAAGAATGAAGTGTATTTCAGGTAAAATCAATGAGAAGCATGTCACATTTTAAATATTCTATAAATAAGATGGCAACAGTATTGATAGGGTTTGGATCCGTGTCCCTATCCAAATCTCAGGTTGAATTGTAATCCCCACTGTTGGAGGTGGGGCCTGGAGGGAGGTGATTGGATCATGAGCGTGATTTCTTCTGAATGGTTTAGCACCATCCTCCTTTGGTATTCTATAGTGAGTTCTCAGGAGATCTAGTTGTTTAAAAGTGTGTGGTACCTCACCCCCTCCTTCCTCCTGCTCCTGCCATGTGAGGTGCTGGCTCCTGCTTCACCTTCTGCCATGATTGTAAGTTTCCTAAGGCCTCCCCAGAAGCTGAGCAGATGCCAGCATCCCGCTTTCTCTACAGTCTTTGGAACCATTAACCAATTAAACCTCTTTTCTTTATAAATTACTCAGTTTTGGATACTTATTTATAGCAGTGCGAGGACAAACTAATACAAGTATTGAGAAAAATTCTAAAATTATGAAGGTAGAATAATTAATGTGATACAAAGAATAAAAGAATATTCATACTGGCTTCAGACTTCATCTTTGGGACATTTTTTCTTATATATCCATTGATAGTTTTTTTTTTCTTTTGTGAATCACTGGTTAATGTTACTTCCTATTTTTAAACCTAAAAGCTTTTAGTTACATAACTGACTCATAAATGATGGTTCTTATTTAAAAGTTCAAACAATACTGAATTATAGAGGGAAAAATAAGTCTTTTATCTCTCCAGCACTCATCATAATCATAACTCTTTAGATCAAAGCTAACCACTTTCAAATAATATGCTAGGAGTACTAAAATGAATCCTTCTTCATCCATTAACTCTTGGAGATGTATGTTGTTATATAATACATACACAAATCAACAATTTGCACAAAGATGTCTAGTATAGTACTACACATAGAGGTGAAAAATATTCAAATTTCTGAAAATAAAGTAATAAAACAATTTTATGAAATGCAGTTTCTTTAGGCTGCCTTAGCCTAAGGTTTAAAACATGATCATGTCAGCTCTCACAAACTCTATCTTGTTCTTGTCCATATCTGTTAGTGGAAAAATAGGAGGTGGTCAGCGAAGAGTGGGATTCTTGAAATTTAAATACGGAGAAGTCGCATTTTTTGTTGATGGGGCCAAGTCTTACATACAATGATGAAAGTGAGTGTATTACGTAGGGTAAGAGTTGAAATCATTAGAGAAAAGTTTAGGAAATCAAAGGTCCAGCGATTTGGAAGGATCAACTAGGTCTTATACTTGAAATCACTGAGAATTTTGGCAGGAACAGTGTTGAAAAGACTGACCGTGAGCCAGGTGTTAAATTCAAGACTTGAGAGCACTATGAATGGTACAATGAGGAGGCATGGCTGGTGATAGTAATATATTGCAATGGCAGGGAAGAAGGAGCATGATCTGAAAGTGGCAATGTTGAGCAAAGAAGCAACTTTCTTTCCTCCAGGCCAAGTTGTATGAGGAGGGTATAAGAGAAAACAGTTATTACTTAAGAAAGCTGCAAAGGAACAAGTGTCTTTAGGAGAGAATCTAGTTTCAGACTAGGAAGGTAATAAAATAAGTTAAGGACACAGAGGATTTTGTTGTTGAATGACTGCGAGTTCATAAAACATAGCAGAAAAGCTCCGAAATGGGAAGGAGTGGGATATGAATCTGCATAGGGATGTTCACATACCTAATGGTGCCTATGGTATGGGAAATGAGGGATGACCTGTGTTTTTAGTAGTGGTTGAGGTAAGTAAAGACAAATAGCATAATAAGATTGATCTTAATGGTCTTAAGGGAAATAGTGAGAAAGAAGCTTTGAGCACAGGGGTTAGAGTTGGGAGAAGAGAGAGTGGTGAGTCTCTCACCAGAACACAGAGATATGGAGCTCTCCTTGACCCCTGCTGAAGAAAGCATGGAGACCAAAGAAAGGGATGCCTTGTCATTACACACCTGTCCCTTTGGAAGGAACTCAGAAGTAATCCAAACGAAAGGTTTTTAGTGAGATAAACAGTGCTTTTGTAATCTTACTTCACCTAAGAAGATTAAACCAGGTTTGAAGCTTTCCAGGTTATGTGGCTTGTGGTAGCTGGAGCATAGGTGTGAGGGAAGAAGTCCAAGAAATAGCTACCCAGATGGCCAACTCTGAGAGGAAACCAAAAGCCAACAATAAGCAGAAGTTGTGAATTCTTAAAACAGCTTTAATGTAAATTATTTCCTATGACTTTTTCAGACTAAGTTTTAAACATATTGGTTTATGGATATAGCATATGATTAAATGGAATTTTTATGTTTAAAATGAAATGAGAGGTAAATAAATTTACAAAATAAGTATTAAAGCTCTATAATTTTACTCACCCTTTAAATTTAGGGAGGGATAGGTGTCTATGTTGATATAAACCTCCCAGTTAACAGATATGTATCAAAGAGATTAAAGGCAGGTCAATTTGCAGAAATGCATTTAAATTGTTTAGGGAGCATATAGTAAGTTATTAGAGTTGGTTAATGGAACATGACAAATCAGTTCTTTCATCTTACTGACTTTTAAAAGCAAATAAAACTAATCTGATTGCGTTAAAATTCTGAATGTTGGGCTTGGCAGAAATACTACACATTGATGAAGTTTAGAAGGGGATGAAGGAAATACTCCTTTCCCTACTCCCATATCTACCTGAGTTCTGAAGGTAAGAGAAATACAACAAAAGAGTGTAGATGGAGGCCAAAGCACAATTATGGCTGATAAAGCTTGGGAGGGGGATGTATCTGGGTATGAGATACAAATGGCTTCCGATTACTGGATTCCAAAGTTTAAAAAGGTTACTAACCCAGTAAGAATGGTGCTGGTAAGATTTACAGTATGGGGCGCAAAAAATAGCTACACCTTGAGGACAACTCACTGCCAGGAAGGCCAAGAAAAGGGGAAGTGCTTTGCCTTTGCCATAATAAAATGATAAGGATGGCTTTTTTTCCATGTCCCAGCAGCAGAAGCCTGGGATGTCTAACATTGAGATATAATTTCAGTTCTCTATTTCAGTGTAGTAAATTACCCCAAGCCTTATTTATTTACACAAACAAAAAAACATTATATCTCATGATTAGCTCCGTGTGATGTTGATGGGCATCATGTGGTAATATTCAGCTGGTGGGCTGATTCAGAGGTCCAAAACGGGTTCACTCACAGGCCTAACCATAGCAGGAATTGTTGGAAGGTTGGGCTCATCTGGGCTCTTTCCCTGTCCATGTAGTCTTAGAACTTCTCCAAATGGTCCTTCTAGAAAGATAATTGTACTTCTTATGTGAAGACTCAAGACTACAAAGGCAAGTATTCCAAGACACAGAATAAAAATGTTTGTCTCTTAAGTCCTGGGCCCAGGGACTGACATAACATCATTTTGGCTGTGTTTTATTTGCCAAAGCAGTCAAAGAGCCCATTTAGGTTCAAGGGGAAGGCATGTATACCCCATAAGTACATGAGACGAATGTCAAAGAATTTATGGTCATCTTTAATGGGCCATTGCCTTCCCTCTGACCATACACAAAATACATTTAACCCTTCCCATGAGCCTTATGAAGTTCTCATTGCATTATAGCACTGTTCTTAGGCCAGGTTTCAAGGGGCTATCATCTAATTCAGATCCAGGTATGGATGAGGTGTTCTGGCCAATCGGCCCTGGTATCTGATAAGCTGTGAACTAAAAAGACTTTTTCTACCTCCACACAATGGTGAGATGAAGAAAGGTAAGTGCAGTAGAAACTCCAGTTCAAAAGTGGAGGGAATACAGAGGCACGGCTGTTATTGGTCATTAGTAATTCTGACATTCAGGGTTGGGAACAGGTCTGCTTCCTGGAAATGATTCCCCTTGTTTCTTGCTACTGCCTTCTGTGCTGCTGACTCTGATCTCTGGGTCCTCCTCCACACAGAATGGCCATGTTTTGCAATCAAACAGCTCAACTGAACAGGCGAGCCACACCCCTGTCACATGTCCAGTGTGGGGGATCAGGGAACTCTCCCATTTCATCCTTACAGTTTTTGAGGTCTCAACCAAGGGATTTATAGCAGCCACATACTTGTGATTTTTATCCTGAGTTTCTTTTAGTGTGCTGGATTTTATATTTGCTTAAGCTGTTTCTTTTCTTTTTGAGAATTTTTGCTTGCAATAACTGGGGATGAAAAAACATTTTCTTTTCAAACCCAACAGTCTCTGGGTCCTTTATATTTCTTCTAAATTCCTAAAATATAAATTAAAATGGAACAGTTTCTCTCTTTCTTTCCTAGCCTCTGTCTCCCAACCAATGTTGTACTTAATTACAGGAAGCTAGAAAAAGCCTGGTGGCATTTTTCTTTTCTTTTTTTTTTTTTTTAAGGTATGAATCTTTTTTTATTTTTTTTAAAATTTTTTTTAATTTTTTTTTATTATACTTTAGGTTTTAGGGCACATGTGCACAATGTGCAGGTTTGTTACGTATGTATCCATGTGCCATGTTGATTTCCTGCACCCATTAACTCATCATTTAGCATTAGGTATATCTCCTAATGCTGTCCCTCCCCCCTCCCCCAACCCCACAACAGTCCCCGGAGTGTGATGTTCCCCTTCGTGTGTCCATGAGTTCTCATTGTTCAATTCCCACCTATGAGTGAGAACATGTGGTGTTTGGTTTTTTGTCCTTGCGATAGTTTACTGAGAATGATGTTTTCCAGTTTCATCTATGTCCCTACAAAGGACATGAACTCATCATTTTTTATGGCTGCATAGTATTCCATGGTGTATATGTGCCACATTTTCTTAATCCAGTCTATCGTTGTTGGACATTTGGGTTGGTTCCAAGTCTTTGCTATTGTGAATAGTGCCACAATAAATATACGTGTGCATGTGTCTTTATAGCAGCATGATTTATAGTCCTTTGGGTATATACCCAGTAATGGGATGGCTGGGTCAAATGGTATTTCTAGTTCTAGATCCCTGAGGAATCACCACACTGACTTCCACAATGGTTGAACTAGTTTACAGTCCCACCAACAGTGTAAAAGTGTTCCTATTTCTCCACATCCTCTCCAGCACCTGTTGTTTCCTGATTTTTTAATGATGGCCATTCTAACTGGTGTGAGACGGTATCTCACTGTGGTTTTGATTTGCATTTCTCTGAAGGCCAGTGATGATGAGCATTTCTTCATGTGTTTTTTGGCTGCATAAATGTCTTCTTTTGAGAAGTGTCTGTTCATGTCCTTTGCCCACTTTTTGATGGGGTCGTTTGTTTTTTTCTTGTAAATTTGTTTGAGTTCATTGTAGATTCTGGATATTAGCCCTTTGTCAGATGAGTAGGTTGCAAAAATTTTCTCCCATTCTGTAGGTTGCCTGTTCACTCTGATGGTATTTTCTTTTGCTGTGCAGAAGCTCTTTAGTTTAATTAGATCCCATTTGTCAATTTTGGCTTTCGTTGCCATTGCTTTTGGTGTTTTAGACATGAAATCCTTGCCCACGCCTATGTCCTGAATGGTATTGCCTAGGTTTTCTTGTAGGATTTTAATGGTTTTAGGTCTAACATTTAAGTCTTTAATCCATCTTGAATTAATTTTTGTATAAGGTGTAAGGAAGGGATCCAGTTTCAGCTTTCTACATATGGCTAGCCAGTTTTCCCAGCACCATTTATTAAATAGGGAATCCTTTCCCCATTTCTTGTTTTTGTCAGGTTTGTCAAAGATCAGATAGTTGTAGATATGCGGCATCATTTCTGAGGGCTCTGTTCTGTTCCATTGATCTATGTCTCTGTTGTGGAACCAGTACCATGCTGTTTTGGTTACTGTAGCCTTGTAGTATAGTTTGAAGTCAGGTAGCGTGATGCCTCCAGCTTTGTTCTTTTGGCTTAGGATTGACTTGGCGATGCGGGCTCTTTTTTGGTTCCATATGAACTTTAAAGTAGTTTTTTCCAATTCTGTGAAGAAAGTCATTGGTAGCTTGATGGGGATGGCATTGAATCTATAAATTACCTTGGGCAGTATGGCCATTTTCACGATATTGAGTCTTCCAACCCATGAGCATGGAATATTCTTCCATTTGTTTGTATCCTCTTTTATTTCATTGAGCAGTGGTTTGTAGTTCTCCTTGAAGAGGTCCTTCACATCCCTTGTAAGTTGGATTCCTAGGTATTTTATTCTCTTTGAAGCAATTGTGAATGGGAGTTCACTCATGATTTGGCTCTCTGTTTGTCCGTGATTGGTGTACAAGAATGCTTGTGATTTTTGTACATTAATTTTGTATCCTGAGACTTTGCTGAAGTTGCTTATCAGCTTAAGGAGATTTTGGGCTGAGACGATGGGGTTTTCTAGATATACAATCATGTCATTTGCAAACAGGGACAATTTGACTTCCTCTTTTCCTAATTGAATACCCTTTATTTCCTTCTCCTGCCTGATTGCTCTGGCCAGAACTTCCAGCACTATGTCGAATAGGAGCGGTGAGAGAGGGCGTCCCTGTCTTGTGCCAGTTTTCAGAGGGAATGCTTCCAGTTTTTGCCCATTCAGTATGATATTGGCTGTGGGTTTGTCATAGATAGCTCTTATTATTTTGAGATACGTCCCATCAATACCTAATTTATTGAGAGTTTTTAGCATGAAGGGTTGTTGAATTTTGTCAAAGGCCTTTTCTGCATCTATTGAGATAATCATGTGGTTTTTGTCTTTGGTTCTGTTTATATGCTGGATTACATTTATTGATTTGCGTATGTTGAACCAGCCTTGCATCCCAGGGATGAAGCCCACTTGATCATGGTGGATAAGCTTTTTGATGTGCTGCTGGATTCGGTTTGCCAGTATTTTATTGAGGATTTTTGCATCAATGTTCATCAAGGATATTGGTCCGAGATTCTCTTTTTTGGTTATGTCTCTGCCAGGCTTTGGTATCAGGACAATGCTGGCTTCATAAAATGTGTTAGGGAGGATTCCCTCTTTTTCTATTGATTGGAATAGTTTCAGAAGGAATGGTACCAGTTCCTCCTTGTACCTCTGGTAGAATTTAGCTGTGAATCCATCAGGTCCTGGACTCTTTTTGGTTGGTAAGCTATTGATTATTGCCACAATTTCAGAGCCTGTTATTGGTCTACTCAGAGATTCAACTTCTTCCTGGTTTAGTCTTGGGAGGGTGTATTTGTCGAGGAATTTATCCATTTCTTCTAGATTTTCTAGTTTATTTGCATAGAGGTGTTTGTAGTATTCTCTGATGGTAGATTGTATTTCTGTGGGATCAGTGGTGATATCCCCTTTTTCACTTTTTATTGCATCTATTTGATTCTTCTCTCTTTTCTTCTTTATTAATCTTGCTAGTGGTCTATCAATTTTGTTGATCTTTTCAAAAAACCAGCTCCTGGATTCATTAATTTTTTGAAGGGTTTTTTGTGTCTCTATTTCCTTCAGTTCTGCTCTGATTTTAGTTATTTCTAGCCTTCTGCTAGCTTTTGAATGTGTTTGCTCTTGCTTTTCTAGTTCTTTTAATTGTGATGTTAGGGTGTCAATTTTGGATCTTTCCTGCTTTCTCTTGTGGGCATTTAGTGCTATAAATTTCCCCCTACACACTGCTTTGAACGTGTCCCAGAGATTCTGGTATGTTGTGTCTTTGTTCTCGTTGGTTTCAAAGAACATCTTTATTCCTGCCTTCATTTCATTATGTACCCAATAGTCATTCAGGAGCAGGTTGTTCAGATTCCATGTAGTTGAGCGGTTTTGAGTGAGTTTCTTAATCCTGAGTTCTAGTTTGATTGCACTGTGGTCTGAGAGACAGCTTGTTATAATTTCTGTTCTTTTACATTTGCTGAGGAGAGCTTTACTTCCAACTATGTGGTCAATTTTGGAATAGGTGTGGTGTGGTGCTGAAAAAAATGTATATTCTGTTGATTTGGGGTGGAGAGTTCTGTAGATGTCTATTAGGTCCACTTTGTGCAGAGCTGAGTTCAATTCCTGGATATCCTTGTTAACTTTCTGTCTCGTTGATCTGTCTAATGTTGACAGTGGGGTGTTAAAATCTCCCATTATTATTGTGTGGGAGTTTAAGTCCCTTTGTAGGTCACTGAGGACTTGCTTTATGAATCTGGGTGCTCCTGTGTTGGGTGCATATATATTTAGGATAGTTAGCTCTTCTTGTTGAATTGATCCCTTTACCATTATGTAATGGCCTTCTTTGTCTCTTTTGATCTTTGTTGGTTTAAAGTCTATTTTATCAGAGACTAGGATTGCAACCCCTGCCTTTTTTTGTTTTCCATTTGCTTGATAGATCTTCCTCCATCCCTTTATTTTGAGTCTATGTGTGTCTCTGCACGTGAGATGGGTTTCCTGAATACAGCACACTGATGGGTCCTGCCTCCTTATCCAGTTTGCCAGTCTGTGTCTTTTAATTGGAGCATTTAGCCCATTTACATTTAACGTTAATATTGTTATGTGTGAATCTGATCCTGTCATTATGATGTTAGTTGGTTATTTTGCTTGCTAGTTGATGCAGTTTCTTCCTAGCCTCGATGGTCTTTACAATTTGGCATGTTTTTGCAGTGGCTGGTACCGGTTGTTCCTTTCCATGTTTAGTGCTTCCTTCAGGAGCTCTTTTAGGGCAGGCCTGGTGGTGACAAGATCACTCAGCGTTTGCTTGTCTGTAAAGTATTTTATTTCTCCTTCATCTATGAAGCTTAGTTTGGCTGGATATGAAATTCTGGGTTGAAAATTCTTTTCTTTGAGAATGTTGAATATCGGCCCCCACTCTCTTCTGGCTTGTAGAGTTTCTGCCGAGAGATCAGCTGTTAGTCTGATGGGCTTCCCTTTGTGGGTAACCCGGCCTTTCTCTCTGGCTGCCCTTAACATTTTTTCCTTCATTTCAACTTTGGTGAATCTGACAATTATGTTTCTTGGAGATGCTCTTCTTGAGGAGTATCTTTGTGGCGTTCTCTGTATTTCCTGAATCTGAATGTTGGCCTGCCTTGCTAGATTGGGGAAGTTCTCCTGGATAATATCTTGCAGAGTGTTTTCCAACTTGGTTCCATTCTCCCCGTCATTTTCAGGTACACCAATCAGACGTAGGTTTGGTCTTCTCACATAGTCCCAAATTTCTTGGAGGCTTTGTTCATTTCTTTTTATTCTTTTTTCTCTAAACTTCCCTTCTCGCTTCATTTCATTCATTTCATCTTCCATCAGCGATACCCTTTCTTCCAGTTGATTGCATCTGCTACTGAGGCTTCTGCAATCTTCACGTAGTTCTCGAAACTTGGCTTTCAGCTCCATCAGCTCCTTTAAGCCCTTCTCTCCATTGGTTATTCTAGTTATCCATTCCTCTAATTTTTTTTCAAAGATTTTAACTTCTTTGCTATTGTTTTGAATTTCCTCCCGTAGCTCGGAGTAGTTTGATCGTCTGAAGCCTTCTTCTCTCAACTCGTCAAAGTCATCCTCCATCCAGCTTTGTTCCGTTGCTGGTGAGGAACTGCGTTCCTTTGGAGGAGGAGAGGTGCTCTGCTTTTTAGAGTTTCCAGTTTTTCTGCTCTGTTTTTTCCCCATCTTTGTGGTTTTATCTACTTTTGGTCTTTGATGATGGTGATGTACAGATGGGTTTTTGGTGTGGATGTCCTTTCTGTTTGTTAGTTTTCCTTCTACCAGACAGGACCCTCAGCTGCAGGTCTGTTGGAGTTTACTAGAGGTCCACTCCAGACCCTGTTTGGCTGGGTGTCAGCAGCCGTGGCTGGAGAAGAGCGGATTTTCGTGAGACCACAAATTCAGCTATCTGATAGTTCCTCTGGAAGTTTTGTCTCAGAGGAGTACCCGGCCGAGTGAGGTGTCAGTCTGTCCCTACTGGGGGGGTGCCTCCCAGTTAGGCTGCTCAGGGGTGAGGGACCCAGTTTAGGAGGCAGTCTTTCCGTTCTCAGATCTCCAGCTGCGTGCTGGGAGAACCACTACTCTCTTCAAAGCTGTCAGTCAGACAGGGACATTTAAGTCTGTGGAGGTTCCTGCTGACTTTTTGTTTGTCTGTGGCCTGCCCCCAGAGGTGGAGCCTACAGAGGCAGGCAGGCCTCCTTGAGCTGTGGTGGGCTCCACACAGTTCGAGCTTCCTGGCTGCTTTGTTTACCTAAGCAAGCCTGGTCAATGGTGGGCGCCCCTCCCCCAGCCTCGCTGCTGCCTTGCAGCTTGATCTCAGACTGCTGTACTAGCAATCAGCGAGACTCCGTGGGCATAGGACCCTCCGAGCCAGGTGCGGGACACAATCTCCTAGTGTGCCGTTTTCCAGGCCCGTTGGAAAAGGGCAGTATTAGGGTGGGACTGATCCGATATTCCAGGTGCCGTCTGTTACCCCTTTCTTTGACTAGGAAAGGGAACTCCCTGACCCCTTGTGCTTCCCGAGTGAGGCAATGCCTCACCCTGCTTCGGCTCGCGCATAGTGCGCTTCACCGACTGTCCTGCACCCGCTGTTTGGCACTCCTTAGTGAGATGAAACCGGTACCTCAAACAGAAATGCAGAAATCACCCGTCTTCTGTGTCGCTCATGCTGGGAGCTGTAGACCGGAGCTGTTCCTATTCGGCCATCTTGGCTCCACCCCTTTGTTTTTTTAAAAAAAAAAAAAAAAAAAAAAAGCTTTTTGAGTTTTGTAAAGTAAAATAAGATTTCCATAGAGATTTATATATTAGTGCTCATTTTCCCCCAAATCAAGCCCAGGCTATGACTTTTCTTAATGAGGAGTAAATTAATGAGAGACAGACTAATTTCTGAAGTAACTGGCTTTACTAGGATGAGTAGAAATAGAGATAGAATGTGGAAACTGTAAAGGATCTGAACTTTGACCACACACAAGAGCAGTGGGAGATGATACATTAGTTCTTTATGAATCTATATTCCAGGAGCCAACAGTACTACTGTAACCTTCCTTCCTAAGGAGAGGGAAGATGAGGAATCCAACAGCCAAACCATCCTATAAGAACAGCCATTTAAACATGTGCCCTGCGCCATATCAACCATGAGAAATATGGCCAGGCCTTAAGCAAGTAAATGGAGATGGACTGAAGCAACTGGTGTCACGTCTATCTTTTTATTCTGTTAACATTCCCAGTAAATGGGCCCATTTCCATTTATTTGAGTGACTGACATCAAGAGTCCTTCATTTTGTTAGACGCATGCAAGTAGTCCAGGAAGGACTGAAACAGCTCTCTGAAGGTCATTGAAGCAAGGTCACTATACTTGAGCAAATGGTCAACAGTGAAACATTGGCTAAAACTGAGAAAATAAGTAAATATTTAGGGAGAAAAATTAGCAATTGAAAATGTTGAATTTGCAGTGCTAATGAGATACCCAAGTGGGTATGTTCAGAAGGCAATGGAGAAAAACATTTGAAGATAGTGTTAGAAGTTTTTGCACCTGGACAATGCTAATGAAAATGTAATAATTCTTAACTCCTTTTCTCTCTTTAAATGCTAAACAGGTAACAAAAAGTGTTATATCAGAATTTTATAATAATCATGTTACAATAAATTGCTTATAAAAATTTCATTTAATGCTGATATTTCACAGGTGATACTCTTGTATAAACAGGTACACATTTGAAATAATAACTCAGGATTAGGCACTTCATCAAATTTCAAGGGATTGTTTGGCACACATATCTTTTTGACCAATTTTAATTTTTCTCTTGTTTTGCCACTGCTTGATGCATTGCAGAAACTCATTTAAAAAATAAATTAGTGAATATGAGCATATACAAAACGTCTAATTTTGTTCTCAAATTCCAAGCTTCTTCTACTAGCGGCAGTAGATTGGATATATATGTAATTAAAAATAAATAGATTTCAAAACTGAGGAATTAAAATCAGAAGATTTAAATTATTTTAAATTATGTAGCATTGAGAACACTGGTAAGTTAAAATTTAATAGGATTGTAGTAGTTTAAAAGTTTAATGGAAGTTTTATATTTTTTTTTATCAATAAAAGACATCATGCTAAATAGGTGAATCTCCTAGCCATCTGGTTGGTTCGAAGTTGTTAAAGTTGAGTTGTTAAAGTTGATATCTAGATACTCCTGCTTATGCTGGAAGGAGTTACAATAATTTTTTTTCAGTTCTAACATTTTAGTTCATGTAATAATATTTCAATATAATTTTCTTAGACATATGTTATCCTTAACTGCTAAGAGACATTCCTTAATACATATTTCCTAAAATGTGAATCACAGTGAAATAATTTAGGGCTAAGGTAAACTTCAGAAGAATTAAAGAAAGGCTGAGTGGAAGTTAATGTGTTGTTTAAAGATCTATTATTTTCTAATTACTCAGAAACATATTTTTCCCTTTGGCATGATTCCAAGTTGCAAAAATGTGAATTTTAAAAGAAAAAAATCTTGTATTTTCCAGTTTAAATTTTCAAAAACATGAATTATAGATAAAGCTACTGTATTAGTCTGTTCTTACGCTGCTATGAAGAAATGCTTGAGACTGGGTAATTTATAAAAGAAAGAGGTTTAATTGACTCACAGTTCTGCCCTGCTGGGGAGGCCTCAGGAAAATTATGATCATGGTGGAAGGCAAAGAAGAAGCAGGCACCTTCTTCACAAGGCAGCAGGATGAAGTGAATACCAGCAGGGAAATGCCAGATGCTTAAAAAACCATCAGATCTCCTGAGACTCACTCATTATCATGAGACCAGCATGGGGGAAACCATCCCCATGATCCAATTACCTCCACCTGGTCCTGCCCTTGATATGTGGGGATAATGGGGAATTACAATTCAAGGTGAGATTCAGATGGAGACACAGACCCAGACCATATCATTCCGCCCTTGGACCTCCCAAATTTCACATCCCCACATTTCAGAACACAACCATACCCTTCCAACAGTCCCCCAAAGTCTTAACTCATTCCAGCATTAACCCAAAGTCCAAGTCCAAAGTCTCATCTGAGACAAAGCAAGGCCCTTCCACCTATGAGCCTGTAAAATCAAAAGCAACTTAGTTACTTCCTAGATACAATGAGGATACAGGCATTGGGTAAATACACTCATTCCAAACGAGAGAAATTGGCCAAAATAAAGAGGCTACAGGACCCATGCAGGTCTGAACTCCAATAGGGGCAGTCATTAAACCTTAAAGTTCCAAAATGATCTCCTTTGACTCCATGTCTCACATCCAAGTCATGCTGATGCAAGAGGTGGGCTCCCATGGCCTTGGGCAGCTCTGCCCCTGTGGCTTTTCAGGATACAGCCCCCCTCCTGGCTGCTTTCACAGGCTGGTGTTGAGTGTCTGCAGCTTTTCAGGTGCGTGGTGCAAGCTGTTGGTGGACCTACCATTCTGGGGTTTGAAGGACAGTAGCCCTCTTCTCATATCTCCACTAGGCAATGTTCCAGTGAAGACCTTTGTGGGGCTCCAACCCCACATTTCCCTCTGCACTGCCCTAGCATAGGTTCTCCATGAGGGCTCTGCCCCTGCAGTAAACTTCTGCCTGGACATCCAGGTGTTTCCATACAGCCTCTGAAATCTAGGAGGAGGTCCCCACACCTCAATTCTTGACTTCTGTGCACCCACATGCTCAACAACACATGGAAGCTTCCAGGGCTTGGGGCTTGCGGCCTCTGAAGCAATGGCCTGAGCTGTATGTTGGTCCCTTTTAATCACAGCTGGAATGCAGGGCACCAAGTCCTGAGACTGCACAAAGCAGCAAGGCCCTGGCCCTGGCCCATGAAACCGTTTTTTCCCTCCTAGGCCTCTGGGCCTCTGATGGGAGGGGCTGCCATGAAGACCTCTGACATCCCTTGGAGACATTTTCCCATTGTCATGGTGATTAACATTTGGCTCATTACTTATGCAAATTTCTGCAGTTGACTTGAATTTCTCTTCAGAAATGGGTTTTTCTTTTCTGTCTCATCCTCAGGCTGCAAATGCTCCAAACTTTTATGCTCTGCTTCCATTTTAAACAATTCCAAACCATATCTTTGTGAATGCATAAAACTGAATGCTTTTAAGAGCACCCAAGTCACCTCTTAGAATGCTTTACTGCTTAGAAATTTCTTCCACCAGATACTCCAAATCATCTCTCTCAAGTTCAAAATTCCACAGATCTCTATCTATAGAGGGCATGGACAAAATGTCACCAGTCTCTTTGCTACAGCACAAGAAGAGTGACCTTTACTCCAGTTTCCAACAAGTTCCTCATCTCCACCTGAGACCACCTCAGCCTGCACTTCATTGTCCATATCACTATCAACATTGTGATCAAAGCTATGCCACAAGTCTCTATGAAGTTCCAAACCTTCCCACATCTCCCTGTCTTCTGAGCCCTACAAGTCTCTAAGGAGTTCCAAACTTTCCCACATTTTCCTGTCTTCTTCTGAGCCTTTCAAACTGTTTCAACCTCTGCCTGTTACCCAGTTCCAAAGTCTCTTCCCCATTTTCCGGTATCCTTATAGCAGTGTCCCACTCCTGGTACCAAATAACTGTATTTGGTACGAATAAATAACTGATACTGGGTAATTAATAAAGGAAATAGGTTTAATTGATTCACAATTCTGCACTACTGGGGAGGCCTTCAGGAAACCTACAACCATGGTAGGAGAAGCAGGCACCTTCTTCACAAGGCAGAAGGACAAAGTGAGTGCCAGCAGGGGAAATGCCAGATGCTTACAAAACCTTGAGATCTCATGAGACTCACTCATTATCGCAAGAACAGCATGGGGGAAACTGCCCCCATGATCCAATTACCTCTACCTGGTCCTGCCCTTGACATGTGGGAATAATGGGGATTACAAGTCAAGGTCAGATTTGGGTGTGGACACAGCCAAATCATATCAGCTACATAAAGCAAAATTTAGTTTTTCATTTTGATTAGATAGAAATAGACTAATATTTGTTTCAAACTTCACTATATTATATATTTATAACCAAGATTAAAATTGTTACTCTCTTCATTAAAAACATATCTTTATTTAAATAATAAATATCTATAAAATGCTAGGCAACATGCAAAAGAAACATCCAAGCATGGCTTTTACTATTGAATTGAGTGGTTAATTCCCAATTGAGTTGCATGACTCTTTCAATTAGCTTTAGTAAATATATATATTCATCACTCTAGTTTGTAATGAGCTATAAACAAAAATGCCCAAATAATGAATTTTATTTTTCTTCTAAAATAAATAAACCAAAAATAGGAAACTTGATTTAGACAGTATTACATATCATACATTAATAAAATATTATTCTATTTACTTGCTCATTTTCACGATTTAAATGTTAGTATATCATCTCAAACCTTGCTAGCAAAAGAGGAGAATAATACACAGACATAGCCAACTGATTTTAATGACATACAATTAATATGTGAGAAGAAGCAGGTATCCCTATAAATACACAATTGTCTAAAATGGGAATGATCCAAAAGTTGGTTTCATGATAATCTTTCCTTTGGTATCATTATCATATGTCCTCACTTTATAAAATAAACCTGAAGAAGAGTATGGCTCAGAAACAACATATTTAGGTACTAAAAGAAAGGGGTACTAATGCCTGTTTATTACATCCTCATTAGGAACAATATGCAATCCTTAAATATCTGCACTACTTTCTTTCAGGAAATCCACTACTCCACATTGAATCCCAGTCTATTTGTAGTTGAGTGTTGGTTACAGGGGATAATCAAAGGGAACACGGTGCTTTATCAATGTGTTCAATAAGTGACTTTTGATTAATAGTTTGGTGAAATTTCATCATTGGTACTAATAAAATGACAATAGTCTATTTGTTGCCAATGGGTCAAAAATATCATGACAAATACAAAAAGTGGTACATTATATTATTTTTAGAAAGCTTTTGTTGTTCAAGGCAAAAATTGAACAGCAAACCAGAGATAAGCCTTATTACTATATATTTCAAAAGACAAGATAGCCATGACATTGGTTATTTGATGGAGTCACATCTTATTTTTTTCATAAGAGAACTAAGATCAGTGTAGGTAAGTTTCATTTGTAGGTAATACTAGTATCTTTTCTTCTTCTTAGACTTTCGGAACTTTTGGCTACATTCGTTGCCTCTGTTGTTGTCTGTGCTACTATCACTATCACTTGTTTGCTTTTGTCTCTTTCGTTTATTCATCTGATAAAGGTCAGAGTCACTTGGTTGTTGGTGAGTCCATTTATATGAGCTGGGTCCAGCCTCAAGATCTGGAACATGATTCAGTGAGGAAGACACAGATGCACTATTAGGAAGTGGAGCTGTCATTTCATAGTAAGGAAGCTGCAGCACTGGATTATACACATGCCACTGCTGTGAAAACAAGACATTCATCTACCAAAACAAATCCAAAAGGTTAAGGAAAAAAGTTAACAGTTTACATGTATTATACAATAGCCATGAGTAAACTAAACTGTGTTTTGGTATAAGAAAGACAGTGACCTCTCATAGTAGAAAGGTAGGTGTTTCATTAAAGGGTCAACATAAAGAGTTGAGACTGTGTATGGCTCACTACAATATAGATTAGTGCTATCCAACGGAAATAGTTTTTGTTTGTTTGTTTTGTTTTTTGAGATAGGGTCTCACTTTGTTGCCCACACTGGAGTGCAGTGGTGCAATCTTGGCTCACTGCAACCTCCGCCTCCTGGGTACCAGCAATTCTCCTGTCTCAGCCTCCCAAGAAGCTGGGACTACAGGCGCATGCCACCACACCCAGCTGATTTTTGTATTTTTAGTAGAGACAGCGTTTCACCATATTGGTCAGGCTGGTCTCGATCTCCTGACCTCAGGTGACCCACCCGCCTCAGCCTCCTAAAGTGCTGGGATTACAGATGTGAGCCACCGTGCCCAGCCCACATGTAGTTTTAAATCTAGTAACTACAATACAAAAGTAGAAAGAAACAGGTGAATTTAAACAATGTATTTTATTTATCCCAAAATATCCATTTAAAATGTTATAACTTTAATATGTAAATGATATAAAATTAATGAGATATTTTACTTTTTCTTCACGTGAAGTCTTCAAAATATGAGGTATATTTTATACTTATGGCATATCTCAATCTGAATGCTAAATTTTTATTGAAAATACCTGATCTGAATTTAGATTACATCGAATTTAGGGTTGAAAAAAATATACTCACATGCCCAAGTTGTTTCAAATATACTTAAAAGTTTTCTGAAAACTGAACCAAGTATCGGTTTTAAATTTTAATTTAAATTAATTAAAATTAAATAAAAATTTAAAACTCAGCCTCCTAGGTGCATATGTGGCTAATTGCCCCCATATTGTATAGCATAGTTATTTACTGTTTAGATAGAGACATGCTTCCTTTAAAAACAAACAAGCTCTTAGCTCAAATTTCTAACTATTCAAAGCAGATTAAAGATTAATAGAGATACCATGAACTTGTGTCTATCTCCTACCCCATCTCTACCAAAAGATAAAAAATGCTGGGATGAAGACATTTATAGTTTCAGATGAGAAGTGATTGTTTACTAATGTTTTACCATAGTTAAGAAAAGGGTTTTTTTAGCAAAAGTTAAAAAGTATCAATTTACCAGAAAATTTCTGTTTAAAAATTGAAAATGGATATTTAACAAATCTAAAGCTCACGTATACATTGGGTATTTGCAAAAATAATAGTCTGTGAGTCAGAAGACCTGGGTTAGTCCTACACCTGTCACTAACAAGCTGAAAATCTTGGGATTGCTGATTAACAACCCTGGACTTCAATTTCTTATTTATGAGGAATTGAAAAAAAAATGAGTTCCCCTTTAACAATGAAGTCCATAATTAAGATTTCTGGGTCAAAACCAATTTTTGGTAGTCTCTGGAAATAATTTAGTTTACTCGAACAATTGAGAACCTTCATGGCTCCTATGATATCCTCCCCCTGTGATGTGTGCATGAAGGACTAAGTACATTCTCAGAAAGGATAGTTTTGTCTTTAATTAAAAAGATAAATTTACTTTAAAAATCCATGTCCAAAAGCAATCTATTTGGGATTGATGACATTATATAAAAATACTTCACTAAGTGAAATTATTCAAATTATGCAATTCTGCAAACATCTTTTTTTGTTTTTCTTTTGAGACAGTCTTGCTCTATTGGCCAGGCTGGAGCACAATCTTGGCTCACTGAGACCTCCACCTTCTAGGTTCAAGCAATCATGTCTCAGCCACCCGAGTAATTGGGGTTACAGGTGTGCACCACCATGCCTGGTTAATTTTTTCTATTTTTATGATGGAGAGAGTTTCACTGTGTTGGCCAGGCTGGTCTCGACCTCTTGACCTCAATTGATCCTGCCCTGGCCTCCCAAAGTACTGTGATTATAGGTGTGAACCACCACGTCCAGCACGTCTTTTAAAATAGTCATTTACATTAGAACTCTCTACTCAAATTTCACTTGGACTGCAGTGTGTCGTCACTGCCATCCATCCCTTTTCTGTTGACACCCTGGCCATTTGCTAAGGCATTAGAAGTGAAATTTAGGATGATGGTGTTAGGCCAGGACACCATTGGAGGAACGTGCTGGGACATCTTGTGCCTTCATCCCAGTTTAGGTTTGGGCACCATATGTTACAAATAGCCTTCATGTTCTTCATAGTTTGTATCATACTATATACTGAATAAAATGCATATTAAACTTACCATCTTCTGAAAGAGAAAATATTCCTGAGGTAAAGAAGTATTATTACTTGGAAAATACTGCATGGGAAAGGAAGATCTGCCCACCACCATTTCTTCATTCCTTTGAGGAGATAAAAGAAGAAGTAATAAAATCTTAAAATTCCTATTACGAATGTCATTTTCTCTTAAGAAAAACCACTATCTTTCCTCAGGGGATGCAAAGTTGTCTGCATAGAGGAATCACATGTAAATTCAGAAGTGTGATGGGCTGACATGTCTCCCCAGGGTTCAGCTGTTAAAGTCCTAAATCCCAGTATCTCAGAATGTTACCTTATTTGGAAAAAGGGTCACTGCAGATATCATTAGTTAAGATGAGGTCATATTGGAACGGGATGGGTCCCTAATCCAATATGAGTGGTATCCTGATTAAAAAGGGGAAATTTGAAGACAGACTGTTTTAGTCTATTTTCTGTTGTTATAACACAATACCTGTTTGTTATAACAAACTGGTATTATATAACAAACAGGTACTCTGTTTGTTATGAAGAAAAGAGATTTATTTCAGCTCGTGGTTCTTCAGGCTGGAGAGTCCAAGATCAGGTGGCTTCTGGTGAAGGTGGCTATGGTCAGCTTCTGGTGAGCTATACTATGTTATAACATGGCAGAAGTCATCACAGGCAGGAGGAGCTCACGAGAGATGGCCAAACTGGCTTTTACAACAGATCTACTTGTGATAACAAACCCACTTCCTCAATAACCAATTAATCCAATAATCCATGAATGAATTAAAATATACATGAGGGCATAGCCTTCATGACCCAGTCACCTCCCAAAGGTCCCACATCTCAACAATGCTGCATTGGGGACCAAAATTTCAACATGTGAACTTTTGAGGGACACATTCAAACTATAGTACGGATACCCACAGGAAGAACACCATGTGAAGATAAAGGTGGAGATCTTGGTAAGGCTTCTACGAGCTGAAAAATACCAAAGATTGACATCAAACCACCAGAAGCTAGGGGAGAGGCATGAAACAGATTATTTCGGATAGCTCTCATAAAGAAACAATGCTGCTGACACCTTTATCTTGGATGTCTAGCCTTCAGAACTATGAGACAATGAATAGCTATTGCTTAAGTACTCTGTTTGTGGTACTTTGTTACAGCAGCCCTAGCAAACTAATACAGGGAATATTCATTAAAAGCAGAAGGTACAAGAAACAACAAGAAGCATAAAAATCCATTTCCAAGGAAGAGCAAAGACTAGACTGTTAAATAAGCACCATTTTTCTCTGCAAATCACTTTGGGGACATGATAACCCATTTTATATACTTTCTTTATAATATCAGAAATACTAGAAGAATAAAGTATTATCAATGAAATGTCATATCCAAAACATACACATAACTCAGGCTGTCTACTCTAGAATTTGTGATGACTTAGGGTCAGTGTATCAAATATAACTAGAAAATACCAGAGTTTGACTGCTATATTCTAGTGCCCATCTAGTCTTTTCTCTTCCGTCTAAATCTTACCAATAGCTTGTTCCTTCCTAACTCCTGAGGAAGAAGAGGTATCTTTTCGCACTTGGTACTAGTAGAAAAAGGGAGTTCTTACATTATACACATGGCTCGACACATGAGTCTAGACAGTGCTTCCCCCCCTTTATGCTAACATTTGTGGAACGTTGCATGCTCAGTATTTTAAGCACCTTGTGTTAATTATAAAATTAAATTCTCACAGTAACCTTTCAAAGTTTTAACCTCACTTTAGAGATGGGGAACAGAGTGGTAAAATAACATATCCAGTTCTTGTCTGAATTTGCAAATTGCCTCTGCTGCTCTATTAACAGTGTTAACTGACTGTTAATAAACTGTTAATTGCCGTTAATAAAGTGGCAGAGCCAACATACAAATTCAGGCAATCTAATTTCACCACCTCCTTTCCTAACTTCTGATTTCACTGATGTAGAAATGTTGGGGTGAATGAAGATGAGGAGCACACTGTTTTATCTGGGGTGCAATAATGCTCTGAAAGATAAACCTGGCTATTTGACAGTCCCGAGGGGCCACTGTCCTTATGTTCAGAGGGTTGATAAAACTAAAAGGGATAGGAGGGTCAGCTATTGTTAGTTTACTTGAGAATATTCAGTTCTGCTAAAGAAGATGAGAAAAAAAGCAGTATAGATGACACTCATACTGTTACTATGATAAACATTAGAAATGCAGCTAGTAGAGCTATACTTCTCTCTCTATATATAAATATCTATATAGAGATACATAGATCTATATCTCTACTCTGAATAGAGTATATCTATTCCTCTCCTCTCTATATAGATATAGATATCTATCTATATCATACAGCTATATGATGTATCAGAACATAATATACCCTGACCTATTCTATCAGCCTGTGTAAGTTAACCGGACAGTACCAGAGGGCATGATGAAGCCAAACATTAAAAAAAAAGAAGAAATGCAAACAGAACGCAAAGAGAAGCACTTTCCCTTTGCAAGAACACAATGTTTTTGTTATTCATATTTGTTTTCAGTATAGCAAGAGAAATTTAAAAACCAACAAGTGATACATCAAAAAGCCTGAACCACTTAGAGAGGCTGCAGAAGTACTGCAGTCACCAGGGGAGGCTGATACAGCAGAGAGAAACAGGGCATGTGTTTATTAGTGTAACCAGAATTCAGCTAGTTCGTCCTTCTGCCTACTTGCACCTTTTCCTAAGTGTGCTAAGTTATCCAATATCTTTCTTCTTGCTTTTCACTGTTTTTCAAATGGGTGTAACAAAAGGTGTAATTTGAACATTTTCATTTGGTTTGGGAGCCTTTTAGTTTCATGACCTCTGGGACAGCTTGCCAGATAGTGTACATGGAAGCTACCATTGCATCAATAAATCAGGCTATACAAAATTCTAGAAGAGTTTGAAAATTTACACAGAGAAGTTATTTCAAAAAGTAAAATAATTAATTTAATGGCTTAATGTCAGAAGGCTTAGTTTCAAAGCTAGCACTTTATCATCCTGTGACCTTAAGAATTGGTTAACTTTTGCAACTCCATTTACTCAAATATAAAATATAAATAACAGTATCTCTGTGATCCATGATGAAATCTTGTATGCTTAAATGATTTAACAGCTATGAAAAGCATGTGGAAAACTATAAAAAACTACAAATATAAGTCTCTACCCCCTACTACTGAAAATATTAAGACTGAATTTTAAATGAAAATATTTTCTATCACTTTTCATGGGCTCGGAAAAAAGATATTCCTTAATTTTACCCTAGGCCTAAAAAGTAAGGTTTTACAATAGCCCAAAATATATAAAAACTCCTCTTAGCATAAGAATGTATTTGCTTTACCTTTGATAAGAAATATTTTTAAAATTACCTATAGTGGTGTGAATTTATCTTAACACAGCTCTCAAAACTTTGGTTAGCTGGTTCAGAAGAGCGAGAACTCCCTTTAAAAGAAACAGAGTAACAGGTTACTTCATGGTGCATTTTTGGGGGGGTTCTAATATTAAACCATAAAATGACTCAAAATATTTTAGGACATAGTAGTGATTTTAAAATTCTATACTCAGAGAAGATATATGCATATCTGACCTCTCAAATCATATTTATAGATTGTTTACAGTACTATATATCAATGAATTAAAATCAAGCTTTGTCTAAATCAATGATTGTAAATAAGAATGACATTGACGTTGGATTTTGTAAGATACATGATGGTTTGTTCCAGACACCCGTAAACTAAAAATGGCAAATAAACAAGTGTTATTTGTTTCTAGTGTACAAGGCAGGAGTTTAACCCTCATGGACAAAAGCCAATTCAATCTTATAAATGATATGCCAGAACATAATATACCCTGGCCTAGTCTACAGACATTAAAAGTAATGGCAAAACTGCAATTACTTTTGTACTAACCTAATACCAGGCTGTGTAAGTTAACCAGAAAGTACCAGAGAGCATGATGCAACCATGTATTACAAAAGAAAGGAAGAAAAAAAGAAACTCAAAGAGACACACTTTTGCTTTGCAATAAAGCATTGTTTTTGTTATTAGTATTTGTCTGCTTTTAGTATAGCAAGAGGAATTTAAAAACCAGCAAGTGATAGATCAGTAAGCCTGACCACTTACAGGAGGCTGCGTACATATTGCAAGAATTACCAGATGGCCTCTATTGGTCTACTGAAACATGAAAGAGCTAGAGTAATGGTATAACATTCTCTTGGCAGCTAACCATGAATGATCTGTTCCTGATATGTGTGCAGGAGAAGTTGAGGCCATTCATGACAGGAAGTTTTTCCACCACTACTAAGGGTAACTCTACGTTGCCTTTCACCACTTTGCTCTTACAGGGGCTTAAAATCCTGGGCAACATGTATAGAAAGGTTTCCCCAGAAGGACTAATGCCCTCTCTCTATCTTCCAAATAGTACAGATTCAGTAACATACATTAGCAGTAACAAGATTAGTAAATACCCTTGCTATATAAATGTTACAGTTGTATGACCCCAGTTCATTTAGATTTGCTCAATTTATAAGGGCCAATAGCAACCATCATAGCTACTTGCTGGCTGATACTAAAACGATTATCTTACATTTTATTTTTAGAAAAGATGCTATAGGTTTGTCAAGACTAATTAATTATATAACATTATGAATTAGACATGTGTTCTGAGAAAATTTAACAATGACCAGAAGGTAGAATGTACTTTTTTTTGTTTTGGTCTTACACTATATAGGAAACAAATTGCTTACAACTCTGAGAATAGTATCAACCACAAAACACATTGAAGATTAATCAGTGACAGGACCTACCAAATCGATACTGCACGTTAATTGGTCTTCCATATAAACGAATTCCATTCAGCAAAGCTATGGCATAAGACACCGATTCTGGGTGTTTAAAGCAGACAAATCCAAAAGACTTTGGCTTTCCTTCTCTGTCTTTGCATATAGTCACTTTGGTTAGTGGACCCGCCTATAAGAAACTTAAAAATTATTTTCTCATAAATCCAAAGATTTTTTTATACTCAAATAAGTAAATTCAACTTTAGACTAAAGAAATGTGTTAGCAATATCTTTATGTAGCTCTGCTAATAATGTATCTTTCTAATAATAAATATTACACTTCCTCACACTTTCTTTGTATTTTCTGGCTCACTGGGGAAACATACACGGTGTTAAGAACCGGAAATTCTAGGTATTAGTTTCAAACTGTAAAAGAAATGGTAGACTATCCTTCTGTTAGGCTTAACAAACCAATTTAAGAAACACATAAATCTAAGATTAAAATACTACTTTGTCTCCATACATATTTGCAGTGTTGAATTCAAAAAATAACTGAAATGAGAAAGTCAATGCTGGTTGAGTTATCCTCAAAAAAGCTGGCAATGTTATATCATAGTTTAAATTTTCTGTCATGAAGATTAAATATCTTTTCAAGAATAAATAAATTTATCATGCATTTTGATTTGGAAACTCCATTTGGTAAATTTCCAAAGGAAAAATGTTTAAATATGTTCAAGACTTTTAAGTATATTGCATTGTTTATAAGTGTGAGAAGTTAGAGAGGCTCTAAATCTAACAACTGGAGATATTATTCCATGGTGTGTTATTAAATGGAATAAAATATAAATTATAAATATTCAGATTATATTGATAGAAAAACCTATAATATGCAATGAAGATTTAAAAACACAGAGCCAAATATCATAGAAAATTGTTAATTACAACTAACAAAAAATTACATCACAGCCATGATAATGATTGGAGGAGGCACTTACAAACACAAACAACTGATTTAACGCTGAATGGTTCAGACTTTAATAACTGATTATTTTTCTCTGTAGAGTTGCATAAATAAAAAATTGCTTTTACTCTAAAGAAATTAATGATCATCTTTAAAATAATTCTGTGTGTTAAGATTTAGTCTTTTCCTTTCATTCTCTGTGCTCTCCCAGGGACTAGCTTCCCTTCCCTTCTGGCTTCAAGGACCACCTCATCAACAAATTTACTTTTCCCACCATGTCTCTTTCACAGAGACACCTCCTGAAGACGTCTATGTTTTTGTACTTCAATCTCAACATATTTGAAACTGAATTCATTATATTTTCTCTAAATCTCAACTCCAATATTAAAAGTTTAATGATAATAAATCTGATTTTCTTATTTCCAAGTATAATCAGAAATTTGAAAGAAAATAGTAAAGTGATAAATATACTGTAATATAAAAACCAATAAAATTGGTGATTTTTATACAGATATTAAATAGATGTAATCACTATGGGACAGAACATGCTTACGTGATTTGAATTTTGACATAAACTTAGATAATCCAAAGCATTTGTAAAGATAAAATTCAACATGAAGACTTACTTTTAGCAACAATCACATTATCTTACAGTATTGTTTAAACCACAATGAAATACATAGTGTGATAGTTGTCAAGTTTTGCTGGATGTTGAAGTCTAAAGTGGAAAAGAAACTCCACTTTGGCAATTCCTTTCAATACCTAGACAAAAATAAGAACTTATGCTTCTTACCTCTGATCTATTAAAAAAAATTTATATTTTGCTTAGGTGGAAGAAGGAAATGATAAAAAAATGAGAAGATAATATATAGGCTTGTGGATCCACACAACTGATATTGATCGAGTCCTGATTGACTAAAAATAATGGTTATTGGATAATGCAATCCCACCCCAGTCTTCCACTCTCCTTTTTTTGGAGGCTCAAAGTGAAAGAAGTCTTCTGGAGAAAAACAACTCTAAGTTTACTTTATATTTCTTTCAGTTTTTGGTGTGTTTTTTTAACTTAATATAGTAAGTTTTAAATGATAATGAAAAAACAGACATGGATTAGAGTTCATAAAGGCAAGTTTAAAAGACGAATTAAAAGGATGAACCTAAAAGTCTTAAAATCAATAATATTTTTCAAATAATAAAAATGTTTTACGTCCAGGAAAGGAAACTGTATTCCTGGAAAGAACCCTCTCTACCAAATTATATCTATAATTAAAAGAGGGTTGCTTAAGTTTAGAGACAAAAGTAAGTCCTTTCACAACCAAATAAAGGACCCCTTTGACCCATTCAATCCTGAAAATTTAGTTCTGCAATTGCCTCCCTCGGAACTTTCCCTTATTCTGATAGGAGGAAATAACTATTGATTTCTCTTGATGTTAGTATTATTATTAATAATAACAGCAGTACCATTAGCAGTAGTAGCGGTAGCAAACAGTGAGTGCTAGACTCAGCGGTGGCCATTTTACCATTAGGCCACATATTCCGACAGCCACATTAAACTGCAGATACTATTACTCTCTTTTGACATATAAGGAAACTGAGGCACTGAGGAATTCATTGACAGGCTCAGAGTCACACTGCTGACCTCAGAGCTCGCACTCGGAACCACTTTTCTATCTATGTCCCCTTGTCTTTTTATAGATTATCCTAAACATTGTAATTTTAAGTTCTCCCTGTTAGGAAGATGAAAGGATGTCTCTTCAATTTGTATTCCCAGCACCCTCAGTATTTGCCCCGTAATTCCGGATCATTACACGGTTAGGGGAATGGCTGAATGAGGGTATCTTTTTGGCGAGTGAGACCTGGCTGTGTAGGACAATATGATAAGTGAGCGTGTATACAGGACACAGCAGGCTTAATCCTAGAGGTACCAGGTCTCAAAGTTTCCGAAGGTCCTCTTGGTATGAATTAAAGGGCCTTGGCCAGGGAATCACCTGGTCACAGTCACGGTAAGTTAGCCGCCAAATCATCTCAAATCTCACTTTTCATGCTGTAATAAAAATACTCTCCGCATAAAAGGACTTGAAGAAAGAAGCAAGGTGTAAAAGGAAACATTATAAAAGCGACCCCTCTCCTTTTGGGGGATGTCAGGCGTGCTCACTACTTGACGGAGAACAGTGACCAGGCTGTTTTCGGTTCTGCCCGAACACACCCGAGGCCCAGGCGGCCTCTGGGAAGCCCTTCATCAGAAACGGGGGTTGAGGGAACCCCGTCCCTGCCCACCCCCAGAACTCTGCAGCGCGGATGGGGACGGGGAACGCTTCCTCATTTCACTCCCCAGCCGCTCACCTGGAGACAGGTGCGCTAAGGGGAAACGAAATTAAAACCCCTGCTCAGGATGGGGCGGAAGGGGGCCGGGCTCCGGGTGGTCCAGGTGCGCGCTACGTTTCCGGCCCGACGTGCTCCGCCCCTCCGCCGCCCATTCCCAGAGGACGGTACCTGAAGGAACAACTCGTACAGAATCTCTTCCCGAACTCGGGCCTCTAAATTCCCCACAAACACGGTCCTGTTGGCCTGCTCCTGAGCAGGGAACATCCTCCGGTCTCGGCCGTAGAATGAAGTAGGAGCTGAGACACCGCCCCTTCTCCGGCTTTACGGCGCCGCCTGGGTGAGGGGGCGGGGCCGGCGCCGGGAGCGCGCGCTGGGGGCGAGGCATGGCTTCAGGGCCACGCCCCCAGCGGACGTGGGGAACCGCCCACCACACCGCTCCCTCGCCTGGCGTAGGGCTGGGCGGTGGCAGAGTGGGTGAGAGTAAGAAAGATGAATGCAGAAAGGGCTTTACGCTTTAGCTAGTGGAGTGGCTTCCTTTTTTTCTGGCACATTAATTGATTTTGGATTTGTTCAGTCAACATTTTAAGTACAATCACTGTAGAGATTATTTAAATTGTGGTAACTTCATTGCAGAAGCTCCCAGGCAAATGCGGGGAGATACGTTTCCTTGGGTCCGAAGAATAAATGAACAAATCATGAAGATATTAAATTATAAATAATTTTTGAAAGAATCGATGTTTGCATGGATGTGGATACAACAGAAAACTGGAATTAAAGCTTATTTTCTTAGAAAGTGCTCCCTAGATGAGTTTTTGAAACTGGTCACGGAGGTTTTAAGTAGACTTCAAAAGGAACTTGAGAAAGTGAATACCAAGGAATATACTGGTGAGAGTGAGCCAGTTTTGTGTCTAAGCCGGAATTTTTGAGGATGGCAGCTAGGGTTTGTGTCAGGATCGAATGGCTGTACTTTGTTTCAGGGCTTTGTATATGGTGTACCAGGCTAAAGGCTTAGTTCTTTCTTGGGAATAATTTTTGTTTTTAATAAAAGTCTTATGAACAATAAAATTACAAGAAAGGAGAAAGAAAACTTAGAATCTCAGTACTTTGATAAATCAACTGTCAACTGTTAACTTTCTGAAGCTACCATACGTCTACGTAGGACCTTGAGATCATCCCATGAATATCATATAGGTAATCAGAACATTATTTGGCCTTTAGTTTGGTGTCGTGATAAAATTTCATTTTGAATTGAGGAGGCATGCTTTTATCTGGTCGATGGACCAAAAAAGTCATCTTTTCTAATGAAAAGGTACACATTTTAGGAAATCCTAATTTCTGATTGATCTCTGACATTACATAGTTTTATTCCTTTGAACAAGTAATTTCTCTTTGGAATTCAGATTCTGTTTCTTAAAGAATGGATTAGACTAAATATATTTACTTCATTTAATAGGTATTTTCTGAATGCTTAATTCTTGGAAAACAAAGGGAAATATAAAAATCTGACCTCCTAAAGCTTATATTTTGGGAGAGACAGCCTTTCTACCTTCACAAATATAATATAAATGCTAGTAACTTCAGTAGTTACCTTCAACTGATATAAGTCCTGTCTCCATTTTTTTTTCCTTTTTCTTTCCTCTATCATCAGTAGACTTGTGGTACAGTAAGAAGGAGTTAAGGAAACACTCATATTGAAGGCAAATAAATATATGTTGATTAAATGAATAGATACTTGCAAGTCTCTGTTATGTGTAGACCTCTTGATTTATTTGTATTCATTTACTTCATGTATCTTATCAAACCAACATATTTCCTCCTTGAATTCCTCTCAGACACTTCTTATATGCAAGCCGTATCTTCAGGTTTCACTTTAAACCATTGCATGTATATGAGTGCGTATGCTACAAACCTTTAACTACACTTGTAATTAATGTTTATATTATATTGTTCTATTGAAATTTGCATCCTTCTTTGTCTACAAATGTGCATAATTTTGGTGTTGTAATATCCTCTTCTGGCCGTACATAAATTTATAGTGCTTATAATTCAAGTACTTAGTTAATATTATAAACTCTGAAAGTCAGCTCCTGTAGTTAGCAATTTTTTCAGACTATGATCTCAATATATCATTTTTCTAATGTAAGCATGTTGTGTTTCTTAACTCATATTGAATTCATGCATGGTAATAAATCTAGTAGTAGATTAAAAAGAATTCACTTCACTTTCAGTATTTACTGGACCATTAGTCATATATCGGGTTTTAATGGGTTAAATACATGTAACACTCTATAAAGAGCTAGCCTTTCTTCATTTATATCAGGATGTCTGATGTCCCTAGCTGAATGAACATATAATAAATGAAAATATATGTATATATACATGTATATCTCTGTATGTCTATATATATATAATTAGAGCTCCTTTCTTTACCTTCTGTTGCCCAGCCAACTCTTTTTTTTTGAGATGGAGTTTTTGCTCTTGTCGCCCAGGCTGGAGTGCAATGGTGCAATCTCGGCTCACTGCAACCTCTGCCTCCCAGGTTCAAGTGACTCTCCTGCCTCAGCCTCCAAGTAGCTGGAATTACAGGTGTGTGCCACCATGCCCGGCTAATTTTTGTATTTTTAGTAGAGGCAGGGTTTCACCATATTGGCCAGGATGGTCTCAAACTCCTGACCTCAGGTGATCTACCCGCCTTGGCCTCCCAAAGTACTGGGGTTATAGGCGTGAGCCACTGTGCCCGGCCCTGCGCGCCAACTCTTACTCTCTTTTGTAGTTAAGCCCAGGCAACATGTCCTGCAATGCTTCTCTGAACTCTGCCTTCCAAATTAGCTGGCCACTCCACTTGTGTGGTTCCGTAGTTCCCTAGGTACACTTCTGTCAAGTCCTTCTCACCGGGAACTAGTATAGAGTAAATATATTTCAGTACCTAGGACAATCTTTGACACACCTGTAGGTGTATAATGAATAGCTATTGAAAGAATAAAGATTAAATAAATGAATGTCTTTACTTTGTATCCCCAACAACAAAGTCTGTGCCTGGAAATCAATAGGTACTTAATAAAAGTTGCATAAATGAACAACTGAAACGGAAGGAAAGGAAAGGAAAGGAAAAGGGAAGGGGAAGGGGAGGGGAGGGGAAGGGGAGGGGAGGGGAGGGGAGGGAAGGGTAGGGCCGATTACTATTAAGGGATTTTATTGGATGCTTTTTAAATTGAACTCATTTTTGTCTTCACTTTTTTAAACACTTATTTTGTCTTTATTCTGATTTTTTCCTAACCGTATTTTTGTCAAGTAAATTCGGTTTTTAAATTGTTTTATGTGTATTAGATGTTTATTATAAATAAATATTTTTAAAATTTAAGGAAATAAAGTAAAAATTACTGACAAATTTATCATGCAGAGATAACTATTTCGGAGGAAAACCTTCCAGACTTTGAAATATATATATATATAAAATCACACTTTAGGAAAATATATATATATATCACACTTTAGAAAAATAAACCATGCTATATAATACTGTTTTTTAGCTTGCCCTCTGCCTTCTAAAACTGTAACGAAGGCCTTTTATACCAATAAATACTGATCTATCCGTATCATTAGTTTTAATCCACAGTAGATACCTAATTAGACTAATCTCTCATTGTTAGATTTTATATTGCTTTCATTTTTTGACTGTTATTGGAATGGTGAGATGAATGTCTTTGCTCATATATTTGTGCACATGTGGGCCATTTGCCACATAAAAGGACCTTGGATGTGTCTGTAGGAAAGTGTCTTTGATTTCTGTAGGAAGTATCTTTGTTGCTTAATTGCTGAGTCAAAGGGTAAGATTGTTAAACATTTTGACACATTGACAAATTAATAAAAGGTTGTGACAAAATATATTGTGATAAACAATGATTTTCCATCTCAATAAACACTAATTAACTTACTTGTAAAGTGCTTGAAGATCGCCTGGTACATAGGGCTCAATAAATTTTAAATCTTCATCATCATCATCACATCATCATCATGAACATCCCCTTTGAGTTAATGTTTACATTGTAAGTGTGTATGTAAGCTACTTACAATCATTTTTTATATCCAAAGAGGACTAAACAAGTGCTTAAATAGATTATGTCTTACTAAACTATTGGCATTTTGTAACTTTGTCACCCCCCAATATTTTCCTGTTTAATGCAATGAACATTAATAACCTCATCTTTCTCATATTGGCAGTATGCAAAATACATGATAATGAAGAAGCATGATTTTTAGTTTTGAAACTCTGTATTATACTGCCTGATATGCCAGTATTTTTCAGTATGAACTCGTAAAGATGAAAGTAAATGTGCAAGAGTCATATTATAATGCCACATCGAAAGCACAAAGAAAAAAAGAAATTATAAAGGAAGGAGGAAAGATTTGTATTTTAATTTATTAAGTAAAACTTGTTAGGAAAAATTTGTTCTAGGATGTATGACACATTATCTTTCTTCCCATATTCTGAAATGATGTGGCTTATTTATATCTTTGTTAGAGAGGTGCAGTTCTTACAGCTGAGTGCTGTGGAAGGACCTAGATTATTTTTGGTCTTCAAACAAATTGTAGTGGTGGTATTTTTTTAAAAAGGGAAATCTCATGTAAAACACTCAGAGATCAAACAGTTCAAAATAATGATGGGACTTCCTCAGCAGTTAAACATTCGTGATTTTTTTAAACTAATACCTCATTTTGTTTGTGAATTTTCTCAAATACTTTCCCAGACCTCAGATTAGTTTCTGCAGATTTATAACATATAAAAAACACTTCTGTTCTTACTGTATTTTTGGAACTTGAGAGAAACTAGAATTTTTAAAAAATGAATTTAATTTTTAAACTTGCAGTTTATGTATTTAGAACAACTCCCAATTTTTCTTGCTTACTAAAGTCCATTGCTGGTAAGAAAAGAAGATAATTAAGTAAACGTGAAAAGAAAATGTATGCTAATTTTAAAATGGTCATCATATTAAAGACTTTTTTTTTTGATAATTTTCACCTTTTAGCCTCAAGTGATGAACCAAAATTTTGAATGTTAAAATAGCCCCTGCTTTGGGGATGTAAAATAACATAATATGAAAAGCTCGTATTTTATACTTGAAAGAGCTTGATGGATATGGATTTCATCATTGATTTATGGTATATAAAGATATCTTAGTTTGTAGTCAAAGTGAATATAAACCACAACTTTTTCTGACTCTTTCCATTTCTAGCATTTTCTAACATCACATTTGCATATTTTTCCTGACCGCTTCTGAAATCCTGAGGTTAAAAGGAATACAGAAAGATGTAATTAGATTTATCATTCCCTTAAATTCAACTTCCGTAGCTGAAGATTTGTTTGTGACTTATTACAGAGCCTGTGACTTAAAAATCCTTCCCACAACCACAAGCTAAAATGGGAGAAAACAAATTACCTCACCTTTTTCAACCAAGAGGGAGGAGCAAAAATCAGTGAACTTTTACAGTAGAACCTGCCAGCCTGTGATGATCCTACCAAAGAGAAACCTCAATGAGTTACGGAATTTCCTTTTTGGTGAATTGAGTGCTGCTTTTGCTTTTCTCAGATTCCAAATGAGAGTATACATTTTTCTTTGTTTGATGTGCTGGGTGAGATCTGGTAAGATATTAATTAATAATTTGATTTATCTTTAAAAGTTGCATATAAAATAGTGTGGTCTGTATTCTGGGATGAAGGATGTTATGATATAATGGGATAAAAATGTGATTGTTGGTACTAATTATAACAAATATTACTATTTTTTGGGGGTTTTTTTTTTTTTAATTATACTTTAGGTTTTAGGGCACATGTGCACAATGTGCAGGTTTGTTACATATGTATCCATGTGCCATGTTGATTTCCTGCACCCATTAACTCGTCATTTAGCATTAGGTGTAAGAAAACTTCCATGTGGGTACATATGTGTGTGCATGTGTTTGTTTAATAAGTTGACATTTTGCATTTTATTTACTTGCCAGATAATTAGTAACTAGAAAACCTTTTTTTTAAAAAAGATGTAACTAGAGAATAAATAGAAATACTCAAGAGAAAAACAATTCAGTAATGGAGAAATTAATTTGGTATTTAAAATTATGCCTTAAATATCTTGTTTCAATTTTATTTGTTTAACTAGCTCTACTTTTGAAGAAAATTCTTACTTGGATAAATTACCGATTGCAAAACAAACAAAATAACCATATACTACAACTTTTGCTCTCATTCAGTATGATGAAAAACAAAGCTGGTTTATGGTAATAAGGTAGAACTTTATTCTGGTTTATTGGTGTACAGTAATAAAGTTTATCAATATTAAGTGTATCATTTTCTACTTTATGATAAAGTAGAATTACTTGTTCGACTTGATAAGTAGAACAATTAGTTCTACTTTATGGTAATAACAGTGGCAAATTTAAAATTCAAGATGATAGTTTTCTGTAAGGGTTTTATGAGAGCAGATTATTTCCTTTATGTTTTAAATGTATTTGAAATGTGTTAATGCGTACTTGAATAACTTTAAAATTAACCAGAAATTAACATTATTTCTTATGTTTTCAATTGGCTATTTGAGATAACCATAAATTCTGGAAATGTTTGAATTTTATATTTAAATATAGAATCTAAATGATACTGATATGCAGTTTATAATTTATATTATTACTCTTAAGTTTCTTGATAGGGATTTTATGTTATTGTAATGTATAATAGTGGCACCTTAAGTTGAAAGCCAGAGAAATTTGAAGTCTAGGCCCCTAATCTTATGTGTCATTTTTAATACAGTTATAATCATTTTAATATCATAGTTTACATTAAAAACTTATTTGACAGACTTTCTGATATTATTGTTTTGATTAGTATTTATTTAGTCAGTTGCCTAAATTTTCAGTTGGGAAAATTCAAACATAATTGCTTTGTATGTTTTTGTCTGCCAATTCTTGTGTAATGATTAAAATACAATAGTAGAACTTTTAGATATTAACAGTAGTAAATAGAAAATAAGTGAATTACAAATTTTACTGATCCTCAAATTCATTTTTAACCCATGTAGACTCTATGCTTTCTCTCATTTTCCTTGAGTCTCTACTTGATTAAAAAATTTTGTTGATTTTCAGTAGCTTATTTCATACAAGTGTGTTTTATTTATTACACATGCTCCTTTCTTCTCCACTAGAGATTCTGATATATACCTCAAGGAGGGCATGTTTCATCGTCGTCAACATGAAAATCATTGATTACATCTGCCTTTAATAAAGAAACGACATTCCGAAAAGCAGTTTAGTCAGGTGTTTTTAAAAATTGTAAGTAGAATAAAATGGGAGAGGAGAGATAGATCAAAAAACTTTATACAAATATACAGTATATCTATGTATCTATATATTCAAATTATATGCATATATGCATATTTATTCTTAGTACAGTTGCCAACTTATTGTAACCATTTACATTGAAATTTTTGTTGTTGCTATTATTATATTGCAAGGGTCAGAAATTCTTTTTTTCTTTGGACAGGGTTTCATTCTGTCACTCAGGCTGGAGTATAGTGTGAAGTTCATGGCTCACTACAGCTTCGACCTCCTAGGTTCAAGCAATCCTCTGGCTTCAGCCTCCAGGGTAGCTGGGGCTGCAGGCACACACCACCACACCTGGCTAATTTTGTAATTTTTGGAGAGACAGTGTTTCACTGTGTCACCCAGGCTGGTCTCCAACTCTTGGGCTCAAGTGATCTGCCCTTCTCAGCCTCCCAAAGTGCTGGGATTACAGGCATAAGCCACTGAACCAGCCAGGAAATATTTTTGTAAACAACCAGATAGTAAATATTTTAGGTTTTGTGGGCCATACAGTCTCTTTTGCACCTACTCAGCTTTGTCACCAAAGCAAGAAAGCAGCAGTAGATACTGTTTAAACAAGTAAATGTGCATGTGCACAAATACAACTTTATTTATGGACACTCATATTTGAATTTGTTGTAACTTTCATGTCACCAAATATTATAATTTCGATTTTTTCCCAACATTTAAACATGTAAAAAACATTCAGAGAGAATGCTGGACAACCTACAATGATTATTTATAACTTCCCCATGTGTCTTTGGTATTTTTAACATTTTTGCTGCTTCTGTAAGTTGAAACCTAGTAAGATTTTCAGTATTATTTCTCAGCTTACCTCTCTGTTGAGATTACTGCTAGAGTCATTATCTTCGGATAAATATAGGAAATAAAATCCTATGTTATTTACCTGCTAGTGAATTTTGAATCACAATAGAGTTACTTAGTCTATTTCTCAGATCCTCAATTTGTTAATTTTTCAAACAGGTACAAAAATTAATACTAATCTTGCTGTTTTAAATATATTCAGTTTTTTGCTGATACCATTCGCTTTGGCAATTTTTATTCTTAATTAACTGAAGTCTGTTAAATCTATTTTTTCTCATTAAAGTAAGAAATGAATATTTTAGATATAGAAAACTAAAAAATATTAAAAGACAGACAATAGAAATCACACAGAGAAATACAGGTAGGACTGAGAACACAATTTAATCAGCGTCACTGCAAACTACATTTGTGTTGGTTAATATCTTACCCAATAAAGATGTGTGTGGGGGGGGCAGGTATGTGCACAAATAAATTCATCTGTTTACAGTGTATTATATATATGCTATATCATGGATAAAATTAGTACTGTATAAATATGGGCTATATATATAGAAATATATATTCACATGGTTCATGTGTATGGTTTTCATTATCTTCTTATTGTATTTCATTTTACATAATACGTGTTTTCTGATGTTATCCTTAGTTTTCAGAAACATAATTTCTTAAATGCTGCATAGTCCTCATCTTAGAAATACATGATAATTTATTTTTCCAGTCTCTAATTTCCATGTATTTAATTGAATCCTAAATATTCTGTATTGAAATATTGCGATATACATTGATGTTAGTAGTCAATGAGTATAAAGGTAAAAATGATATGGTAATTTTATTTTAATTAAAATTTATTGATTTTTTAAGGAGACTAAGCATATGATTAATACATTTATGAGCTCTGAATATTTTTAGAAAATATCTGTTTATATCCCTCACCTGGTGTTTTACTATAGTATTCTTTTTCTTTTTTCTCATTTATAGTTTTGTATATATATATATTAGTTCCTTTCCTACCTTATATTGAAAACACTTCCATTATTCATTTTTCATCTTTTGTCTAGTTTATAGTGTTTCTTTATGTACAGATGTTTTAAATGTATGTGCTATGAAATCTGATGGCTTCCTGGTTTCTTCCTTTGTTTTTATGCTGAAAAATTATTCTTCAATCTGAGATCATATATATATATTAACTGTATCCTTCTTCTAGTTCATATAATTTTACTTTTGCATGGAATACTTTAATATAACTAGAATCAAATAATTATCCTAGCATTGTTTATTTAAAAATCCATCACCTTTGACTGCTTTTAATTGCCACAATTATTATAGCTAAAATGGTATACTTATGGGTGTCCCCATTCTATTTCATTAAACTGTCTATCAATTTTTGGTTCTGTTTCACAGACCTCTTTTTAATTGGTTTATTATATGAACATCATTTTAATCATGGTCCTATTATCTTCAAAATGTCATTTATTTTTCTTATACACTTTCTGCCTCTCCTTAGTTATCGTATTGAGACATTATTTTAGAATTGCACTGCACATAAACTAATTTGAGCAGAATTTACTTCATGATATTAATGCTTATATTCAATCATGGTGTATTTCAGTACTGTATTTTTAAAAATTTCTTTTTTCATTTTTTCCTTTGCCTCTTCTTTCTGTTTTCTTTTCCTTCTTTTCTCTCTCTCCTCCCCAACCCTTCTACCTCTTTTTTTTAAAAAAGACTAGTTAATTTGCAAATCATAGGAACCAGTTTAAACCAGCTTAAACCCACTCACCCTTCAAAAAATAGGAATTTATTATATCATGTAACTGAAAATTTTTGAATTAAATACCACTACATTTATTTATATCAGTACATGTATTAAGCCTAGCATCCATTAGCTATTCTTCCTGATGCTCTCTCTCACCCTAACCCCCACGAACAGGGCCCAGTGTGTGTTGTTCTCCCCCATGTGTCCATGTGATCTCAGCATTTAGCTCCCACTTAGAAGTGAGAACATGTGGCATTTGGTTTTCTGTTTCTGTGTTAATTTGCTACGGATAATGACCTTTAGCTCCATTCATGTCCCTGCGAAGGCTATGATCTCATTCATTTTTAAGGCTACATAGTATTCCATGGTGTATTTGTACAACATTTTATTTATTTATTCATTTTTTAATTATATTTTAAGTTTTAGGGTACATGTGCACAATGTGCAGGTTAGTTACATATGTATACATGTGCCATGTTGGTGTGCTGCACCCATTAACTCATCTTTTAACATTAAGTATATCTCCTAATGCTATCCCTCCCCCTACCCCCACCCCACAACAGACCCCGGTGTGTGATGTTCACTTTCCTGTGTCCATGTGTTCTCATTCCCACCTATGAGTGAGAACATGCAGTGTTTGGTTTTTTGTCCTTGCGATAGTTTGCTGTGAATGATGGTTTCCACCTTCATCCATGTCCCTACAAAGGACATGAACTCATCCTTTTTTTATGGCTGCATAGTATTCCATGGTGTATATGTGCCACATTTTCTTAATCCAGTCTATCACTGATGGACATTTGGGTTGGTTCCAAGTCTTTGCTATTGTGAATAGTGCCGCGATAAACATACATGTGCATGTGTATTTATAGCAGCATGATCTGTAATCCTTTGGGTATATACCCAGTAATGGGATGGCTGGGTCAAATGGTATTTCTAGTTCAAGATCCCTGAGGAATTGCCACACTGACTTTCACAAGGGTTGAACTAGTTTACAGTCCCACCAACAGTGTAAAAGTGTTCCTATTTCTCCACATCCTCTCCAGCACCTGTTGTTTCCTGACTTTTTAATGATGGCCATTCTAACTGGTGTGAGATGGTATCTCATTGTGGTTTTGATTTGCATTTCTCTGATGGCTAGTGATGATGAGCATTTTTTCATGTGTTTTTTGGCTGCATAAATGTCTTCTTTTGAGAAGTGTCTGTTCATATCCTTTGCCCACTTTTTGATGGGACTGTTTGTTTTTTTCTTGTAAATTTGCTGGAGTTCATTGTAGATTCTGGATATTAGCCCTCTGTCAGATGAGTAGATTGCAAAAATTTTCTCCCATTCTGTAGGTTGCCTGTTCACTCTGACGGTGGTTCCTTTTGCTGTGCAGAAGCTCTTTAGTTTGATTAGATCCCATTTGTCAATTTTGGCTTTTGTTGCCATTGCTTTTGGTGTTTTAGACATGAAGTCCTTGCCCATGTCTATGTCCTGAATGGTATTGCCTAGGTTTTCTTCTAGGGTTTTTATGGTTTTAGGTCTAACATTTAAGTCTTTAATCCATCTTGAATTAATTTTTGTAAAGGGGGTGAGGAAGGGATCCAGATTCAGCTTTCTACATATGGCTAGCCAGTTTTCCCAGCACCATTTATTAAATAGGGAATCCTTTCCCCATTGCTTGTTTTGGTCAGGTTTGTCAAAGATCAGATGGTTGTAGATATGTGGCATTATTTCTGAGGGCTCTGTTCTGTTCCATTGGTCTATATCTCTGTTTTGGTACCAGTACCATGCTGTTTTGGTTACTGTAGCCTTGTAGTATAGTTTGAAGTCAGGTAGCGTGATGCCTCCAGCTTTGTTCTTTTGACTTAGGATTGACTTGGCAATGCGGGCTCTTTTTTGGTTCCATATGAACTTTAAAGTAGTTTTTTCCAATTCTGTGAAGAAAGTCATTGGTAGCTTGATGAGAATGGCATTGAATCTATAAATTACCTTGGGTAGTATGGCCATTTTCACGATATTGATTCTTCCTACCCATGAGCATGGAATATTCTTCCATTTGTTTGTATCCTCTTTTATTTCATTGAGCAGTGGTTTGTAGTTCTCCTTGAAGAGGTCCTTCACATCCCTTGTAAGTTGGATTCCTAGGTATTTTATTCTCTTTGAAGCAATTGTGAATGGGAGTTTACTCATGATTTGGCTCTCTGTTTGTCTGTTATTGGTGTATAAGAATGCTTGTGATTTTTGGACATTGATTTTGTATCCTGAGACTTTGCTGCAGTTGCCTATCAGCTTAAGGAGATTTTGGGCTGAGCCGATGGGGTTTTCTAGATATACAATCATGTCATCTGCAAACAGGGACAATTTGGCTTCCTCTTTTCCTAACTGAATACCCTGTATTTCCTTCTCCTGCCTGATTGCCCTGGCCAGAACTTCCAACACTATGTTGAATAGGAGCGGTGAGAGAGGGCATCCCTTTCTTGTGCCAGTTTTCAAAGGGAATGCTTCCAGTTTTTGCCCACTCAGTATGATATTGGCTGTGGGTTTGTCATAGAAAACTCTTATTATTTTGAGATATGTCCCATCAATACCTAATTTATTGAGAGTTTTTAGTATGAAGGTTGTTGAATTTTGTCAAAGGCCTTTTCCGCATCTATTTAGATAATCATATGGTTTTTGTCTTTAGTTGTGTTTATATGCTGGATTACATTTATTGATTTGTGTATGTTGAACCAGCCTTGCATCCCAGGGATGAAGCCCACTTGATCATGGTGGATAAGCTTTTTGATGTGCTGCTGGATTCGGTTTGCCAGTATTTTATTGAGGATTTTTGCGTCGATGTTCATCCGAAATATTGGTCTAAAGTTCTCTTTTTTTGTTGTGTCTCTGCCAGGCTTTGGTATCAGGATGATGCTGGCCTCATAAAATGAGTTAGGGAGGATTCCCTCTTTTTCTATTGATTGGAATAGTTTCAGAAGGAATGGTACCAGCTCCTCCTTGTACCTCTGGTAGAATTTGGCTGTGAATCCATCTGGTTCTGGACTTTTTTTGGTTGGTAAGCTATTAATTATTGCCTCAATTTCAGAACCTGTTATTGGTCTATTCAGAGCTTCAACTTCTTCCTGGTTTAGTCTCAGGAGGGTGATGTACCACATTTTCTTCATCCAGTCTATCATGGATGGGCATTTAGGTTGATTCAATTTCTTTGCTATTGTGAATAGTGCTGCAGTGAACATATGTTTTTTTAATAGAACGAGTTATATTCCTTTGGGTATATACACAGTAATGAGATTGCTAAGCTGAACAGTTGTTCTGTTTTTTAGCTCTTTGAGGAATTGCCGCACTGTCTTCCACAATAGTTGAACTAATTTATGCTCCCACTGACAGGGTATAAGTATTCCTTTTTCTCCACAACCTTGTCAGAATCTGTTATTTTTTGACTTTTTAATAACAGCCATTCTGAATGGTGTGAGGTGATATCTCATTTGGTTTTGATTGGCATTTATCTACTCATCAGTGATGTTGAGTTTTTTTTAATGTAATTGTTAGCCACATGTATGTCTTCTTTTGAAAAGTGCTCATGTCATTTGCCCACTTTTTAATGGAATTGTTAGTTTTCATTCTTGTAAATTTGTTTAACTTCCTTATAGATTTATAGATTCTGGATATTAGACCTTTGTCGGATGCATAGTTTGCGAAAATTTTCTCCCATTCTGTAGGTTGTTTAGTCTGTTGATAGTTACTTTTGCTGTGCAGAAACTCTTTAGTTTAATTAGATCCCACTTGTTAATTTTTGTTTTAGTTGCAATTGCCTTTGGTGTCTTTGTCGTGAAATCTTAGCCTGTGCCTATGTTCTGAATGGTATTGCCTAAGTTGTCTTTCAGGGTTTTTGTAGTGTTGGGTTTTACATTTTATGTTTTTAATCCCTCTTCAGTTAATTTTTGTATATGATGTAAGGAAGGAGTCCAGTTTCAATCTTCTTCATATGGCTAGTCAGTTATCCCAGCACCACTTATTCAATAGGGAATCCTTTCCCATTGTTTTTGGCAGGTTTGTTGAAGATCAGATAGTTGTAGGTGTGCAGCATTATGTCTGGGTTCTCTACTCTGTTTCACTGGTTTGTGTGTCTGTTTTTGTACTAGGGTCATGCTGTTTTGGTTACTGTAGCCCTGTAGTATAGTTTGAAGTCAGGTAGTGTGATGCCTCTAGCTTTGTTCTTTGTGCTTAGGATTGCCCTGGCTATTTGGGCCCTTTTTTGGTTCCATGTGAATTTTAAAATAGTTTTTTTTCTCATTCTGTGAATAATCTCAATGGTAGTTTAATAGGAATAGCATTGAATCTATAAATTGCTTTGGGCAGTATGGTCATTTTAATGATACTGATTCTTTCTATCCATGGTATGTTTTTCGATTTTTTTTGTGTGTCATCTCTGATTTATCTGAGCAGTGTTTTGTTGTTCTCCTAGTAGAGATCTTTCATTACCCTAGTTAGATGTATTCCTAGGTATTTTATTCTTTTTGTGGCAATTGTGAATGAGAGTTAATTCCTGATTTGGCTCTAGGCTTGACTTTGTTGGCGTATAGGAATACTAGTGATTTTTGCCTATTGATTTTGTATCCTGAGACTTTGCTGAAGTTCTTCTTTATCAATTTAAGAGGCATTTGGGCAGAGACTATAGGGTTTTCTAGAGATAAGATCATGTTGTCTGCAAACAGTGGTAGTTTGTCTTCCTCTCTCCCTATTTGGATGCCTTTTATTTCTTTCAAATCTTGCCTGATTGCCCTGGTCAGGACCAATACTATGTTGAATAGGAGTGGTGAGAGAGGGTATCCTTGTCTTGGCTGGTTTTCAAGGGCAATGCTTTCAGCTTTTACCCACTTAGTATGATGTTGGCTGTGGGTTTGTCATATATGGCTCTTATTATCTTGAGGCATGTTCCTTCAATACATAGTTTATTGAGAGTTTTTAGCATGAAGCGATGTTGAATTTTATTGAAGGCCTTTTCTGCATCTATTAAGATAATCACATGGTTTTTGTCTTTAGTTCTGTTTATGTGATGAATCACATTTATTGATTTGTGTATGTTGAACCAACCTTGCATCTCAGGGATAAAGCCTACTTGATCATGGTGGATAAGCTTTTTGATGTGCTACTGGATTCGGTTTGCCAGTATTTTGTTGAGGATTTTTGCATTGATACTCATCAAGGATATCGGCCTGAAGTTTTTTCTGGTGTTGTTAAATCTCTGCCAGATTTTGGTATCAGGATGATGATGGCCTCATAGAATGATTTAGGGAGGAGTCCCTCCTCCTCGTTTTTTCTGGACTAGTTTCAGTAGGAATGGTACCAGCTCTTCTTTGTACATCTAGAAGAATTCAGCTGTGAATACCTCCGGTCCCAGACTTTTCCCAGGCTTTTTTTTTTTTTTTTTTTTGGTTGGTAGGCTATTTATTACTTCCTAAATTTCAGAGCTCTTCATTGGTATGTTCAGGGATTCCAATTCTTCCTGGAGTCTGTCTTGGGAGGATGTATTTGTCCAGGAATTTATCAATTTCTTCTAGATTTTCTGGTTGATATGCATAGATGTGTCCATAATATTCTCTGACGATTGTGTTTCTGTGGGTTAAGTAGTAATATCACCCTTGTTGTTACTGATTCTGTTTATTTGACTCTTCTTTTCTTTTCTTCTTTATTAGTCTAGCTAGCAGTCTATTTATTGAATTTTTTTTTTCCAGAAAACCACCTCCTAGATTCATTGATCTCTTGAATAGTTTTTCATTTCTCAGTCTCCTTCAGTTCAGCTCTGATTTTGGTTATTTGTTGTCTTCTGCTAGTTTGTAATTTGTTTGTTCTTGGTTCCCTAGTTCTTTTAGTTGTGATGTTAGATTGTTAACTTGAGATCTTTCTAACTTTTTGATGTGGTCATTTAGTGCTATCAATTTCTCTCTTATCACTGTCTTAGCTGTGTCCCAAAGATTCTGGTATGTTGCATCTTTGTTCTCATTAGTTTCAAATAATTTCTTGAAACCTTAATTTTACCCAGGATTCACTTAGGAGTAGGTTATTCTATTTCATGTAATTGTATCATTTCGAGTGAATTTCTTGGTCTTAATTTCTAATTTGATTACACTGTGGTACGAGAGACTTTTTGTTATGATTTCATTTCTTTTGCTTTGCTGAGGAGTGTTTTACTTTCAATTATGTGTCTGATTTTAGAGTATTTGCCATGTGGCCTTGAAAAAACTGTATATTCTATTGTTTTATGTGGAGATATCTATCAGGTCCATTTGACCCAGTGCTGAGTTCTGGTCCTGAATATCTTTATTAATTTTCTGTCTCAATAATATATCTCATATTGTCAGTGGGTTGTTGAAGTCTCCCATTATTATTGTGTGGGATTCGAAGTCTCTTTGAAGGTCTCTGAGAAAGAGCATGCTTTACAAATCTGGGTGCTCCTGTGTTGGGTACATATATATTTAGGATGGTTAGATTTTCTTGTTGAATAGAACCCTTTACCATTATGTAATATCTTTGTCTTTTTTAATCTTTTTTGGTTTAAAATCTGTTTTGTCAGAAACTAGGATTGCAAACCCCTATTTTCTTTCTGTTTTATATTTGCTTGGTAGATTCTTCTCCATCCCTTTATTTTGAGCCCATGTTTGTCACTGCATGTGAGATGGGTCTTTTGAAGACAGCATACAAATGGGTCTTGGCACTTTATCCAGTTTGCCACTCTGTGTCTTTTAATTGGGGCATTTAGCCCTTTGACATTTAAGGTTAGTATTGATATATGTGGATTTGATCCTGTCATCATGATGTTGGCTGGTTATTTTGCAGACTTGCTTATGTGGTTGCTTTATAGTGTCACTGGTCATGTACTTCAGTATATTTTTGTAATGGCTGGTAATGATCTTTCCTTTCCATATCTAGTGCTTTCTTCCAGAGCTCTTGTAAGGCAGGTCTGGTGGTAACAAATTCCCTCAGCCTTTGCTTGTCTGAAAAAGATCTTATATCTCTTTTGCTTATGAAGCTTAGTTTGCCCAGATATGAAATTCTAGACTGGAATTTATTTTCTTTAAGCATCTTGAACATTGGCTCCCAATCTGTTCTGGCTTGTAGGGTTTCAGCTGAAAGGTCCTCTGTTAGTCTGATGGCTCCCCTTTGTAGGTGACCTGGTTTTTCTCTCTGGCTGCCTTTAACATTTTTCTTTCATTTCAACCTTGGAGAATCTGATGATTATGTGTCTTGGGGATGATCTTCTTGTGAAGTATCTTACTGGGGTTCTTTGCATTTCCTGAATTTGAATGTTGGCCTCTCTGGTAGGTTGGGGAGATTTTTCTGGATGATATCCTGAAATATGTTTTCCAATTTTGTTCTATTCTCCTCTTCTTTTTCAGGTACACCAGTGAGTCATAGATTTATTTGGTATCTTTACATAATCCCATATTTCTCTGAGGTTTTGTTCTTCCTTTTCATTTTTTCTCTCTACTCTTGTCTGTCTGTCTTATTTCAGAAAGGCAGTCTTCTAACCCTGAGATTCTTTCCTCTGTTTGGTCTATTCTGCTATTAATACCTGTGATTGCATTATGAAATTCTTGTAGTGTGTTTTTCAGCTCTAGCCAGTCAGTTACATTATCCTCTATACTGGCTATTTTGTCTGTCAGCACCTGCAACATTTTATCATGATTTTTAGCTTCCTACTTTTCAAATTTTTATGCTAAGTTAGAATATTAAAAAATAATACATAGTATGATAGCAGACACTTTTTATACTTTTGTAATTTTAATGGAAATATGCACTAGTGTTTTATCATTAGTATGATGATTCCAATTGGCATAAAATAAAAAAGCATTCTGTTATTTTAATAAATTATATTTCTATTTTAACTTATATTTAAAATAGTATAAATTAATTTTTTGTTCTTATGCTCTGTATTTTTGTGATTTGGGAATTTTGTCATTAGATTATTGTATGGGTTGGAATGACTTATATCTCATTTATCTGGTGTGTGTGTGTGTGTGTGTGTGTATTTGTCCTATCTTTATGTTTGATATTAGGGTTATTCCAGGTTTTAAGAATTATTTGTTGAACTTTATATTTTTTCTATTATTTGAAAAAGTATTGGACCTTTACTATAAGTTTTTAAAAATTAATTTTATTGATGTTTACTATAAATACAATAAAATATACACACATTTAAATGTACTTTATTATTTTTTTGTTGTTGTTGTTGAGATAGGTTCTCCTTCTATTGCCCAGGCTGGAGTGCAGTGGTGCTACCATGGCTCACTGCAGCCTTGATCTTCTGGGTTCAAGCAATCCTCCTACCTCAGCCTCCTGAGTAGGTAGGACCACAGGTGTGCACTACCAGACCTGGTTTTTTACTTTTTTTTTGTAGAGACATCATCTTGCTACCTTGCTCAGGCTGGTCTTGAACTCCTAGCCTCCAGCGATTCTCCTGCCTTGGCCTCCCAGAGTTCTAGGATTACAGATGTGAGCCACTGCACCAGGCCTAATAAGTTTTGAAAAAATAGGTGCACCATACTTCTTATGGTATATAACAACCATAAAGTCAAGATATAAAACATTTCCTGCACCCTTAAAAGTTAGTTAGCTTTTAGCTATTAATCCTTTCCACACCTCTGGTTTGATATAACCCAGACCTTCTTTATGATGCTAGATTAAATATTTCTTTTGTAGAATTTCATATACATGAAAATTTAAAATATGTACTTTTTTGTTTCTGGAGTCTTTTGCTCAGCATAATGCTTTTGTGATTCATCAAAGTTTTGCATGCATAAGAAGTTTATTTCTTTTTATTGCTGGGTAATATTAAATTACACAGACATGCCACAGTTTACCCATATACTTCTTGATTTTTTTTTTTTTTACAATTTGGTGTTATGTAAAACAAAACAAAACAAAACAAAAAAAAAACGCTATGAACTCGTAAATGTGGTAAGGACTTGTTTTTATTTCTCATGCATTAACATCCACGTTAATTTTTGGGGTCATATAAGTGCATGTAACATTATAAGAAACTAACAATGATTGTATCATTTTGTCATTTCCCCCAGCAATGTACAAGGGTTTCAGTTGCTTTACATCCTCATTGGTTTTGTCAGTTTTTAATGTTAGCCATTCTCCTGGGTATGTAGTGGTATATTATTTTGGTTTTAATTCACATTGTTTTGATGACTAGTGATGTCGAGTATTATTTCTTGAGCTTCTTAGACACTATGCCATCTTTTGTGAAATGTCTTTAATTCTTTTGCCAATTGAAACATTGAATTTTCTTATTATAATACACATACATGTTAGTCTAGATACAAGTATTTTTCAGATACACAAGTCGGCATATTCATATTCTTAACAGTGTCCTTTTAGAAGATATGTATTATTATGTAAAAGTCCAATTTATCACTTTTTTTGTTTCATGCTTACTGTGTATCTTGTCTTTTTCCCTTCTCATTTTATTGTGTGCATTTTGCTAGAAAGATAATTTAGACCCAAATTCATTGTTCAAGTCTGCCAAGAGAAAAAAAAATCAATTATATTAGTTTCACGGTGTTTGGTCTAGAAGGTATAAAACATAATTTTCTGAGGAAAGAAAGGCATGCATGAAGGGTTCATTCCTCCCCAAAAGTAATTTTCTTTGTTTATTCTTGGCTTTATTTGTTGTCATCCATTGGGTCTTTCCTCAGCTTTTTTCAATTGACACAGGGTACACAGGGACCTCTTGTCTATCAATAATGAGTTCTCCAGGAAGCCATATAAAATAATAATTAACTCAAAATGAATCAAAGACCTAAATGTAAGAGCTAAAACTATGAAATTCTTAGAAGATGCTAACAATGTTTTTATTTCAAATCTAGAGAAAGGACTTTTAAAGCAGCTAAAAGATAGCTGAGTGAGAGGTGGCTCTATGAGCAGAGTAGTAGCTGACTGATGAGTGGCTAATTTGTTGAAGGAAGCTGACACCTGCCTCTTGCACACCCTATTAGTGCCCCCTCCTCTATATTTCTCAGGCAAGAAGACAAGGAGTAAAATAATCTAGCAGGATGTTGCGTACATAAAGGAGTGAGAGGCACTTGTTAGAATGTTCTGTTCACCATGGGGGTAAAGATGAATGTCATCAGTTGAAAGAAGTATTGACACCACAGTAACAATGATCTTGGTTTCTAAATACCTTATCTAACAGAAGGAACCAGGGCTCCTTGGAGACTGCTTATTCCTGGACTGAGGCTAGGGAAATACAAGATGCTCCAGCAATATTATTGGCATCTAAAGTTAAGGAAGTGTTTAGAAAATGATGAGGGTGAGGGTGGGGGTGGGTAGGTGGGATGCAGTTCAATTAAATATCAAGTGGATTTATATTTGCAGTCTAATATTTGAAAACACTGCTGATTTGTGTGGCTCTTGCATTTGATGAGTTTTTCATTTTGCATGGTCCTTGATTGGGTATTTGGAATTTTGGGCTCTCAACCAGCATGAAGCAAAGAAATTTGTTTATCATTATCTTTTCTTCATGGAAATATTTTATTATGTATGTGAACAAAGCTAATGGGCAATTAGTTTTCATGTCATAAAGACTCTATATTTGTGTCTAAAAATAATTTCGCAAGAGAATATTTATAATTCATCATTATAACTTCAGTTAAAGCAACACTCTTGAAAAATAGCAGTCACCAGGAAGAAACCATTTATGAAATTAAATACAGATAACTTGTTTTTAGCACAAACACCTTTCAGTTTCAATGAGAAAAAAATGACTGTATGTATTTGAGATGTGAGATAAAGTTAACATGAGAAAGAGAAGAGTGGCACAGACTTGTGGGAAAAATTTATTTTTCTTTTGGGTTCCAAGAGCTACAGCCATCAAACTAAAAATTGGCCTTCTTCAAGAGGAAACAAGATTTTGTGCCAGCTTTGTTTTGTTATTATTCTTTTTTTTTTTTTTTTTTTTTTTTTTTTTTTTTTTTTTGAGACGGAGTCTCTCTCTGTCGCCCAGGCTGGAGTGCAGTGGCGCAATCTCGGCTCACTGCAAGCTCCGCCTCCCGGGTTCACGCCATTCTCCTGCCTCAGCCTCTCCGAGTAGCTGGGACTACAGGAGCCCGCCACCATGCCCGGCTAATTTTTTTTGTTTTTTTGTATTTTTAGTAGAGACGGGGTTTCACCGTGGTCTCGATCTCCTGACCTCGTGATCCGCCCGCCTCGGCCTCCCAAAGTGCTGGGATTACAAGCGTGAGCCACCACGCCTGGCCTGTTATTATTATTTATGCTACTATTTTTGGCTTGCAGACATCAGCTTTCTGCAACAAGGATTCGTAAATCATTCTTCATATTTGACATAAATGTCGAGCCTGTCAATTCCTTAGACTGCAGATTTTGCAAAAATATAATTTCACCAGCATCTTAAATTCTAGTTTTGAACAGATTCAGGGAAATGTTCTTGGCTCCAAAATAGCTATAAATAAGACTTGGATGCTCTGGGAGGCAAGGCTTGGCTCCACTCCAGGTAAGAATTGAGATCTTCAGGCATCTGTACCTTAAAAGGCCTGGGCCAAAAATAAGCAGAGAAAGCTACATTTCTGCATGCTATGTGGCCTTGACCCTTTTACACAAACACAGATGGATGGTCTGAAAGTAACAAAAGAAAGTCAAATGTGAAAAGCAACAAAAACACAGTGAGTCTTGCTCCACTGAAAGCTTTTCTCTCCACCAAGGTTTCCAGCTCTGTGCAACTCCTGTTTCCAGGCTGCCCTGGGTTTCAGGAACCCATCAACTCCAGAGATAAAACAGGAGGTTGGCTTTCTATGGATTTTTTCAAGTTCCTGTGTAATTCTATGCAAGCATTTTTTCAGCATCTTGCAATGATGTATATATCAAATGGTGAGATATATGGGGTCTCATGGCCTATAAGATCCCAAATTATATGGCTGCTGTCTACCACTCATAGGCTTCCCATCCTTATCTCCCTCTGAGAAGGCATTCTGCCTTTCTCTCTGCTCTGAGGCTGCCACATTTAGTCCAGTCTCCAAACCTCTGCACTTGCAGTTTCTTGTCTTGTCACCATTTCCACCAAGATAGTCATACAGTTTTTTATTCTCCACAGAGGATTTTCCTAAGCTCTCTCACTTGTTTAGCTCTTCTCTGCAATCTCTCTCCTTTTACCACACTTTATTTAACTTTATGTCATCTGTCTGGACTTGCCATGATAGACTTATTTATATATCTATGTTCTCTGTTAGAAAGTATTCTTGATGCGATCAGGAGCTTGTTTACTTCCTTGCTTTCAACAAAGCACCTAGAACCTGGTACATATTGACTGTTTAAATAAATATATGTTATGTGTAATCCTAGCACTTTGATGCAGGAGAATTGATTGAGGTCAGCAGGTCAAGACTAATCTGGGCAATATAGCAAAACCTCATCTCTAAAAAAGATATAAAATTTAGCTGGGCATGGTGGTGCATGCTTTAGTCCCAGTTACTTGGGAGGCTGAGGCAGGAAGATTGTTTCAGCCCAGGAGTTTAATGCTGCACTGAGGTATCATCACCAGTGCACTCCAGCCTGGACAATAGAGCATGACCCCATCTCAAATTTTTTTTATATATACTACGTAGTTAAATAAATGAATGTATAGATATATTTCTAAGTATGGCAATTTTTATTTTGGCAGTATATCATATTTATATTAGTAAGGTATCACTCCACCCAATAATTTTCTTTGATTCTTCCAATGATGACAGGCATATATACATCCAGTGATAATCCATCCCTCTCTCTCTCTATCTCTCTATCTAGCCATCTATTTTAGCTGTCCATCCAACCATCCATCCATCTGTCCATCCATCCTCCAACCCACCCAATCATCCATTTTATCTATCTGTCTTCTATCTATCCTATCTATCTATCTATCTATCTATCTATCTATCTATCATCATCATCTATTTGTTATCTATCTATCTATCTATACCTACCTATCTATTAATATCCATCCACCCACATCCATCCACCTATACATTTTATTGTTGTATCTATCTATATATCAATGTATGTATCCATCTCTACCTACCTATTAATATCCATCCATCCACATCCATCCACCTATACATTTTATCTATGTATCTATCTATATATTGATGTATGTATCTATCTCTACCTACCTACCTATTAATAGCCATCATCCATCCATCCACATCCGTCCATCTATCTGTAAATTTTATCTATGTATCTCTCTCTATCTACCTATCTGTTAATATCCATCCATCATCCATGACATCCATCCATCCATCTATACTATCTATCTATCTATCTATCTATCTATCTATCTATCTATCATCTATAATCTATCTATCTATCTCTACCCACCTATCTATTAATATCTGTCTGTCTGGATATCTATCTATCTATCTATCTATCTATCTATCTATCTATCTCTATCTAATCTATCTACCCACCTACTTACCTACTTATCTAATTAGGTTTCAGATAGAAAGCAGTAACTTGGGCAGGATAATTCCATAAATACTGTTAGAAAAGAGATTAAAATTGGAGTTTTTTTCCAGAGGGAAATGGATTTGTCATAATTATGATCAGTTGTTGTGACTGATTAGTAATGAGGAAACAGTGACTAATTATACAGTGAATTCAAATTTTACGTTTGTAATTATTCTGTTAACTGTATGAGTGTGAAGATATACTTTTTGAGAACCCCGGTATAGAAAGGAATCAATAAAAAGACATAATCCCTACATTATGTTTTTGTTTGAAGGCCTAATGTCAATGATACTGAAGATCACATTTATCATAATTAAGAGGCAGCCTTTCTTGTTTTACTCCTCCTTCCCTCTTGAACCTCCCTCCCTTCTCCTTCCATCTTCTTTCTTTCTTTACTTTCCCACTCACTGTGTCCCTGGCTTCTTCCTTTGATCCTTCATAGTGTGAGGAAGTTCTTGGTAAAAAATAATTGAAATGCATGATTTCACTTGCATTATGACATTTCCTGATCCCTTATTCTAATAATAAAAGCATCACATACCCAGTGATGTCCACTTTATATATACTACCTTACCTTTCTCATCTATAAAATGGGGACTGTGACAAGTATTGCACAGATAGAGAATTAAATCAGGGATAAAAGGTATAGCTAAGTACCTTGAAGTCATGTGGCTTGATAAATATCAGAATTTGACTTGGAGGGGTGCTTTTCAGATACGCTACCTACCTCTCCAAAAACTGTTAACCATGTGCATGAAACAAAAAAAAGTTTTACTTCTCATTTTGAAAGAATTTGAGACTCATAAAAATATTGCCAAACTAGTACAAAGCACTCCCTTTATATAGTACATATACCCTTAACCCAGCTTTCAAAAATGTTAGTATCTTACATAGCTATAGTACAGTGATAAGAGCCAAGAAATTAACATGCGTACAATACTATTACTTAGCCTGCAGATTTTCTTCAGATTTTTATTCAGTTTTTGCGCTAATGTCCTTTTTCTGGTCCAGGAGTGCATGCAAGACTTTACATTGCATTTAGGTGTTGTCTCTCTAGTCCCCTCCAATCTGAACCTTTCTTTGTCCTTTGTGTTCTTGATATTTACAAAGAGCGCTAACAAGTTTTTCAGTAGAATGCCCTTCCAATTTGGGCTTTCCTGGTGTTTCCTCATTATTAAATTTATTAAAATTATTAATATGTTTTTGGTATGAATACCAAGGAACTGATACTGTGTCATTCTCAATGGATTGTATCAGTGTTATATATGATATTACTGACGATATTAACCTTGATTATTTGGCTAACGTCGTATCTGCCAGGATTCTCCACTGAAAATAGTAAAATTACTATTTTTTTCCTTTCAAATCAAAATATACCTTGGGGGGAGATACTCTAACAGTATGCAAATATCCAGTTTTAAAACAAGATTTTTTTTTTTTTCATCAGCAGTCATTGAGGATTCCTTCTGGAACAATTATTAGTATGGTACATTCAACAAGTACTATTATATTTCTTTCCTTCTTTTTACATTGAATAATGGGAATTCTGTGATAAGAAAGAGATATGCCTTTTCCTCCTTAGATTTATTATGGATGAATTCATGAATAATAATTTTATTCTGTGGGTTATAGAATTAGTATTAGTATCAGTATTTTTTAGTATTTTACATTAGTATCAGTATTTTTTTTGCTGTTGCTGCTATTGCTCCAATTGTTCCCAGATTTCTACACTGGGACATCCTTTAACCGGGCTACCAATTTCTTTTCACATGACTCCATCAGTTTCTAAACATCCCCTTAATTTAAGGAACCATATGATATTATTGAAACAATTTGTATTTCTCTTGCCAAAGTCTGGGAATAAGCAGTCTCCAAGGAGCCCTGATTCCTTCTATTGAAGAAGGAATTTAGAAACCAAGATCTGAGAGCTTAGTGTGTTTATTATTACTGTGCTGTCAATTCTTCCTAGTCGTCTCAAAGAATAGGGCTATTTCCCAGTATATCTATGAATAAACACAAATATACATATACCCATCTATACCTATATTTATCTACCTGTCTGTTTATATATTAATGACCATAAGTTTTTACTATTATTGATTCCAGTCCAATACCACAATGTTCATTATAGCCTTCTCCCGTATATGTAATTCTTCAACAGTGAAACATCTGTCCCTCAATATCCACAACATATTTACTAATTCACTCAATCCTAGCACATATGTGTATACATATTTATAGTGTCAGAATTACTAACTCACATACCACTTATATAGAACATGTATTAACAATAATTCATTATATGTGTGCTTTTCTTCATTTTAAGCCTTCTAGTATGTAGTCAAAATATTGTTTTTCTAAGTTTCTCATTTCAGTTATTTTCTTCTTTTAGCATAGCTTTGTTATTCATTTGCATTTGAGTTGGGCTTATTTGTTACTCTTCAGATTCCACTTTGAGTCCCTGCCCCAGTGCCACCACCACTGTCCTAGTTCATTTTAATTAGTTATTACTTTTTTGGTAAGTGAAATTGTTAACATAGTTCTGAAAGTCAACCTCATACAAAAGGTTTACACAGGGAGTCCTGCTTGCCAACCCTCCATCTCTTTTTTTTTTTTTTTTTTTTTTTGAGACAGAGTCTCACTCTTTTGCCCAGGCTGGACTGCAGTGGCACTATCTCACTCAGTGCAAGCTCCGCCTCTGGGTTCACTCCATTCTCCTGCCTCAGCCTCCCAAGTATCTGGGACTACAGGCACCCACCACTGCGCCTGGCTAATTTTTTGTATTTTTAGTAGAGACGGGGTTTCACTGTGTTAGCCAAGATGGTCTCGATCTCCTGACCTCGTTATCCTCCCACCTTGGCCTCCCAAAGTGCTGGGATTACAGGCGTGAGCCATCGTGCCCAGCCCCAACCCTCCATCTCTAATCCCCCACCTCTATCCTCCCGTTCTTTCTTCCTTCCCACCAACCCACTCTAGGTAACAAGCTACATTCACTTCTGATTCATCTCTCCTGTTTATTTTGCACAAAAGAACAAATACATGACTATTTTCTTATACCCCCTTCATTCTCATATGAAGGATAGCAAATTATAGCTATTACTTTGCACTTTTTTTTTTTTTTGCACTGAACAGTATGGCCTGGAAATTTCAGTTCCTAAAGATGCTTTCCATTCCATGTTCTTTATTTTTTTCCCACTGAGGTGCAACTTGCATATAAACAAATATGTCTATTTTTAATTATTATTATTTTTTAGAGATAGGGTCTTATTCTGTCTTCTAGCCTGGAGTGCAGTGGAACGATCATGGCTTATTGCAACCCTGAGCTTTTTGGCTCCACCTCAGTGTCTCAAGTAACTGGAACCAAAGGTGTGTGCCACCATGTCCAGCTAATTAAAATAAAAAACATTTTTTTTTGAGATGGAGTTTCACTCGGTCGCCCAGGCTGGAGCACAGTAGTACGATCTGTGCTCACTGCTACTTCCACCTCCTGGATTCAAGTGATTCTCATGGCTTAGCCTCCCGAGTAGCTGGGATTACAGGTGCCCACCATCATGCCTAGATTTTTTTTGTACTTTCAGTAGAGACGGGGTTTCACCACATTGGCTAGGCTGGTCTCGAACTCCTGATCTCAAGTGATCCACTCGTCTTGGTCTCCCAAAATGCTGGGATTACAGACGTAAGCCACCACACCTGGGCAAAAATAAATAAATAAATGAATAAAATAAATTGTATCAGTGAGCTCTCACATGTTGCCAAGGCTGGTCTTGAACTCCTGGGCTCAAGCTTTCCTTCCACAGCCTCCCACAGTGCTGAGACACTAAAGCCTGCTGTGCACACACATCCTTACTATACAGCTTGATGGCTTTTCTTCCAGGTGCTTACATTTATAAACATCATTCAGTGGATAATTTGAAACATCTGGTGCCCAGGTACATTTTCTCATGGTTTTTCTCAGTCACTACCCTCGAGGTAACTATTATTGTTACAATTTATTATGATTTTTATCACCATTGATTGATATTATGTTTTTGAACCTCAGAAGATCAGACTAGCACAGTACATACAATTCTTCTTGTGGTTTTATTTGTTTTGTATTGTCTTATCTACATTCATTTGACCTGTTACAGCCCTAGTGGATAAGTCTTGGATCCGAAGGCTTAATCTTCTTCTGTTATCTTGCAACAAGATTGATATAGGACAGCTAGCAGGTACTACAGCTTTCTTGCTTTGCAAGAGATTGTATCTTATTAAAAAGAGACGTTTTATTTTATGTTTTGAGACAGAGTCTCACTCTGTCACCCATTCCGGAGTACAGTGGTACTATCATGGCTCAGTGCAACCTCTATCTCCAGGGTTCAAGCAATTCTCCTGCCTCAGCCTCCTAAGTAGCTGTGATTACAGGCGCCTGCCACCATACCCAGCTAATTTTTGTATTTTTAGTAGAGATGGGGTTTCACCATGTTGGCCAGGCTGTTCTTGAACTCCTGGAGTCAAGTGATCCACCCACCTTGGCCTCCCAGAGTTCTGTGGAATATAGGTGTGAGCCACCATGCCTGGCCAAAAATAGATATTTTATAAGATTTTTTAAAAACTAGAATGAATTCCAGTGTTCTCTGGGTCTTTACATTATACCCATCTTAGAAGAAAATTCTGCCAATCAAGTCACAGCCAATTGATTTGAAATAAATATATGCACATTTAATCTCTATTTCTATAAATAACTTTGAATGGAATCAATATAATCCTACTGAAATATGTGTTCCATGAGGCAGAGATGATGCTTCCTTAATTTTTAAATTTTTATTCATTTGTGAGACACATTCTCACTCTGTCGCCCAGGCTGGAGTGCAGTGGCATGATCTCAGCTCACTACAGCCTTCACCTCCTGGGTTGAAATGATTCTCCTGCCTCAGCCTCCCAAGTAGCTGGAGCTACAGGCAGGCACTGCCACATCTGGCTAATTTTTTGTATTTTTAGTATAGACAGTGTTTTGCCATGTTGGCCAGGCTGGTCTCAAACTTCTGACCTCAAGTGATTTGCCCGCCTCAGCCTTCTAAAGTGTTGGGATTACAGGTATGAGCCACCAAGCCTGGTCCAATGATGCTTCCTTCATTGACTACGATATAATGATCCAGTACATCGTTGGTGAATAACTGAATAATCCTTGGTAGATGTTCGAGATTGAACTTTATCTGAGCAACATGCCAAGTGGCATGTAACAGGAATGAACACATTGCTGTTTCTTTCTCCATTGAGATCTCAGCAGGATATGCAGCTTGACCCATAGGAAACAATTCTTGGATTCCTAGGCCAATGACAGTATAAATGATAAATAGATATTTTCACTGGTACCTTGTCCAGGTTGGCCTACTAAACACTCTTACTTGCCCATGCATTCAGCAGGAATATCCCTTCATAATCACAGACAGTTTTATATTTTTAATTCTGCACCCCACTGATCAGAAATAAGCTAAAATCCAAACCTCCGCTTTCAATTTAAATCACCTCTGTCTGATAACTGGAGTTGGTTGCTGAGGGAACTTCCATAGCTCAGTGGTGATAATATCCTACAGGCATTTTCCACTGATCATCGGAGAAGTGTTCTAATTTACAAGGGGAGACAATTGCCTTGAGAATAATTAATTTCTGTTACTAATGATGCATATATAAGTATGGTTACCTTCAATAATTAATTATCCTATTTTGGGCTATTTGTATTTTCTGAAACCCTGCTTATTTCAAAATGTAGTTATGACTTTTTTTCCCAGGGGCTTACATTTGTAAACATCATTCAGTGTATAATTTGAAACATCTGGTGCCCTGGAACATTTTCTCATGCTTTTTTTAAGTCACTACCCTCAAGGTAACTGTTATTATTTAGCACATAACAATACTTAGCACATAAGCAATGGAAAATTGTTACTGTTTCAAAGCCAGCATGCTAGGAAGGAAATACTGATTTGGAAACATCCTCCAACTTCCCATTTAAATTCTTTTGTGTGATGAGGGTGAACATTTCTTCTGACATAATAATATTTGTTCTTAGGCTACATTTTGTAGTGAATTTGAGAATGAGTTGCCTTGTACTAATGCTGTGAGTAGATAAAGAAATAATAGCTAATATTTTGTTTCTCAGTAGGCTATTTTAATCTCATGATCTGTGGGTGCCGAAGGAGGTTTGCATGGTGGTTATATCTCTTTTGAAGGCTCCACAGTTGTCTGTAAGCATTTGTGTCTTAGAAATGCAATAGAATGTGTTAAAGACAACTGCCCTGTGAGTTGCCAGGATGGAGAACTTAAATTATTGTAAGGTTCCTGGTCCAACATGCCTCTTTTAGAACCTTGCAATTTTTTTTTTCAGGAGATGGAGTTTATTTCTTATATCCTTAAACCTGGTTTATGGTAGCTTTATTACCACCAGAAAAAGTAAAGTGTGGTGGAAGTAATGTTATGTGACTTCCTAGGGTAGGTAATGAAATTCAACGTGCTTTCTACTTCTTCCCTGAACATTGGCTCTTGAGACACAGCCACTATGTTGTGAGGAAGCCCATACCACACAAAGAAGTTGGTTCAACCAACAGCCCTAGCAAAGACCTCAGCCAACAGACAGCAGACGTCAACATCTGAACATGTGAGTCTTCAGATGATTCCAGCCTTGGCCTTCAAGCTTCCTCAGCTAAGACAAGGAGGAACTGAAGTGACCCATCTCTGACAAGCCCTGTTCAAGTTGCAGATTTGTGAACAAATTTGGGATAATTTGTCATGTACCATAGTAATTGGAACACAAGGCTTACTTACTGAAAACAGTAATTTTGAGGAAAATTCATTTGTGGCGAGTTGTAGAGCAGGCTTTAAATTAATGTTTGTTGAAGAAAATGCTTTGTGAAATCAGGGTCAGTTAGACAGTCAGTTAGTCCAGTTAAATAAATCTAGTTAGTCAGGGTCAGTTAGAAAAAGAGGCTGCCTTTTTCCTTCACTTTAATGAGTTTAGATGGCTGACCACACACACAAACACAAACACACACACACACACACACAGACACACTGTCTCTCTCTTTCTCTCTCTCTCATGTATGTGCATGTATGAAAACACACATCCTTATATATATCAACTTTGGCATCTCTACAACACTTTTTATTCTGCAAGTCCATGCTGATTGCCATACTGATTGCAAGGACTCTAGAGATATGGATTGCAGGAATTCTATAGGTACAGGGCTCCATAGGCTACTTTTAGAAAAGGGAGCTGGAAACTTGACTGAGTAGAAAGAAGTCATCCTGGCCATGAGGCAGATTTTTAGAAACCAGCAGCATTTGGACATTTTTAACATTCTCCTGGATGGATGTCATTTTCCCTCTAGTGCATCATCCCACGACCTTCCTGGGTGGGGGCAAAGACAACATAGAGACAGAAAGCAAAAATTTCCCTTGGTCCTTAGAACACTTGCAATCATCTAGTGAGACAAAAGGCTAAGCTTTGAACATCTCAGGGGGGCCTTGACAGCACGTGGCTATAATTCAACCCATAGACTAAAGTGCAGGGTGAGGGGAATGAGTGTAAACTTGGTTAGTTTTTATGTATGAAATGGTCTTTTCCACCCCCACCCAGTTTCTGAGATGAGTTGACAAGGATGCTTTTCCTTTTGCAGTTTCCACAAGCAGGTGACCACATCCTTTTGCAACTTTTGAAAACCTGAATGTTTTCTGGAGTCAGGCAGTAATGTTGATGTGTGAGGAAGCTCTGGTAATAGTAATAAAGAAAAGGAATGTGAGACCTGTTGGGAACAGGTAAGTGTAGGAACAAATGACACTTTCAAATTCTTGCATGTTTTAAAAAACACCGTATAGCCCAGCCATGCAGAAGCAGCTACATGACTTGCAGGGTCTAGAGCAAAAACGAAAGCATAGAGCCCCCCTTTTCAAAAATTAGGAATTTAAAGATGGCCAGAGCAGACCATTGAACTGAGTGTAGAACATGTCTGTTTTTTGTGTTTTCTAAAATGCTATATAAGTCAAAGTATACAGCATGGGGCTTTTCTGTCTGGCTTCTTTCACTTAGCATAATGCATTTGAGTTGCATGTGTCAGTCATTTTTTCCTTTCTATCCCTTGGGAGTAGAATTGTTTGGTTATATGGTTAGTGTGTGTTTAACTTTATAAGGACCATTTTGCATTCCCTCCAGGAGTATATGTAAGTTTCGCTTGCTCTGCATTTTCATCAATACTTGTTATTGTCCATCTTTTTAACTTTATCAATTCTATTAAAGGCATTTTAATTTGGATTTTCCTAATAACTAATAGTTTTGAGCATCTTTTTGTAAGTGTATTGGTTATTTATATCTTCTCTTTTGAGGTGATTGTTCCAATCTTGTATCATTTGAAAAAGTTGGGATGGAATACTTAAGCCCAGGAGTTCCCTACCAGCCAGGCCAACATAGTCAGACCCAATCTCAATAAAAAATAAAAAAAATTAGGCTGGGTGCAGTGGCTCACACCTGTAATCCCAGCACTTTGGGAGGCCAAGGAGAGTGAATGATCTGAGGTTAGGGGTTCGAGACCAGTCTGGCTAACATGGTGAAACCCCATTTCTACCAAAAATACAAAAAAAAAATTAGCCAGGTGGTGCACACCTGTAATCCTAGCTACTTGGGAGGCTGAGGCAGGAGAATAATTTGAACATGGGTGGTGGTGGTTGCAGTGAGCCGAGATTGCACCATTGCACTCCAGCCTGGGCAACAAGAGTGAAACTCCATCATAACAACAACAACAACAAATTAGCTGTCTAGGTGGTATATACTTGTAGTCCTAGCTACTTGGGAGGCTGAAGCAGGAAAATCACTTGAACCTAGAAGTTTGAGGCTGCAGGGAGCTGTGATTGTGTCACTGTGCTCTACTGTGTGTATGACAGGCATATTATTAGGAGAGGGCCCAGGAATGGGATGATCTATGCTAAGAACTGGTCTCTAAAATAAAAATAAATAAATAAAATTGTTTTTTTTTCCTTATTATTATTGAGTGTAAGACTTACCTATGTATTCTGGATACATGTCTTCTGTCAGATATGTTTTGTAAAATTTCCCCACACTATGGATTTCCTCTAAATTTTTCCTGTATTTGTCAGACAGCAAAGGTTTTTCATTTCAATAATTTCTATTTTATCTGTTTAAAAAAATATTTGTGCCTTTTGTCTCCTGACATAGAAATCCTCACTTTATCTGATTTCTAACAGATTTTTCTCCTAGGTTCACCAATAGGAATTTAAGAGCTTTAGCTTTTTTATATTTGATGCATTTTGAGTTAGCCTGGGAGTTTGGTGTGAAGCAAGGATCAAGATTTATTTACTTTCCTGGTGCAAATATCTAATTGTCTGGCACCATCTGCTTGCAAAGTTTGAATTTTAATTTGGAAGAATCCAGAGTTAGTTCCATGTTGATTTGATACTTTTGCCATCATATTATGCTCTTTATACACAGCTTTTGATTTCTCCTTGATTTGAATCACTTGAGCTTAGAGTAGACTCAGGTTTGCCCAATTTGAATGAGGGACCATAATTCACCAATGCCATGAGCAAAGGGAAGCTAACTGTAAGAGTTAAAGAAAGGGGAAAGAAACCCAAAAAGAAGCTTAACAGTCAGACGGGGCTTCTGGCTGATTTTGGTCAGAAGCATTCTCTCATAGATTAAGAGTATTTAAGGGTTCAGAATGAGAGAGCTTATCACAAGCTTGGAATGTTTCTGTGTAAGAGAGAAGTTTATGGCAGGGTTGGAATCTTGGGGCTGACATCTCTGCAACCGGGGGCTGGGGGTTAGGAGATTATCTTGGGGCTGGCCTGTCTCTGGTTGGGAAGGGGTTTGTCTTATGGTTGGAATGTTTCTGGTCAGAGATGTCATTTGTGGTTTATGGTCATGCTGACCTTTGGACATTATGCTGATGCCCTTTAGATTTAGGTGGTTTTTGATCAAGGGGAACTTTAAAATGCTCATGCTTGTCCAATGGGGATGCTACTGCTCTGTTACTAAGAACTCTCTTAAAAGTGCATAAGAAAAGTTCTATGTGATACAATATTTTTGTGTGTGGTCTCCCTCAGTGACTTTGAATAAGTAATCTGAAGAGTTTTTAGCAACCAGTCTTCTGATTAGAGTAATGTAGGCCATTTTCCATGTTTGTTGTTGACAGATCACACCCCCACTCTCTGCTCCAAGGTGTCCATGCTCTAACTCCTGAGTCCTGGAAGGAACCAGTTCTGTCCACACTTTGATTGTAGGACTTCTGAGTTCCAGAAGTGTAAAAGAATACATTTGTGTTGTTTTAAGCCTCTAAATTTGTGTTAATTTGTTGCAGAGGCAACAGGAAACACACACAGTATTACACTGGATTTATATTTTAGTTTCACAGTATTTGTACATCGATACCTTTCCCCCTACCCTTTACACTACTGAAATGAGAAGGAAACATGCTACTTATGTTCCAGCATAGACCAACACAAACTAGCATAAGCTAGCCTGGGGGCTGACAACACTGTAGCTAAAGATAAACAAAGGAATTATAGGCCAACTTCCATCCCCAGTTCCAACATCTTCCACTGAGGGGCTATATAAAGTGTTTATGAGGAAGGGTGCTGTGAGACCTCTGCCCTTAATGGAAAATTTCATCTTGTAATTTGATATGAAGGGTGGGTAATAACAGGAATTGTATAGGTTCATTTTGGTTTTGCTGTTATTGTTAGCATTTTTCTTCAGGTCAATGAAAAGTTACAATCCACCCCATCTAAAATGAGGAATATCAGGAATTTTCTGCCTCCGTCTCCCACTCCTTACACTTTTTTTCATGTAAGCTAGCCTTCCTAAATATTTTAGTATTTTCTATTTGGGGAAAAAATTCAATCATGCCACTAAAATGTGTCCTTTAAAAAAATCACCTGGAATTATTTCTTCAATCTAGATCAAGTGGAAGTGATTCATGATAGAAGGATTCACATTTATGACAGGAACAGCCCTTATTCTTGCATCTCCTTTCTTCTGTTGGCAAGAGGATGCTCTGGAAGACAGTCTGTTCCCATCCAAGGAACATCCTTCCCTTTTCAGCAAGTGAACATAATGACCCTGGTGCTTTTTTTCCTTACATCAGTTCACATTTTTTATTAGATTCTGTATAGCACTATACAGATACAAGAATAAATCTTCCAAATTGGTCCTAACCCCAAACTGTGCAAATAAACACAAAGTACTATGCCTGCAACAATGTGTTACCTAGCAGGTTTTTTCTAATGTGAGAAACTTGACTTCTGTGAAACTCATGTTACTTAGGCTTCCCCTAAAGTCCTCAGCTCAGGCATTGCAGAGAAGGACAAAACTCCCCCAGAGCTCCCCGTCTCCTGCTCTGTTGGTGATATGTGTACTACAACTCTCATAGGAATTCAGTCCAGTTCCCTGGATTTGGGGCTACACTACCTCTCAGAGGAAGTCACATACAAGTGCATGGAGGTCTATGTCATTCAAGATCATCATTAAACATTTCCTGAGTCACTGCAGGGCTGCACACACTGTCCTGCTGAGCTCATGATCTCATCTCAAGGGCAAAATATCCACTTGCTTCACAATGGCAGAGAATGTCAAACTTCTGTGAGCGCCTTCTGAGGCTGCACAGATTTCACTAGGCTCACGAGGCACAGTGCCCAGAATCCACGGAAATGCTTTAACTTCCTTTAAAAGCAGGAGGAAGAGAATGACTTTATCCCAGCACGGATTATAGTCAGCTTTCTACAAAGGGTCATAAAAATAGATAAATTAATGTGTTGAAACTAATAGAAATATATATATTTTTAATTTATATATTTTAAAGTATATTTTTTGTATATATATATCCTACATATACTTACATAGATAATTTCCAGGTTGATATATAAATTAATAAAAATACTTATATGTAAATGTATATATAACCTGTTAATACTTATACATAAACATGAATACTGATATATGTTGAAATTATAACATAAGATATGTGACATTTACATATGTATATGATGTGATTAATACTATAATTATTTATGTAGTATATAACTTTATGTTATTTTTAATAATTATGTAGTTATTTAATGTTATATTTTCATAACATTATATGATATTATATAATTAATGTTTATATAATTATTTACTATTACAAATAATAAAAACAATTATTACATAGATGTAATTATATAAACAACTATTACATATTTATAATTTATAAGTTTATATGTATAAAATTGTACATATCAATAAATATATGTGTGTGCATATTTATATGTGTGTGTGTAGTCAAAACAAAGCTCGAGGCCGGGCGCGGTGGCTCACGCTTGTAATCCCAGCACTTTGGGAGGCCGAGGCGGGCGGATCACGAGGTCAGGAGATCGAGACCACGGTGAAACCCCGTCTCTACTAAAAATACAAAAAATTAGCCGGGTGCGGTGGGAGGCGCCTGTAGTCCCAGCTACTTGGAGAGGCTGAGGCAGGAGAATGGCGTGAACCTGGGAGGCGGAGCTTGCAGTGAGCCGAGATCGCGCCACTGCACTCCAGCCTGGGCGACAGAGCGAGACTCCGTCTCAAAAAAAAAAAAAAAAAAAAAAGCAAAGCTCGAAATCAGGTTCCCTCTGGGATGTAAGAGGGAGGTGAGTCACGTTAGGCCTGAGGAGAGCCTAGGTGTGAGTGGCAACTGCTGTCTGCAGAGGCAGGCTGATGCTTTTGCTGGCTGGGGCTGGAAGCAGGCTGGGTGAGAAGCACCCCTCCTGGGCCCAGGCTGCTCATGGCAGCTCTGTGCAAGTGTGGTGTTGGTCCCTGCCCCTTGGTTCCTGGGTAGGGAAGGGGCCCAGGGCTGCCAGGCACATTAGGATTTCTTTGTTACAACTGAATTCATATGCAAATCCAGCTCTAGGGCACCTGAGTCAGTCTTTCCAGGTTCCTCTTCCTCACTTGTTCATAGATGTGGAAAGTTCTGGAAGCTCTGCCTTTCCCCTTTGACACAGGATTGTGTTCATTTTCGATGTTGTCATAGGAGAGATAGCACAGTTCACCAGAGGACTTTTATGTTTTTTTTTAAGTATGATTTTTTTTTTTTCTTTTTGGTAAGATGGAGTCTCACTCTTTAGTCCAGGCTGGAGTGCAGTGGCACAATCTCAGCTCACTGCAACTTCTTCCTCCTGGGTTCAAGTGTTCCTCCTGCCTCACCTCCCAAGTAGCTGGGATTACAAGTGTATGCCAACATGCGCAGCTAATTTTCATATTTTTAGTAGAGATGGGTTTTGCCATGTTGGCCAGGCTGGTCTCGAACTCCTGACCTCAAGTGATCTGCCTGCCTCAGTCTCTCAAAGTTCTGGGATTACAGGTGTAAGCCACTGTGCCTGGCCTAAAGGTATGAAATTCTAATATACCTCCCTCTACAATGGAAAGAATTGTAGACAAATATTTAGGAACAGGAAATATTTAGACATGTTTGGCACACTTTTCCTACTTGATGTAATAAAACACCAAGCCCACACTGCAAAATATACTATTATTTTTAAGTGCTCATAAAAATTAACCATATACTGACTCATAAAGCAAGTTATAACAACTTTTAAAAGATTAAAGTTCTGTAAAGTATGTTCCTTGACTGCAGTGGAAGTAAGCTAGAAATCGGCAACAAAAAGATAACTTGAAAATTCCCACATATTTAGACATTAAGCAGTATACTTCTAAATAGTAGAAAAGTGAAAGAAAAACTTACAGTGCAAATTAGAAAATATTTGCAGCTGAATGGCAGTGAAATTATGACATATCCAAATTTGTGGGATTCAGTTAAAACTATAAATAGAAGAAAATGTTTCTATTAAAGGCATGAGAAAAGGTGAAATGCCAAAACTCAAGAATCTCAACATCCATCTCCAGAAGTTAGGGGGAAAAAACATATTGATGTCAAATAAAGTAGAAGAAAATAATAAAGAACAGAAATTAATAAAGTGGAAAACAAATACAGAACAAGGAAAAATCAAAAAGAGCAAAAGTTCAAAACCAAATCTTGCTCTTTGAATGTACTAATAAAGCATTTAAATCCTTGAAAGGAACTAATTGTAAAGCAGAGAAAAGAAGGCATAAGTCAGTATCAGGAATGAAAAAGGGAGTATAACTATACATCTTCCAGACATTAAAAAGAAAATAAATGAAATTGTAAAAAAAAAAAAAACTTTGGCTAATGTATTTAAATATTTAGATGAAAAGATTGAATTTCTAATTAAGCACAAAAAGAAATAGGAAATTTGATTCCTAGGTATTTTATTCTCTTTGAAGCAATTGTGAATGGGAGTTCACTCATGATTTGGCTCTCTGTTTGTCTGTGATTGGTGTACAAGAATGCTTGTGATTTTTGTACATTGATTTTGTATCCTGAGACTTTGCTGAAGTTGCTAATTAGCTTAAGGAGATTTTGGGCTGAGACAATGAAGGACCTCCTCAAGGAGAACTACAAACCACTGCTCAATGAAATAAAAGAGGATACAAACAAATGGAATAACATTCCATGCTCATGGGTTGGAAGAATCAATATTGTGAAAATGGCCATACTGCCCAAGGTAATTTATAGATTCAATGCCATCCCCGTCAAGCTACCAATGACTTTCTTCACAGAATTGGAAAAAACTACTTTAAAGTTCATATGGAACAAAAAAAGAGCCCGCATTGCCAAGTCAATCCTAAGCCAAAAGAACAAAGCTGGAGGCATCACGCTACCTGACTTCAAACTATACTACAAGGCTACAGTAACCAAAACAGCATGGTACTGGTACCAAAACAGAGACATAGATCAATGGAACAGAACAGAGCCCTCAGAAATAATGCCACATATCTACAACCATCTGATCTTTGACAAACCTGACAAAAACAAGCAATGGGGAAAGGATTCCCTATTTAATAAATGGTGCTAGGAAAACTGGCTAGCCATATGTAGAAAGCTGAATCTGGATCCCTTCCTTACACCTTATACAAAAATTAATTCAAGATGGATGAAAGACTTAAATGTTAGACCTAAAACCATAAAAACCCTAGAAGAAAGCCTAGGCAATACCATTCAGGACATAGGCGTGGGCAAAGACTTCATGTCTAAAACACCAAAAGCAATGGCAACAAAAGCCAAAATTGACAAATGGGATCTAATTAAACTAAAGAGCTTCTGCACAGCAAAAGAAACTGCCATCAGAGTGAACAGGCAACCTACAGAATGGGAGAAAATTTTTTGCAACCTACTTATCTGACAAAGGGCTAATATCCAGAATCTACAATGAACTCAAACAAATTTACAACAAAAAAAAAACAACCCCATCAAAAAGTGGGTGAAGGACATGAACAGACACTTCTCAAAAGAAGACATTTATGCAGCCAAAAAACACATGCAAAAATGCTCATCATCACTGGCCATCAGAGAAATGCAAATCAAAACCACAATGAGATACCATCTCACACCAGTTAGAATGGCCATCATTAAAAAGTCAGGAAACAATAGGTGCTGGAGAGGATGTGGAGAAATAGGAGCACTTTTACACTGTTGGTGGGACTGTAAACTAGTTCAACCATTGTGGAAGTCAGTGTGGCGATTCCTCAGGGATCTAGAACTAGAAATACCATCTGACCCAGCCATCCCATTACTGGATATATACCCAAAGGACTATAAATCACGCTGCTATAAAGACACATGCACACGTATGTTTATTGCGGCACTATTCACAATAGCAAAGACTAGGAACCAGCCCAAATGTCCAACAACGATAGACTGGATTAAGAAAATGTGGCACATACACACCATGGAATACTATGCAGCCATAAAAAATGATGAGTTCATGTCCTTTGTAGGGACATGGATGAAACTGGAAAACATCATTCTCAGTAAACTATCGCAAGGAAAAAAAACCAAACACCGCATGTTCTCACTCATAGGTGGGAATTGAACAATGAGAGCTCATGGACACAGGAAGGGGAACATCACACTCCAAGGACTGTTGTGGGTTGAGGGGAGCGGGGGAGGGACAGCATTAGGAGATATACCTAATGCTAAATGACGAGTTAATGGGTGAAGCAAACCAACACGGCACATGGATACATATGTAACAAACCTGCACATTGTGCACATGTACCCTAAAACCTAAAGTATAATAATAAAAAAAAAGAAATAGAAAATTTGAATTATTCTATGCCTTCTCAAGTGATTAAATCCATAATAAAAAACCTTTTTCCTCAAAGAAAGCTCCAGGCCCAGATAGGTACACTGGTGAGTTCTAAACATTACATGAATAAATAATGACAGTCACACTGAGCAAAACTAAAGAAGCTTGCCTTTCATGTAAGGAATTATTTCAGAAACACATATCCCTTCTATCGGTGTTTAGTGTTAACCCAAAATTGATGTCTTCCAGGAACCTTAGAATGTAACCTCATTTGGAAAGTGAGTCTTTGTAGATGTAATTAGGGTAAGGATGGAGATGAGATCATATAGGATGGGGGTGGGTTTATCTTATAAGAGAGAGAAATAGGAGGCCTATGAAGATGGAGGTGGAGATTAGAGGGAGGCATCCCCAAGCTAGGGAACAGCAAGGACTGCCACCAAAATCAGAAGCTGGAGAGAGGCAGCATATGCTTTCTCCCTCAGAGCCTCCAAGAGGAACCAAGCTTGCCAATAGCTTGATTATAGATTTTTGCCTTCCTGAACTATGAGACTATAAATCTCTGTTGTTTCAAGCAACCCGGTTTATGTGAGTATGCTTACCTATGTGCCTGCCACTGTTCCAAGCCCTTTACAAATATAGACTCATAAATCTTGTAGCCAGTCCATGAAGTGAGTATTCTTATTGTCTCCACTTGTCAATGAGGAAACTGAGGCAGAGAGAGGTATGGGAGTGTACAACTGGTCTATAGTGGGTGAAGCCTGCCTTAACTCCAGGCTACCTGGCTCCTGAATCCAGCTGCTGTGTGGCTGTGATTGTATGTGTGGGGAGAGGGGTTGTTTGGTTTCCATGTCAACCAGCTGTGCACACAGCTGTGGTTACAGGATCAGATGTAAATGGTATGACATTTTTGCTAGCATCCGTCTGTTGGATGTGAAACATGGTGTTTCTAGCTAGAGAAAGTCAGGGAGGGAAAAGGACTTCAGTTTTACTCTGCAAAATTTGTATTTATTGTAGTTTTCATTCATTTAGGAAAAGCTGGACTGATGTGAGTATGAGCATCTGTGAACACCGGCAGGACTGAGCAGTCAGAGGAAGTTGAGCTTGAGGCCACATGATCATGACTCACTATAGCAGGTCCCTTCTACTGGAAGGAATGAGAAAGGGTGGGATTATCTCATGTAATTCCTGTCCTGGTGTGGCATCCCAGGTCTAGCTTACACTTAGCAAACATCTAATAGTTGGTGTGGATAGGGAGCCTAACACTGTGTCTCCTTACCATAATCAATGTGTCATGACCAAATCAACCATGGCCCTGAAAAGATTGCATGGAGCAAATATGGACTTGTCCCACTTCTAATCACTGGCTTCCTGCTGTGTCCCACTCAGTTGCTGAAGTCACTGCCCCTTCACAGTCTGACAATTTGAACAGCATGAATAGAAGCTCCTATTTTATTTTTCCATACAAGAATTATACATCAATCTCCCACAGAATGGTCCACAAAAGAAAGGAAAATAACCCTATAATTGGAAGTTCCCTCCTCCCTCAAATGTGCTTTCCTAAAGTCATTCAAATGAGAAAACTTCTTTTGGGGGAAAACTGTGAAGTCATACATTTTCAAGAAGTGGATTTTGGTGTCACTGCCCTCTGCCCTCACAGATTGCAGAGGTTGTGCTGGGATTCTTGGCTGTACATTCACAGGACTGTGTCTTGGGGTTGCTGGAAGACAGTGCTCATACATGCCTCACTGGTTTTCCTCTCACAAGAGACAGCCTGCTGATGAACAGACCAGCCAGCCAGGATGTACCTGTCAAAAGCCTGAGAAGACAGCTTTCAGCAGAGGACTTTGCCTGGTAGGGCTTTGGTTCAGTGGGAGCAGGAAGAATTCTACATTGTGTTCTCTGCAGACAGCTGGAGTGTTCTCTTCTCACTTTATGCACCTCTGCATCCCTTGCATCCTTTTCTTACTCAATAGTCAGCAAATCTAAAGGGGTTGGTTTAGTACATAACAGAGAAGATGCACTATTTGTAGACTCTTGTGTGGCTCCTTCAAATGCTTATATAACCCAAGGCCATTTCTGCTTGCTCAGGAAACTTAAGGTGTGTTTTGTGACACCTGGACCCTATATCTTGTTGATCTCCTCTCCAAAAACTGTAGTCCATGCCTCTAACCCATTAGGGAAGCTCCCCTAAGGGAGCTTGTTAAACATGCAGATCCTCGACCCCTGTAGAAGACTGATTCAGTAGGTCTGCAACAGCATCTGGGAATCCACACACACGACAAACTCCCCAGGTTGGTTGTGAGGCAGGTGGCCCCTCCTCACCCAAACTTTCACACACATGGCCCCTGACAGTCCTGATTGTTGATGCTTTTGGCCACTTTGCCCAGGCTACTGGGATCACCTTCTTTAGATTTCCATCTAAATAATTTAAATAAAGAATGCAGGTCAGGTGCAGTAGCTCATGCCTGTAACCCCAGCAATTCAGGAGGCTGAGGCAGGTGGATCACTTGAGATCAGGAGTGTATGACCAGCCTTAGCAGCATAGTGAAATCTTGTTTCTATAAAAAAGTACAAAAATTAGTTGGGCATGGTGTCATATGCCTGTAGTCCCAGCTGCTCCAGAGGTGGAGGTGTAAGGATTGTTTGAGCCTGGGATGTCGAGTCTGTAGTAAGCCATGATCACACCACTGCACTCCAGCCTGTTCAACAGAGTGAGACCCTGTCTCAAAAAAAAAAAAAAAAGCAATTCCTATCATTTTTTTTTTTTTTTTTGAGACGGAATCTTGCTCTGTCGCCCAGGCTGGAGTGCAGTGGCACAATCTTGGCTCACTGCAAGCTCTGCCTCCAGGGTTCACGCCATTCTCCTGCCACAGCCTCCCAAGTAGCTGGGACTACAGCGCCCACCACCACGCCTGGCTAATTTTTTATATTTTTAGTAGAGACGGGGTTTCACAGTGTTAGGATGGTCTCAATCTCCTGACCTTGTGATCCGCCCACCTTGGCCTCCCAGAGTGCTGGGATTACAGGCGTGAGCCACCGCGCCTGGCCCATTTTTTTTTAAATGAACACAATTGATTCATCAAGCAAAGGGAAGCAGTGGCTTGACAATATAAAACTGAGTGTGTTCCTTTGTATTTGACTCCTAAGTACATTTTATATAATGTAGCCAGAGGCATGTTGGGTGGTCCAATTTCAAGTAACTCATGGAGGGCAAGGAAATAAAGGGAAGAAAGTGTCCCAGTGTTTTCTTCCTTTTGAATGTTCCCCATTTTCACCTGGGCTATTGATCCATATTTTTTTCAAAAATGAATGCTTGACATCTGCTTTGCTGATGTCTGCTCTGATAACTTTTGCAGTTTCCCTAAAATAAGTAAAGTCAACCAAGAAGTAGCATACACAAATCACTGTCCTATCTGGCAGCTCTTGTTCATATGTGATTTAGACAGTACTTTCAGGACATGTGTCAACTGCAGAAGTTGGCTCTTTCTGTTCTCCCCAAGCCCTGGTCCAGGGTCAGCAGCATGCTCTGCATATCAGAGCCCAGTTCCATTTTCAGCTTAACTGCTATTTCTAAAAATGCATAATGCTTAGTCATGAGACGATAGTGTTTCAGGCTATAGACTTTGAAAAGTTTCAAAGTCATGCCATACAGGTGAACATCTAAATGGACTTACAGCCCCCAGACCTGAGAGGAGGAGGAGCAGACAAGAAACTACCCAACCAAACAGGGAGAAGTGGATCAACTCAATTAGGTTAATCAGCACACACCAATATTTCAAGGACTTTTTACACCAAGTTGGCCAAGGATTTTACAGTTACAACAATTTGGGGGTCCAATTGCTGATAGTTTAGAAACTGAGAAAGAAGAAAGCACTCCAGTCATTTTATTCGTTGATCAAACTGTGATCAACACACCAAGAATGAGTGGGATGGACACAGACTTGTGCCTTGGTAGTTTTCAAAGGAAGCTCCCTCTGATCATTTATCCCTAGAAGTGAAATTCAAATTCTCTATTTTCTCTGCTTGGTAGACTTACATTCCTCCAGTGACTCCCTCTTCTAGGTGTGGTCCAGTGTAGCTTGTGGACAGCAGAGAGCGTAGCCCCTTGGAGCCCATAGGCAATGCAGACCTGCAGAGGGACAATCTGCATTTTTAGGGATACCGCCCCATGCCCCACCACCAGGGACTGGTGAGGGCATGAAGATACAGCCTTGTTCTGCTAAGCACAATAGGGCATCTGTGAGAGAGAGTATTGCCAACAGTTAGGACATGATTATTGTGTCCAGCATGGATTTGTTTATTGTTTGTTACCTAAAATCGTGTTCCCTGCTTTATTTTTATTTGTCTATAAAACATTGAAGGATCAGGCCAGTTTTCATACGATGTGGTTTTCAACTGCGTTTAGGACATGAGGGAGGGAGACAAATCTGTCCCCTCAACCCAGGAGGACATTTGGCAATGTCTACAGTCATTGTTTGTTGTTGTACCTGGTGCTAGTGACATCGAGCAAGTAGAGGCCAGGGATGCTGCTAAACATCCTATGGTGCATGAAGTAGCTTTCTCATGCCCCTAAAGGATTATCTGGACACACATGACAATATTGCCAAGGTTAAGAAATGTTTTCTTACACAATGTCTACCATTCTGGATCTTTCGGATTGTTTGCTTATGACTTAAAATTAACATTCCTTGGTAAGAATGCCTCTTAGGTATTTAAAGTTCCATATGAACTTTAAATTAATTTTTTCCAATTCTGTGAAGAAAGTCATTGGTAGCTTGATGGGGATGACATTGAATCTATAAATTACCTTGGCCAGTATGGCCATTTTCACAATGTTGATTCTTCCTACCCATCAGCATCGAATGTTCTTCCATTTGTTTGTATCCGCTTTTATTTCATTGAGCAGTGGTTTGTAGTTCTGCTTGAAGAGGTCCTTCACATCCCTTGTAAGTTGGATTCCTAGGTATTTTATTCTCTTTGAAGCAATTGTGATGGGAGTTCAGTCATGATTTGGCTCTCTGTTTGTCCATTATGGGCGTATAAGAATGCTTGTGATTTTTGCACATTGATTTTGTATCCTGAGGCTTTGCTGAAGTTGCCTATCAGCTTAAGGAGATTTTGGACTGAGATGATGGGGTTTTCTAAATATACAATCATGTCATCTACAAACAGGGACAATTTGACTTCCTATTTTCCTAATTGAATACCCTTTATTTCCTTCTTCTGCCTGATTGCCTTGTCCAGAACTTCCAACACTATGTTGAATAGGAGTGGTGAGAGAGGCTATCCCTGTCTTGTGCCAGTTTTCAAAGGGAATGCTTCCAGTTTTTGCCCATTCAGTATGATATTGGCTGTGGGTTTGTCATAAATAGCTCTTATTATTTTGAGATACTTCCCATCAATACCTAATTTATTGAGAGTTTTTAGCATGAAGGGCTGTTGAATTTTGTCCAAGGCCTTTTCTGCATCTATTGAGATAATCATGTGGTTTTTGTCTTTGGTTCTGTTTATATGCTGGATTACATTTATTGATTTGCATATGTTGAACTAGCCTTGCATCCCAGGGATGAAGCAAACTTGATCATGGTGGATAAGCTTTTTGATGTGCTGCTGGATTCGGTTTGCCAGTATTTTATTGAGGATTTTTGCATCGATGTTCATCAAGGATATTGGCTTAAAATTCTCTTTTTTTGTTATGTCTCTGCCAGGCTTTGGTATCAGGATGATGCTGGCCTCACAAAATGAGTTAGGGAGGATTCCCTCTTTTTCTATTGACTGGAATAGTTTCAGAAGGAATGGTACCAGCTTCTCCTTGTACCTCTGATAGAATTTGACTGTGAATCCGTCTGGTCCTGGACTTTTTTTTGGTTGGTAGGCTATTAATTATTGCCTCAATTTCAGAGCCTATTATTGCTCTATTCAGAGATTCAACTTCTTCCTGGTTTAGTCTTGGGAGGGTGTATGTGTCAAGGAATTTATCCATTTCTTCTAGATTTTCTAGTTCATTTGAGTAGAGGTGTTTATTGTGTTCTCTAATGATAGTTTGTATTTCTGTGGGATTGGTGGTGAAATCCCCTTTATCATTTTTTATTGCATCTATTTGATTCTTCTGTCTTTTCTCCTTTATTAGTCTTGCTGGTGGTCTATCAATTTTGTTGATCTTTGCAAAAAAACAGCTCCTGGATTCACTGATTTTTTTTGAAGGGTTTTTTGTGTCTCTATTTCCTTCAGTTCTGCTCTGATCTTAGTTATTTCTTGCCTTCTGCTAGCTTTTGAATGTGTTTGCTCTTGCTTTTCTAGTTCTTTTAATTGTGATATTAGGGTGTCAATTTTGGATCTTTCCTGCTTTCTCTCGTGGGCATTTAGTGCTATAAATTTCCCTCTACACACTGCTTTGAATGTGTCCCAGATATTCTGGTATGTTGTGTCTTTGTTCTCGTTGGTTTCAAAGAACATCTTTATTTCTGCCTTCATTTTGTTATGTACCCAGTAGTCATTCAGGAGCAGGTGGTTCAGTTTCCATGTAGTTGAGTGGTTTTGAGTGAGTTTCTTAATCCTGAGTTCTAGTTTGATTGCACAGAGGTCTGAGAGACAGGTTGTTATAATTTCTGTTCTTTTACATTTGCTGAGGAGTGCTTTACTTCCAATATGTGGTCAATTTTGGAATAGGTGTGGTGTGGTGCTGCAAAGAATGTATATTCTGTTGATTTGGGGTGGAGAGTTCTGTAGATGTCTATTAGGTCCACTTGGTGCAGAGCTGAGTTCAGTTCCTGGATATCCTTGTTAACTTTCTGTCTCGTTGATCTGTCTATTGTTGACAATGGGGTGTTAAAGTCTCCCATTATTATTGTGTGAGAGTCTAAGTCTCTTTGTAGATCTCTAAGGACTTGCTTTATGCATCTGGGTGCTCCTGTATTGGGTGCATATATATTTAGGATAGTTAGCTCTTCTTGTTGAATTGATCTCTTTACCATTATGTAATGGCCTTCTTTGTCTCTTTTGATCTTTATTGGTTTCAAGTCTATTTTATCAGAGACTAGGATTGCAACCCCTGCCTTTTTTTGTTTTCCATTTGCTTGGTAGATCTTCCTCCATCCCTTTATTTTGAGCCTATGTATGTCTCTGCACATGAGATGGGTTTCCTGAATACAGCACACCGATGGTTCTTGACTTTTTATCCAATTTACCAGTCTGTGTCTTTTAATTGGAGCATTTAGCCCATTTACATTTAAGGTTAATATTGTTATGTGTGAATTTGATCCTGTCATTATGATGTTAGCTGGTTATTTTCCTCATTAGTTGATGCAGTTTCTTCCTAGCCTTGATGTTCTTTACAATTTGGCATGTTTTTGCAGTGGTTGGTACCGGTTGTTCCTTTCCATGTTTACTGCTTCCTTCAGGAGCTCTTTTAGGGCATGCCTCATGGTGACAAAATCTCTCAGCACTTGCTTGTCTGTAAAGGATTTTATTTCCCCTTGACTTCTGAAGCTTAGTTTGGCTGGATATGAAATTCTGGGTTGAAAATTCTTTCCTTTAAGAATGTTGAATATCGGCCCCCACTCTCTTCTGGCTTGTAGAGTTTCTGCCGAGAGATCAGCTGTTAGTCTGATGGGCTTCCCTTTGTGGTAACCCGACCTTTCTCTCTGGCTGCCCTTAAGATTTTTTCCTTCATTTCAACTTTGGTGAATCTGACAATTATGTGTCTTGGAGATGCTCTTCTCAAGGAGTATCTTTGTGGCGTTCTCTGTATTTCCTGAATCTGAATGTTGGCCTGCCTTGCTAGATTGGGGACGTTCTCCTGGATAATATCCTGCAGAGTGTTTTCCAACTTGGTTCCATTCTCCCTGTCACTTTCAGGTACACCAATCTGATGTAGATTTGGTCTTTTCACATAGTCCCATATTTCCTGGAGGCTTTATTCATTTCTTTTTATTCTTTTTTCTCTAAACTTCTCTTCTTACTTCATTTCATTCATTTGATCTTCCATCACTGATACCCTTTCTTCCAGTTGATCAAATTGGCACCAAGGCTTGTGCATTCATCAAGTAGTTCTCGTGCCTTGGTTTTCAACTCCATCAGGTCCTGTAAGGACTTCTCTGCATTGGTTATTCTAGTTATCCATTCGTCTAATTTTTTTTCAATGTTTTTAACTTCTTTGCCCTGGGTTCGAACTTCCTCCTTTAGCTCAGAGTAGTTTGATCATCTGAAGCCTTCTTCTCTCAACTCGTCGAAGTCATTCTCCATCCAGCTTTGTTCTAATGCTGTTGAGGAGCTGCGTTCCTTTGGATGGGGAGAGGCACTCGGATTTTTACAGTTTCCAGTTTTTCTGCTCTGTTTTTTCCCCATCTTTGTGGTTTTATCTACCTTTGGTCTTTGATGATGGTGACGTACAGATGCGGTTTTGGTGTGGATGTCCTTTCTGTTTATTAGTTTTCCTTCTGACAGTCAGGACCCTCAGTCACAGGTCTGTTGGAGTTTGCTGGAGGTCTACTCCAGACCCTATTTGCCTGGGTATCAGCAGCGGAGGCTGCAGAACAGTGCATATGGGTGAACAGCAAATGTTGCTGCCTGATTGTTCCTCTGAAAGTTTTGTTTCAGAGGACTACCCGGCTGTGTGAGGTGTCAGTCTGCCCCTACCTGGGGGTGCCTCCCAGTTATGCTACTTGGGGGTCAGGGACCCACTTGAGGAGGCAGTCTGTCTGTTCTCAGATCTCCAGCTGCGTGCTGAGAGAACCACTACTCTTTTCAAAGCTGTCAGACAGGGACATTTAAGTCTGCAGAGGATTCTGCTGCCTTTTGTTTGGTTATGCCCTGCCCCCAGAGGTGGAGTCTACAGAGGCAGGCAGACCTCCTTGAGCTGTGGTGGGCTCCACCCAGTTCGAGCTTTTCCATGGCTTTGTTTACCTACTGAAGCCTCGGCAATGGTGGGCGCCCCTCCCACAGCCTCACTGCCACCTTGCAGTTTGATCTCAGACTGCTGTGCTAGCAATGAGTGAGGCTCCATGGTCATAGGTACCTCCAAGCCAGGTGCAGGATACAATCTCCTGGTGTGCCGTTTGCTAAGACTGTTGGAAAAGCTCAGTATTAGGGTGGGAGTGAACCAATTTTCCAGGTGCTGTCTGTCACCCCTTTCTTTGACTAGGAAAGGGAATTCCCTGACCCCTCACACTTCCCGGGTGAGGCAATGCCTCATCCTGCTTTGGCTCACGTTTGGTGTGCTCCACCCACTGTCCTGCACCAATTTTCTGGCACTCCCCAGTGAGATGAACCTGGTACCTCAGTTGGAAATCCAGAAATCACCCATCTTCTGCATTGCTCTTGCTGGGAGCTGTAGACTGGAGCTGTTCCTATTCGGCCATTGGCTCCACCCCCCTCTCAGAGTCTCGTAAGGTTCATCTGCAATGTCATGATGCCATGATGCCCTGTCACACTTCCTTTGTCTCACAATACCCAGCTGTGAGGGATTCTCCTGTTCTCCCTGCCTGGAACTGCCTGCTTGTACCTCTCCAAAAGTAATTCCATGCATTACATTGTGTTTTTGATCATTGGGCTTGCATTTTGCCTCTCTCATTAGACAAGCAGCACCAATATCTCCAGGGAGCCTCTTGGAAGAAGAGATTCTCATCCACACCTCAGACCTAATGTGTTAGTCCATCTTCACACTGCTGATGAAGACATACCCAAGACTAGGTCATTTATAAAGAAAAAGAGGTTTAGTGGACTCACAGTTCCACATGGCTGGGGAGACCTCACAATCATGGCAGAGGGTGAAAGGCATGTCTTACATGGCAGCAGGCAAGATAGAATGAGAACCAAGTGAGAGAGAGTTCCCCTTATAAAACCATCAGCTCTCATGAGAGTTACTCACTACCATGAGAACACTATGAGGGAAACGGCCTCCTTGATTTAATTATCTCCTACTGGGCTCCTCTCACAACATGTGGGAATTATGGGAGCTACAATTCAAGATGAGACTTGGGTGGGGACACAGCCAAACCATATCACCTACTGAATCCCAAACTCTGGGAGTGGGGCCTGATAGACAATCTGGGCATTTAACAAGCTCTCCCTGTGATTCTGTGATTCTGATGCTGAACTCAAGTTTTTGAAGTGCTGACCTCAGCTATAAGCTGTTTAAGGACAAAGGTTTTATTTTACTCCTGACAAAGCAATAACATATGGCAGGTGGTAGTTTTGTAAAAGGAACTATACTATAGAAACATTACATTTTTTTCCTGTTTCATTTTCTTTTTCATTTTTGAGCAGTGTTTCCTGTAGGTCTCTCGGGGGATCCTCTGTCTGGATAGGAATAAAGATGTGGGTGAAGGTTCATTTTCTTATAGAAGAAAGGCAACAAGTGGGATCAGGGTAATGTTAGGTTTTAGGGGTTCACAACTAGAAAGTAGCCCTGTGACCCAGACAATAAAAACTGCTAGTTTCTTATTTGCATATTTAGCATTTCAAGAGCTGTACTTGGTGAGCCAGATCATACAGCTTTATGCAAGGAAGAAATATCTAAAGAGGAGGAGGCTCATAGTATTTTAGAAAGTGGCAAATGAGAGATTGAGAAAAACTACTGTCTTGCATTCCTATTGCTATTATAATGAATTCTCTCACTTGGTGGCTTAAAAGAGCACAAATGTATTATCTTACAGTTCTGGAGCTCAGAAGTCTGGAATGGGTCTCACTAGGCTACAGTCAAGGTCTGTGTTCCTTTTGGACATTTAGGGGACAATCCATTCCCTTGCCTTTTCTGATTTCTAGGGGGCTGCCTGCATACCTTAGTTCTTGGCTCTCTTGTTCCATTTTCAAAGTCAGCAGCATGGTGTCTTTCCATTTTTCTGTTTCTCTCTGGCCTATTCTTTCATCCTCACATCATCTCTCATTCTCACCCTTCTGCCTCCCTCCACAAGGACCCTTGTGATGACACTGGGCTCACCTGGACAACCCAGGATCATCTTCCCATTGTAAGATCCTTCACTTAATTACATCTGCGAAGTCCCTTTTCTCTGTAAGGTAACATAATCATAGGTTTTTAGGATTAGGATATGCATATCTTCATTGGGGAACATTATTTAGCTTACCCTAGCACCCCTGCTGCATTCAGCTGTGAGATATCTGGTGTAGAGGTCACCTTCGAGCAAAGATGCCTGGGCCCTCAGTCATATGCACTCCTTGAGTTGGAGTAGCATGTCCTCAGATATGCTGCTGATTTTAAAGAGAAAGGACTATGCCTATCTGATAGTTTTCTGTTTTATTATGCATGACATAACTGTACTATAATTGTCTCTGGATGTTTGTAATGCAGTCCTCTCAATCACTTCTTAATTTTTCAGATTGAGAAGAAAGCACACCTAGAGCACAGTGTCACTCAGAACTATAATGATAATACAAAATTATGCAACCATCATTAATCCACGTTAGTTCTTCACCAATGTTTCTTAATCATAGCCCCAGCCATTGATAAAAGAAATTTCTTTCTCAGTTACAGGGAAGACCAGACTGCTATGTTACATTTTGTTATGGAGGTGTGATACTTGGTAAGGGATGTCATTCCAAATGCACCTCCCTGATGTGGTTGGACAGCTCAGCCCACTCTGCAGCTATTGGATCTCTCACTGGTGCATGGAAACAGAAGAGTTAAACTGTGCTGCTGCAGAGTGGTAGGCTGACGACTTTTATCTCCTCTAACCATGTGAACATTGAAAAGTGGGAGATTGGGAACAGCTCTAGAGGAAATTGCTTCTGAGTATCTTGGGAACATCCTTCAAAAATATTAAACTCAAAGATATCTTTTCCAGCCCAGAGACAATAGATTATATAAACTCCCTTCCACCATGGTGCCAACAAAGCATTTTCAGAAGAGATTATGTAGCTGAGTTCACAGGCCAAAGTAGAACCTTTTAAAGTGTGTTTTTCAGAATTATCAGACTTTCTTCATTCCTAAATTTGCTGTAATTAGCATGGAGGTGTTGGGGGAGAGACCAATTTCTGGTTGATGTTGTGTTGATGAAACTTATATAACTAGGGTAGAACTATGAGAGTCTATAAGCAGGGTAAGCAACTAGGTCTTTCAAGGAGCATAGCAACCCCAGTAGCAAAAGTCATTTAGAGCCAGATGGAATACAGGCAAATCAGAGAACACAACAGAACCACTACAGGAGGCTAGGCCAAGCTGGTCATCCTTATATTTCCATAGCCTGCCAGATGTGCCTCCACCCTTATCCATTCTCTCTGTATGCTCAGAGAGTGACCCCAGTTGACTGTAACTGTGGGCCTTGGCTAGCTGACTTCCTGTTGGCTTCTAGGAGGAGATTTGCAGGAGGCAAGAGACTGCCTTTGGGACACAGGTGATGTGTGGATCTGGTAACCACTGCTATCCACGGCCACTTCACCTCTGGACGTAGAAACTGTTTACCAGAGGTCCTAGCCCCAGGGAACCTCAACATCCCTCTCCAGTGTCTTTGCACATAGTCAGTGCATTAGACTCTCCTTGGCATTCTTTTCTTCTGATGGATTTTTTTTCTACATTATTTTATCTTCTTCTCTTATCTGCTTTATAAAATCTGTAGGAACCATACTATAGTGTGGACTCTATTCTTTTCAACTAACTATTTTTTGAAACAAACTCTTCAGATGAAGGAACTTTCAGATGTGTTGGGGTTCAATCAGGCTGATGGGAAAAATATTAGAGATAGTTATAGAGGTAGATACAAATTCCTTGGAAGGCCGAAAAGTTTGCATAACTTGGGTAATAGATCTGGTTGAAGGTGTCCGGTCCCTTTAGCTTTAGTTAAACAAATTAAAGTAGTAATAAAGGAAGGCAGAGTAGTTTATCCAGCTAGCTTGTTTACTCACATAATCTTAAGGCTAATTTTTGATGCACTGTGGGTGCATACATGCTTTTTACTTCAGAAGTCCACAATGTCAATTGCAATCTAATGGTGTTGACTCAAGTCTTTGTTAATTAATCTTACTGAATAAATGCAAGTCTCACTAGCTGATTGAGGCTGAGTCACAACAGTTTACGGGACTCAGCAGGGAGCCTGTAAGTGACTCGGACATAGTCAGCTGGACTGGCAAAGCAGAATGTCTGTGTGTCAGTGTACTTTATTCATCCATTTCTGGGTCAGGGTCTGCAGGCAGATCCCCGCAGCTGGTGCCCCAATATGAGGGGAGCTGCTGCACAGATGAAAGATGGCAGCTGGGTTGCTGAAGTGGAGTGATCCTCCAGGTACTCCTAGTTAGTAGTCAGGTAAATGGATCCCAAGGATAACGGCCCTGGAGCAAGACATAATTCCTGAGTGAGAACTACCTGACTGCTATTCCAGACACAGTAAGGAGTGGGGGTGAAATGTCCCATTTCCTGTGGCAGAAAGAACTGCTTTCAAAACTTTTCTGACTTTCTTGCCTGTGCAAAATTGAGCAAGTATGAAAAGAGAATTGTTTGTCTATAAAATGGAGATAAAAATTCATACCTCACAGGCCAGTTGTGAAGATCAAAGATTAGAGGTGCCATAATTTTTCTTCCGCTTCTCTTTCTCACTCTCCTTTCTCCCCTATTTTCCTCTTCCTCTCCTCCTCCTCCTCATCTCCTCTGCCTCTTTTCTTTCTTACTCTTCTTTTCCACCACCTTCTCCTCATTCTCCTCCTCCTCTCCTAATACTCTAACAGTTTGCTGATATGATTTTCATTGGAGAAAAATCATGTAACCTTATTTTGAATCCTATTTTATATTCCAATCAAAACAATGCCTTTGGAATCAGTATTATTGCTTGCATTACATACTATAGGGTTGTTACCTTAGATTAATGCATCTCATTATTCCTTTGCTTTTTTCCAGAAAAATTAACCCTCTTATCTACTACAAGAACATCTACTTTGCCAGGATGGCACCATATTTAACATATTAAAGTGCCTGAAAATGTTTTACAGTATACCCTTTATAAATTGTTGAAGTCATTCCATTTGTGTAGTCACTCTTGTTAACACTTTGGGCATGGCCCATATGTAGAAAGCTGAAACTGGATCCCTTCCTTACACCTTATACAAAAATTAACTCAAGATGGATTAAAGACTTAAATGTAAGACCTAAAACCATAAAAACCCTAGAAAAAAACCTAGGCAATACCATTCAAGACATAGGCATCATCAAACACTTCATGACTAAAACACCTAAAGCAATGGCAACAAAAGCCAAAATAGACAAATGGGCTCTAATTAAACTAAAGAACTTCTGCACAGCAAAAGAAACTATCATCAGAACAGACAACCTACAGAATGGGAGAAAATCTTTGCAATCTACCCTTCCGACAAAGGGCTAATATCCAGAATCTACAAAGAACTTAAACAAATTTACAAGAAAAAAAACAAACAACTCCATCAAAAAGTGGGCAAAGGATATGAACAGACACTTCTCAAAAGAAGACCTTCATGCAGCCAACAGACATAGGAAAACATGCTCATCATCACTGGTCATCAGAGAAATGCAAATCAAAACCACAATGAGATAATCGTCTCATGTCAGTTAGAATGGTGATCATTAAAAAGTCAGGAAACAACAGATGCTGGAGAGGATGTGGAGAAATAGGAATGGTTTTGCCCTGTTGGTGGGACTGTAAACTAGTTCAACCATTGTGGAAGTCAGTGTGGCGATTCCTCAGGGATCTAGAACTAGAAATACCATTTGACCCAGCGATCCCATTACTTGGTATATCCCGAAGGATTATAAATCATGCTACTATAAAGACACATGCACACGTATGTTTATTGCAGCACTATTCACAATAACAAAGGCTTGGAACCAGTCCAAATGTCCATCAATGATAGACTAGATTAAGAAAATGTGTCACATATACACCAGGGAATGCTATGCAGCTGTAAAAAAGGATGAGTTCATGTCCTCTGCAAGGACATGGATGAAGCTGGAAACCATAATTCTAAGCAAACTATCACAAGGACAGAAAACCAAACACCACATATTCTCACTCACAGGTGGGAGTTGAACAACGAGAACACATGGACATAGGGTGGGGAACATCACACACTGGGGCCTGTCAGGGGGTGGAGGGCTGGGGAAGGGATAGCATTAGGAAAAATACCTAATGTAAATGATGAGTTGATGAGTGCAGCAAACCAACATGGCACATATATACATATGTAACAAACCTGCATATTGTGCACATGTACCCTAGAATTTAAAGTATAGGAATAATAATAATAATAATAATAATAATAATAATAATAAACACTTTGGGCATGGCCAAATTGTTCTGCTTCTGGAGAGCATCCTGGAAAATATTTTTTATTCTGAGTGGCTTCTAGCACCTCAAGCCTGTAGTTCTGGTAGAATTTAAAAAGGCTTATAAGCTGAGTAACACTCTGTCTTGTGCTTGGTTGTTAAGCTTAAAAACTCAGAGTTCAGACTGTGTGGGCAGAGGTGTTCTCAAATGGGGGTAATGGGCTGTGATAATACAAGCAAGCCAATCTCTGTGGTGTCCATAGTTAGCAGGCTGACAAACTCCTCCTGGTTTTAAAACCTCAGTCTGGTGCAAACTGGAGTCCTTGGCCATCCTTCCTATTGAAAACACACTAAGCACATTTCTGACTTCAAGGTTTATGATGCAACTAAAACAGGAGGCAAGAAAAGGCAAAGTGGGTGAGGTGGCAGTCCTACTCTATTCCAAGCTTCATCATCTTCAAGGGAGGACACTATTTTTTAAGCTTCAAGGGAATGGTGTATTTTTGCAACATTTCAAAATAGAGCATATGTCACATCATTAAATTTCATGAGTAAGATATTTGCATTTCCCAAATTCTCAGTTTGTATCAGGTTGACAGGTATGCAAATGGGAAAAAGACAGAAAAACATGTTTTAAGTTGTTGATAAGTCTTCTTATCGTTACACTGAGGTAGACTAATAGTAAGTCATGTACAGGAAATGAGCGTCTCCGTGCCGAATAGCAGCCAGTTGAGCAGAATGTTTGCGTGCATTTCAGGTGCTGCCATGTTAGGGATCCTTTGTGCTTTAAAAAAGTTTCCATTTCTCTATGAACAGTTTCCTTAGGGTACTCATATTGATAATGAGCTGCACAGCAACATCTAGTGTAGGAACCGGAGAAGAAAAATTACAGAGACAACACATGGGTTAGTCACCACCTCATACAATTTCCAAAAGAACATAATGAATAATACTGAGAAACAACTCTCCCTTTGCTGAACAACCATTCTCTTCCTTTCCTTAATTAGCACTAATGAACAACCTCATGGATATATGCTCAGTTAGGATATCTAGTCATAGCAGGGGTTGGCCATGGGACGTGGGGGCAGTGGGGACAGTCTCCATTGATGCTATAAAGTCTAAATCTATCTTGTACCTGAGGCATTTTCCATTCTGGAGTTCTCTCTTAAATAAGAAATATCTGGTGGGGAACAGAGAGGGAAGATTGTGGTATGAACTCACACGTCTATGGTGTTTCTGGTCACCACAGACAGTAGTGATTCACAGCTGAGTGTGTCAGATAGGAGTGGATTAATCTTTGGGGGATGCCTCCATCTTTATAGGGCTAGCAGACATGAGAAGCACAGCAGGAAACAGGAATATCTTGCAAGACATGATGCATAGGAAAATGGGGAGCAGAAAGTGCAGGAAAGTGTGGCCAACACAAACTTTGTTCACCTTATCATTTTGATCTAGGGCAGTATAACCCAGCCTTGTTTAGCATGAGTCATATCCAGTGGTAGTATTATTTTGGTGCACATAACACACCAAAACAATTTAATAAATACCTAACTTACATGCAGCCTTGCAAATGCAAACTAATATCCTGTTTTTCAGAGTTTACAAAGTTAATGAGCAACAGCTCATTTTTTATAGCTCTTCTGTCTGACCTCTGCCCTCTGACCCACCACCTCTTATTCTGCTGCTCAGACACAGCAACGTGTTCCCACCACAGGGCTTTTGCACTTGCTGCTCCTGTTGCATGGGGTACTGGCACTGCTGATTTATATGCCTGCACTCAAGTCACCATTCTGGTCTTCACTCAGACTATGCTTCAGAAAAGCCTGTGTGATCAGCACTGGAGATACAGTACCCATCCCCTTCAGAGGACTATGTATTCTTTATTTTTTAACACTTTACTGGAATATTCTACTTATGTGTCTGCTCACTAAAAATACTATTGATATGATAGCCCCAAGTCATTGAAATGTCTCCTTTCCTGCAAAATGAAAAGATTGTTGAAAGTGTCTGTTGGTTCATTTCAACTGAGCATTATAAAAGAGTCAACGCAGAGAAGGAACCAGACACTTTCTAAGCAGAATTTTATTTATTTATTATTTATTTTTATTTTTTTGAGACAGAGTTTTGCTGTTGTTGCCCAGGCTGGAGTGCAATGGTGTGATCTCGGCTCACCACAACCTCTGCCTCCTGGGTTCAAGCAATTCTCCTGCCTCAGCCTCCTGAGTAGCTAGTATTACAGGCATGTGCCACCATGGCCGTCTAATTTTTTATTTGTTTCTTTTTTAGTAGAGACGATGTTTCTCCATGTTGGTCAGGCTGGTCTCAAACTCCCGACCTCAGGTGATCCACCCGCCTCAGTCTCCCAAAGTGCTGGGATTACAGGCATAAGCCACCGCACCCAGCCTAAGCAGACTTTTAAAAGACAATATAGCAGCCAGGCTTCAGTGGAAACTAAATCTGTTTTCATCTCCAGTGACATATCTTAGATATTTGTCCCCCAAACCTCATGTTGAAATTTGATCCCAGTGTTCTTGTTGAGGCCTATCCCTCCTGAACAGGTTAGTGCCCTCAGGGGGTTGGGGGTGGGTGAGTTCTCACTCTAATAGTTCCCATGAGACCTGATTTTTAGAAAAAGCCTGACAATTCCCACCTCTCTCTTTTCCTTCCTCTCTTGCTGTGCGAGGTCTGCACAGGAGTAGAAGCATCCTGAGGCCCTCACCAGATGCCCAATGATCCAGCCAGCAAAATCATGACCATGTAAACCTCTTTTCTTTAGAAATTACCCAGCTCCAGGTATTATTTTATAGCAACACAAAATAAACTAAGGTGTCCAGCTACTTTGACTACTAACAGTTGATAAAAACAAACACGGTGGCCTGGCAATAAAAATAAAATCAAGACTGTGTTTCTATGAAACTTTGTTAAAATGACTGAAGATTAATGGGCTGTAGAATAAATACATGCTTTCTGCTAAAGAAAATAATTTCTCAGAATCTTACAAACATTGCTATTAACAATTTTACTCTCACAAACATTTGCAATTAGTGTCTTGGTGCACAAACACCAAAGTTCCTTCTTTGGGGTATGACACCTGGTGGAGGGTGAGGTGGGGCTGGAGTGGAATGGCTGGAATAGCTACACTGTAGAGCATGCACAAATTCAATTTGCTGGATAATATCAAATCAATTTCCAAATCATTTTCATCCCTACCAACAGAGTATGGGAGTTTCCATGGCTTCACATCCTCACCTGTGTATGATGCTGATAGACTTTTTAACTCTTTATAAATCTGTTGGATATAAAATGATGTTGCATTGTGAATTTAAACTGCATTTTGTTTTTCTCATTACTAACCAAACTCAACACTTTTTCTTTGGTTTATAGGCCATTCATGTTTTCATTCTGTCAACTACCTTGCCACCCATTCCACCAATTAGGATTTTGCTTATTGATCTCTATATATGTGTATATGCAAAATTTATGTGTATTTATTGTTCTAATCACACTTTGGGCCCTTGCCATGCTGCTCCTGTGAGGAAAAGAAGAAAAAGGAAAAGGAAAATAAGAAGTAAACATCCATATAAGTTTTTAATCAGTATGTCACACATGATTTACCAAAAATGTCAAGATTTTTATTGGAATTACATTGAATCTGTAGACCAATTTGGTGAGCATTAACAGATCTATGATACTGAGTTTTCTAATGAAGACCATGTTACTTCATTTCTAAATTTTCTTCAGTGTGTCTATAATTTTCTACATAAAGAATATATAGGGTTTGTTCATAAATTTGTTAATGTAGTAGATTAGATTAACTGACATTCTGACTTTGAAGCACTCGTGATGTTACCTTTCATTATACATTGCTGATAAGTCTTAAAATATTGTATTTAGGATTTTTGCATCTATGTTTGCGAGTGATTTTGGATAACACTTTTTAAAACAGCTTTCTTGATGTATAACCAAAATACCATATTATACATCCATTTAAAGTATACAAGGTAGCTGGGCACAGTGGCTTGCACCTTTAATGCTAGTGCTTTGGGGACCAAGGTGGTAGGATTCCTTGTGGCCAGGATAACGGAAGAGGCTCTACACGTGTGGGGTAGGGGATATGTGACTCATTTCTGTACCATCCTCTCAATTTTATTGTGAACCTAAAACCACTTTAAAAGATAGTTTATTTTTAAAAGTCACTAAAATTAGGTAATTAACTCCCAACTGAATATATGAATTCATGGTGATTAGAAAAACTATACTTCTAATTGGGATTTAACAGGCTTTTAATCCATCATGGCGTCCCACCTGATTTGACTGCTCAGTGATGAGTCATTACCTGTAGTCACACCAGGGGCATCTGTAGGGCTGTTCTCCAGTGTGGACATGTTTATGCTGAGTCAAATGGGACTGAGTTGTGGAGGCAAAGTGACACTCATCATATTTGAAAGGTTTTTCTCCTGTAATATATCAAGAAATGTTATAGATGAATAATAATAACAACTGGAAATGAAGGAATAAACCTGGTATTGACAATTTAAAAAACATTTATTTCCATGAAATGTCAAGAATATGATTCAATGGACTCCACACATGTAGGACATTTGAATATTTATTCTCAGAGTAAGAAAATTAGAAGATATCATTGATTTTTGTTTCTATATTAGAATGTAAGCAAAGTATAGGTTATATAGTCAAGGTTTATTTTACATAAACAGGAATCTAAATTCTAGGGATGGTTCAGCACTGTATTTAGGATGGTTTAATAAACCATGTTACATCAGAGCCATTACAAAAATCTTAGTGAGGTTAAAACCAAGGATAGGCATATAACAGAGACATACTGTGAATATATAATTTAAAACTGAGTAAAATCTTAACATTAGATATGAAGAAAAATAAATAAAATCAAGCTATAAATGGGCACCACTTTAAAAAGTGTCAGAAGCAACAAAAAAATATACTGTATTAAATCTGGGTAAAAAGAGGCCCCAAAGAAATATTTAGAATATTTAATACCACATTAAAATATACCAACCATGTGTATATATAACAGATAGACCCATAGACAGACAGACATAGGTAAATAGACAGACAGACAGCCATAGCTACGCAGTGCTTAATGGCAGGGACAGGTTCTAAGAAATGCGTGATTAGGCGATTGCATTGTAGTGAGAATATCCTGCATGCACTTATACAAACCTAGACGGCACAACCTACTACACACCTACCTAGATGGTGTAGCCTATTCCTCCTGGGCTACAAACCTGTACAGCATGCTACGGTACCAAATACTGTACTAAATACTGTAGGCAACTGTAACACAATAATAAGTATCTGTGTATCTAAACACATCTAAACACAGAAAAAGTACAGTAAAAATACAGCGTTATAATCTCATGGGACCACCATTGTGTATGTGGTCTGTCGTTGACCAACAAGTTATGTGATGCCTATGTGTGTGTGTGAACGTGCTTATAAAGTGTAACCATTCCAGCTAATGCTAAATGACGAGTTAATGGGTGCAGCAAAACAACATGGCACAAGGATACATATGTAACAAACCTGCACATTGTGCACATGTACCCTAAAACCTAAATAATAAAAAAAAAGAAAAAACAAACAAACAAACAAACAAGAAGTTCATGGCTTGCAGAGGACACGAAGATAGTGAAGTAGCACACTGGTATCTTGAACAAAGTATTTCCTTCATTTGACACCTCCCTCTCCTTTAAATAATTCCTACCCACCCCACAGACATTCAAAGAATCATCGAGTCTTATCGGCTTTTAATTCCACTAGCTGCATTGGCTGGTAGGCACTGAAAACAAGGATATTTAATTTTAATTAATGTAAATTTAAATGTAAAAACTGATACTCGACTGAGCTATTGAAAAAATGTTTAAATATGGTTGGAACAGCTTGGGAATATGAATCTACTTTTTGAAGTGTAACTTTTATCAAATCTAAATATAGATCATATATTTCAGATGAAAAGTTAGCCTCTGAATTGAGATGTTCTAAATTGTAAAATACCAAATTTCAAAATTGTAGCACAAAGATTATGATAAAAATATTGTTAATAATGTTACATTGATTTGATGTAGAATTATAATAATTTGAATTTGGTTAAATTAACTACTGTAAAAATATTTATACCTGTTACTTTTTCTTTTTTTAAATATGTCTACCAGGAAACAATATTATACATGTATAGATCACATTACATTTGTATCAGACAGTAATGATTTAGAGAAAATCTCACTCCCCTATTCTCAAAAAAATGTATAGTAATATTTTTCTCAACATTTTTCCTGGCAAATTTTACATATAAGATGGATTAATTTTACATATGTTCAATAACTCTACTTGTTATTTCTTACTTTCCATGTTTTTGTGATAGCTGTATGAGTATACTGACTTACTTAGAAAATGAGGAGTAAAATATCTTACTTTAAAATTACTCTCTATCAATTTGGCTATCAAGAAAACCATATCTGTCCCCAAAATTAGAACGTTTAGAAGTTCGCCCTACATTCTATGTCTATTTATACTGCTTACCCATAATTGTAGTAACATTTAACTGAATCCATACACACCCCATTTGGTGGTATTTTCTCTCTGACTGCAGCACAGTAGTTAGATGAAGCCTTTCAATTCTGATCCCAGTTTTGCCATATTTCACTTGCTACCTGTTAGACCCTTTGAACAAGATCAAGAGAATAATACCACCAAACATGCAGGGTGATTGTGAGGATTAAAGACAACAAAAAATATGGAAAGAGTACACTTAACACAGAGTTCTCAATAGCCAGTGGCTTTTATCATTATGATGACAGAACTGCCTAAACACTGATAATTGTCAACAAGTCTCTGCCAAAGATGAAAGAAGCACACAAATGCTTCTCATCAAGAGCTCATAACCAGGAAAAAGATGAACAGCTAGCAAACATAAAATAATTCATGGTTTTGCATAGTTACTGAATATGACATGAAGATATCATTTAACAGATCCTACCAGGAAATATTTGTTTGACCTATTCTTATGTTTTTCTTATTTTTTTAAAAGACTATATACCAAGCAGAGTAAAAATCTGAACTGAAAGGGATTTTTGTCTCTTTTAGCCTTTTGTCTTTAAGATAAATCCCATCTACAGTACCCCAATCAAGTGGTCACCCAAGGTCTGCTTGAATATCTCTTTGTTCTCAGTTTCTAAACCTCTGGTCAAATGACTTAAATGGCTATAGACAACTCAATTGTACTGAAATGACTTACACAAAAATTTACTTTTATGATGATGGCAGATTTTGCTTTGATGGAAAATATATGATATTCATACTGCATAAGAATAAAAAAATAGGTGAAGCTATTCAAATTTGACACAGAATATTCTGTAACATGAAATCATATGAACATCCACACATAGCGTATTTGAAAACATTTATAAGATTTGATTTTGTTCATTTAAACAAATGAATGGTAATTTAATGCACACCAATGTCAAAGTGCAGTACACATGAAAAACAGAAACACAAAGGAAGCACTGGTCTAGATAAAATGACACATTATAAATTATTTTACCAACTCGACCTATAATCTGTCCAGACTGGCCCTATGAGGCTGAATGTATAAAGCATTTTAAACAGCTTCAATGAGGCATAATTGATACAAAAAATTTCCATTTGATAAGTTTTGTTATTGATGAAACTCTGCCACAATCAAGATAATGAACACAACCATCACTCCCAAAAGGACTCCTTTTAACTTCAAGGTTCCCTTTTCATCCCTTTGTCAAGCCACCATGCTTTCTGTCACTATTATATTAGTTAGCATTTCTTAGCAATTTATATACCTAGATACTTACGGTATGAATTCTCTACTGTCTGGACTTTCTCTCAGCATAATTATTTTCTGACTCATCCATGCTACTATGAGTATAAACACTTATTTTCATTGCAGAGGAGTAGTCCATTATATGGGTGTAGCAAGTTTGATTATCCATTTGTCTACTGAAGGACATTTGAGTTGTTTCCATTTTTGGCTACTATCACAAATAAATCTTCTCTGAGCCTTCATATGCAGTCATTATATGAACATATATTTCCTCATCCCTTGGGTAAATCCTGGAGTATGATAGGTATATGTGTATAATATGGTAGGTATATATTTTGCTTTGTACGAAACTGCCACACTGCTTTCACAAAGTGGTCTGAACATTTTACATTCCTACCAGCTACGTATGACTTGCTTCAAATCCCCCCCAACACTTGTTGTAGTCAATGCTTTACACCTGCATTCCTCTGAGGGTGCCGAGGATCTTTCCATGTGCTTATCTGCCATACCTTTATATTCTTTGGGGAAGTATCTACTTCAACTTTTTGACTCATTTTTAAAAGGTTGTTTTCTCAGAATTGTGTTTGGAAAGTTCTTTACATATTCTGGATAAAAATTATTTATAAAATTGGTCACTTAAATATACTTTCTCTGTCATTTGTCTTAAGTCTGTTCACAGCGCCTTTTAAAGAGAAGTTTTACTTTATAAAGTTTTCAATTTATCAACATAATTTTTCAGGTTATCTTTTATATTATAAATCAGGCTACTGATGTCATATCAAAGAAATCATTGATAATCCAAAGTCAGAAATAATTTTCACCTATGTTTTCTTCTAGAATTTATATAGTTTTAAGTTTTACATTTAGATTATGATCATTTTGAGTTAATTTTTATATACGGTACGAAGTACAGGTCAAAGTTCATTTTCATTGCACATAGATAGCGAACTGCTCCAACGTAGAATGTTGAAAAGACTAAATTGCCTTTACTCCTTTGTAGAAAAAACAATTCACCATGTAGTATAGGTCTATTTCTGTAATCTCCATTCTCTTCCACTGATAAACATTTGTCTATCTTGATGCCAACACCAGAATGATTTCATTATTGCAACTTTGTAAGAAGTCTTGACATCAAGTAGTGTAAGTCCTCCTATTCTTTCTCAATGTTGGTGACTTATTTCAAGCCTTTGAATTTCCATATAAATTTTAATATCAGCTTGTCAGCATCTTTAAAAAAATAGCCTGATGGGATTTGGATTGATCAATGTGAACAAAATGGAAATCCTAACAATATTAAATTGTCTGATCCATAAACATGGTACATCACTCTGTTCAGATCTTCTTCAATTTTTCTCAGCAGTGTTCTGACGTTTCCACCATAACGGTTTCGCACATCGTTTATTAAATTTATCTTTAAATATGGTGTCTTATTTAAAAACAATTGACAAATAGATGCACAGGTCTATTTCTGGATGCCATTCTGTTCCATTGGTCTGTGTGCCTTCTTTATACCCCCAAAATACTGTTATGATTATGGTTGTTGTATAATAAGACTTAGGTGGGTAGTATAAATCTTATACTTTTAATATAATAAGTCTAAGTGGTCAAGCAATTTAAAGATTTTGTTCATTATGCAAATTCACAAATATATTCTGTTGTCTCCTTATTCCATTCAATCTAAGTGTTTACAAAATGTTTTGGCATTAAAACTCACTGCTATTTTGTTTATTGTAATAGTGTTGGCAGGTGTCCTCAAGCTATTCATTTTTCATAGATTCTGATGATATTTGAAGTGGGGTAAAAGGATGACATCATGAACTCCACTGCCTAAGTCAATAGTATAAATTAAAGGTCATCTAAGATCTCTGAGCTTCATTTTCTTGGTTTCGTAGTTTAACATAACCTCTTAAAAAACTCTGTTTAATGTAGCACATTTTATTTAAACTTACATGAAAATCTTTATGTGACAAAATTTAAATTTAAAAACAATCCTTCTAAGGAATAATGTCATATATATTCTCTATAGTTCACATTAACCTAGTATTATATTGTAATAAATTATAAATGGTTCTTTCATATTTTCTTTGACTACACAATAGATTACATTGTGTAATATTAAGCAAGTTTGAATTACATACAGGATGACAGGGAAAAATATAATGCCACAAAAATATCATGGTACATAAAATCCTATGCTAAGCAAGGCTCACACATCTGAGCCCTTGATAGCTTAAGTCCATGTCAATTTACACAACCACAGATTATTAAAATCTGTATATAATAGTCAATTTGTAAGTCATCAGTCAGTTACATGTTCAACACTATTACTCTAATACATAATTTGGTAATTATTCTTCTCTTTTATGGGTAATTTCTTCAGGAAAATACACTACAGAAATATAGAAGGAGTTTTGTGTTTGTTAGTCTCAATATGCAGACAAAAATATAGACCTGACTTCTAGGCTGTAAAGTTTGAAAGAAAATATCACAAATTTGAAATAAGAATTTAAGTTTGCTAAATATTTGCCAATGGTTTGAAGATGACATACATTGTGTGAAAAGATATATATCTGTTAAGGAAAAACTGATGGCAGACTGATCAAACAGGTTTGGTGCATATTGGCAAAAGTGCTGCTTTGAAATCCTTTGTCATTTTAAACGCAAAAGGGTGCATAAATCTAAGTAAGACATTGGCTACTCTCAAACAATGTTATCTGTAAGTCAACAGGGCTACATGTACATGTGCTTTTCAAAAAAGCAGAACAAGGATGAAATTTCCTTTCCTCCTATTTCCCTCTTACATAACAGCACCTGTAGTTTAAATTGTGTTGCTTTTCACACTTCCCGTTACAAGCAGTAATCTTGGCTCAAATCACCATTAAGAAACATACTGCATCTCAGGCCCCATTGATAAGGAAAGCCAGAGGATGAACAGCAGAAGGGCTGTCGTCATAGTGCAGTGCTCTTTGTGTGTCAACTGTCCGTCAGACGGGCTGACCGCGTCTCACAGAAACACACACCCGCATTCCTTTGGGCAGGTTGGTGTTTATTAAGCTGGCCAAGGCTGTTCAACCACATGTGAGGATCTGCTCCTGTGCCCTTGAATCAAGGGTTCCTGACAGGTGATAAAAGTAAATCTTAGAATGGAAGATGTTTTGTGTCAGCCCCCTGGACAGTCTGTATTGCAGTGAGGAATTATTTACACCATTTGGAGCACTTTTGATACCTATCCCTTTCCAAGCTGATAATTTGCGTGGGTACTCTGTGGTAAAAAGGTAAACCATGTCCAAGAGGAATACATCAGAGAAATATAGACTTCAAATGCACCATGCAAGAGTGGCCTTGGGGGAAAAAGGTTGTGTGTTGCTTAAATATTTTAAATCCAGCACAAAAATTAAGTGCCTAGACTGAGTTGTGCTTAGCTGTTTTGTTGAAGCAAACAGTCTTAAGAACTGACTTTGGTGTTAAAGAATCATGTTTGATTTGTGCTACAGAGGCAGATAAATGCCAAAAAGACAGATACCTCTGTCTGTGAGACATTGTCCTATATGGTATAAAGTTAATAGCAAAGCAATACGGAGCCTCTGGACCTGACATAAAATATAAAGTTGTGCCAGCTCAGTGCAGGCTTCCTGATTGATCTATCACCGGGATGCCTGTGATCACAGCATTCCTGTCTCCACTGCGATGGGCACTGACCTGCCCACTGGCAGAGGTGGCACAGCAGTCTGTTGTTCCCTGGGGCCATACCAGATGGGACAAGGTGAACTTCAATGGCATTTAAACAGTAACAATTTGAGCACTGATAAAATGAAAACATTAAGAACAAAAAAGCCCTCATGAGCATACTGTTACCATAAACATTTCTAATTTCCAACTTCATTACAACAGTGGTCAAGAATAATTGCCACTAACTGGGCCCCTCCTGTCATCTCTTATGCTGAATCCTTAAGCCAGTGGATTAAAATCATGCATGCACAGGTGGCTTCTATACACTTAAAATGGACCTTGTTTTCAAAGTTTAGTTTATGTTTCCAACATTATGCTAAACATTGAAATTTCCCATTAACTCAATAATAACTCATATCCCTTATGAAAATCTGAATCATATTCACACATCTAAAAGGAATGGCTGGCATTAGTTTGCATTGATCTTGCAAATGCCATATTGGGCACTGAAGCTACCTATACCTAACTGTTAAATACAACATATCAAGAATCATAATGTACCATAAATCACACATTTTATGTATTTTAATTTCATGCCATTTTGAGAATGACTGACAAACTCAACCATTCTCATGAGACCTAAAGAAAAGTAGGACATTTAGTTACCAATTTTGTCATCAAGTGACTTATCATCTGAACTAGGACATATTTAGAGTAAAAAGTGGTTCTATTAATAATTACAAGAAACCACCATAAATCAGCACTGTCCCAGGCACACATAAATTAGTATTATGAAAATAATTACTCATAAGACCCATTAGATTATATAAAGTAGGCAATACAATTTGATAAATGTTTAACACTTTTCATCTGTAAGTGTTCCTGATATGGTTTGGCTGTGTTGCCACCCAAATCTCATCTTAAATTCCCACATGTTGTGGGAGAGACCTGGTGGGAGGTAACTGAATCATGGGAACAGGTCTTTCTCCTGCTGTTCTCCTGATAGTGAATAAGTCTCACGAGATCTGATGGTTTTAAAAAGGGGAGTTTCCCCATGCAAGCTCTCTTCTCTTGTCTGTCACCATGTAAGATGTGCCTTTCACCTTCCACTATGATTGTGAGGTCTCCCCAGCCACGTGGAATTGTTAAGTCCAATAAACTGCTTTCTTTTGTAAATTGCCCAGTCTCAGGTATGTGTTTATCAGTAGTGTGAAAAATGACTAATACAGTTCCTAATGAAGGAATCTATTTTATTTCAATGAATAACCAAGAATGCACATCACGGAGAAAAGTCCTCTTCAATGACCATAATTAACTCTTATGTTGCTATTTGATGTTTTCTATTTTTAATACCAAGAACAATTGAAACAGCATTGACTTCAAATCCTATCTAACCACAGGTGATTGATAGACAGGCGGGTGGGGAGGGAGACAGGGAGGTAGGCAGAGAGAGAGAGAGAGAGGAAGGGAGGTGGGTAGACATGTAGTTAGCTAAATAGGGAGGCAGGTGATTAGCTACTAGGTGGGTAGAGAGAATGACTGAGAGGGAGACTGGCTGACAAAGACTCCCCATTTTCCACCCATGAGGCCTAAGGCAGAGACTTGCGGACAGAGAAGATAGTCTCCTGTATCTGGGCTTTGGAAGCCAACCTGCTGTTTTACTTCTACTTAACATGAATTTACTGAGGGTACCTGCTTCTTGAAATATGGAAGATGTCTACATTTCAAATATATAAAAACAGATTATTTAAAATCTTATGTTATTCAACTGGAATTATCTGTAGACCTTCAAGTGCACAGATGTTATAAAAATCAAAAATGAAAGTAAATGATGACATCAAGAATTGAGGCTGGGGTGTCTGCCTCCTTGCTGTCCTCTCTGCAGAGAAGGGGCCAGTGCAGCAGTGGAAGTGACCTGTGTGCTGTCTGCGTGGCGGGTCCCGCCAGCAAAGCCACAGAGGTCACACAGAAACGACTTCTCGCCTGTAGCAACAATAAACAGATGAGGGACTGTGGAGGTCACAGATCATTAAAACCTATCTATCAAGGCTTTCAGGGTTACTAATTCCTCCAATCAAATGTTTCCATGTAAATATGTCAAATGGGAATGAAATTACCACTGCGGTTTATTGAGTGTGATAAAAACTGAAAAGCACCACTGAACATAATTACATACTTGTCAGACCCATAAAAATTAGCTTTATTATCAATGGAGTGGTTTTGTACAACTTCATTTCTGGTAGATGTTTTCCAGATGGGGCTGCTTTATGCACTTCAACAGTTTTCATGCATATCCTGATTTTTTTACAATTCCCATACATCTGGCCTTTCTGAGCTGGGTAAAGATTGCTTGGAATAGTTAATATACAGTATATATGGTTCTGCTTAAAGAAAACAGATTGAATTTTCCAACAACTTAAGGATATTGAATTGGTTCTACCTGATTCTATTAGGGTCTTCCTTAATCACTTCCTTCTTAATAATATGAATTAAATGGTTTCCTTGAACATGCTGAAGATCCCAAGTAACAATAAAATCTATATTAGTACCAATAGCAATTCAATGCTGTTTATGTTTCTCGCTTTCATGGCATAAAAAAGAAATCTAGGGATTTCTAAAGAAATTGTACAAAAATTCATACTATTCAACTTTAATGACAGCTCTGGATTGGAAACCTTTGCAACACTTAGGGACAGATTTGGCAGACTTACTATTTGTTAAATGTGTGCAAATGCTCATTTTTTAAAACATTTTTACACAAGCTAACATTTGCCCTAAGTTTATAAATGCAATCTATCTTTCCACTGTAGCATATTAAGACAGTAAGTGCTGGCCAGCTAGGCAGATCATCCCATAAGACTAACAAAGGAGGGCAAAATAGAAGAAAAATGCTAACCGTAGAGAGATTTAGTGAAATTATAAAATGTTTTTCCAGAAATAAAATAAATCATTTGTATCTATCTTTACCTACTTTACTCATTTAGACATTTAATGCAACAAGTCTTTCAAGAGTTTGGCCAGAGTCAGGCTGGGTTGTTCCAAATTACTTTGGTATATCATAATAGAAACTTAACTTGTGGCATTTTGGAAATCATAATTGCCTTTTTAAGGTTCTGATAAATAGTACATATAGGAAGGGAGAATAACTTCAGTAATCAGAGTCTTCCCTTTAAGAACATTACTGGTTTTTCTACTTTCAACGAACACATATACTTAAAGAGAGTTTTAACCAAATTACGCTTAATCTTATTTCCTAAGAGTATGTTAAAATGTTCATTATTATCATTTTTAAAAATAAAAATAAGGCTGAATTTAAATACTTTTGCTATCTTTACTTTACCTATAAAAAAAAAAAAAAAAAAAAAAAAAAAAAAAAAAAAAAAAATACTTTGCTATCTTTATTTTGCGGATAAGTTTATTCCTTGGTATTATTATTTCAATATAGAAAGAATAGAGTAGATGGGCTGTAAAGAATAAAGGTTAATTAGAAACACTCATTTAATTAATCAATTTGAAATAAATCTTTCTAACTAGCTGTATTATCAATTAAATAACACTGAAAGTAGACTTTTTTTAATCCCACAAGACAATTTGCTCGTTAATATTAACATAGTTTTATATGTTGAGGCAAAATCATTCCCTCCAATCAATTCCTCATTGTGGGTCCGTGGGTGATGCCTGCTGTGCATGAGGAGTGTGTGTGCAGCACCACACACACATCTGGTGGTGTGTGCTAGTGGGAGTGTCCTTGCCGTATCATTCAATAAGCAAAATTTCTAATGAGGGAAGAGCAATCTTAGGACTTCTGGATTCAAGTATTCTTCCTTTCTGTCATTTTTGAACTTCTTTTGGCCTGCATCTTGTAAAATAGAAACATGAACAAGCATAGAAAATCTCTCTTAAGATTTATATTTTCTACATGCATAGATGCTGCATATTTACATATATGCTGTATATATTTTTATTCCTTTCCCCATTTTAAGATTTAGACATACAAAAATACAAAATTATTAATTTTCTATGTGATTTGATTCTCGATATATTAATGACCTTGATTTTTTTATGTGTATGATTTTATTTAGGATGTTAGTCTCCAATGTATTGTATGTCATATTTACCTGGGTGGCTTGATTTGTTTTTCATTCTAAACTCAATTTTCACTTGCCTTTTTTTTTGGAGTGGGTTGGGGTGTTAGGGTTGATCAGCAGCCAAATGGATTGTTTTTTGAGAAAAAAAATTTTAAGAAAAAAACTAAACGTAAAATTTCCTGAATTTAGAGGGGGTTCATTCAGCATATCCTATTTATATGATAGCAGAGATATAATGGGAGACTTCTTTTTGTAACAACTTGAATTAGTTTCAAGTGTGCCATTTTGCATTCAAAGGTAGAAAGACACAGAAACTAATCCTTTATTTTCTATTAGAAAACAGCCACTGTCCCCTATCTCTCATTATGGTGCAGACTACAAGACCTAACAACAAAAACCTATATTATTGATCCAGCACAATAGGGTCTTACTGGGATTTACATTTACAAGGGCCCAACTGAGAGTTCTGGGACCACCCCTACCAAAGATGTACTCTCAGTGTTGCTTCACCTATCAATTAGCTGAAATTCCACACCCTCTGTTACATGTTCTGATGTAATCACTTCTCTTCATTCTTAGTGTTAAAAATCAAGTTGCCATTTCCCTCAGTCGTCTCCATGCACCCTCATGTCTGTCGCAAAGCATGGAGAAGGCCAAAGGGCCTCCTTGTGCACCGAGTGCAGGCACAGACCCTGAAGTGATGGACAGAGCCCTCCAGTGATTACCAGGGGGAATCCAGTGACCTTTCTGGAACCAGCTCCGGCCAGGTGGGCGTATGTGTGTCACGGAATCAGCCCCACCATTCTTGTCTGACTCACTTCTGCCCATTTATTACTTATTATTTCTGCCTCCTAATGACTGATCACTGGGAAAGAACAATGCAAAGACGTTTTCAAAGCACTAATCCTAGTTCTCAATAGAGGGTAAACAGTCTTGTAGGACAGGTTTTTCAAATGTTTCTCTTTAATGACCCTGACTCATCCCTGTGGAACCTCCTCCTGCTCGTACAACAGACCATCCCTTTTCTAGGTTGCTCATATTCCATTGCATTTTCCAGGAGCTAGCAACCTCCCCATCCTTGTCAAGCTGGGAACCTAGAGCCAATGGAGTGTCTCCTCCCACACTCGCCACCCAGTTCACTGCCCATACCTTTGAGAGTTCTGGTTGATCTCAAGGTATACCCTTTTGGAACACCATAGGTTCACTGGATGGATCCTCAGCCAGCAACAATCCACCCTAGAGTCTGACCCTCTATCTCCCTGGTGTAAAGGGACTGTCTTTTTTTATTGGATGCCACTGATAAGGACTGGAGGCAGGGAGAAGACAAAGAAAAGATAAAGAATTGGGAGACAACTTCATTTAGTTTTCTTTTTCCTTTCTAAGCTCATCTGATTTTAAAACTAAAAACAGAGAACAAATGAATTTGGTAAATAAAATTTGTTTCACCTCCATGCCATGGTCATTTATAATTTGGAGGAAAAGAGGAGGCAAGGAAAGAAGAGTTGGATGGAAGTTATGAATGTGTTGGAGAATAGTGGGAGGGAAAACTGGTGGAGGAAGAAAGGGAGAGAAAAAGAGAGACAGCTCCAGAGAGCAAAGGAGGAGGGAAAATAAAGAGGGACAGAATCAAAACCCTAAGATTGACAAGAAGCAAAAGAGCCTTTATCAGGAAATAAAAGGATGCCTAACCCTAACCCCTAACCCCAACCCTCACCCTCACCCTAACCCAACCCTAACCCCTAACCTCTCTTAACCCCAACTCTAAACATTGAGTCCTAACCCCTAACTCTGACCCCAACCCCCATCTCCAAACCCTAACCCTAAACTTAACCCCTAACCCCTAACCCTAACACCAACCTTAACCCTAGGTTCGTTACTACGTTTGTATTGACTAGTCAATGTTGATTATGATGATCGCTGTCTTAGGACTGCACGGCAGCGAGGGGATTGTGGATCTTCCATTAATATTTTTATATTGAGGCAGTGCCTTAGCATTACACTAACCCTAACCCTAACCCTAACCCACTAACCCTAACCCCCTAACCCCCTAACCCTAACTCTAGAAGAAAACATATAGTTCAGCATTCATGACCTTAGATGTAGCAATAGTTTCTCAGATCTGTCACCAAGAGCACAAACCACAAAAGGAAAAATAAATCAATTTATTTCCTCAAAATTCAAAATTTCTACATCTCAGAAGACATGAAGAAAAAAGTTGAAAGACAAAACTGTTATAATAGACAAAATACTGTCTTCTACTGTACTTTCAACACTCAACACAAAACACTTCTCTTACCAGATGCATGGGTTTCTTCCCCACACAGACCAAATCTTGCGTACCAGCTGGGTGTCCTACAGTGCAATCCAATTCTGACAGTAAATGGAGAAAGCATCACACCCCACAGGCTAAGGGCTCAGTCCTAGGAATATATGTCATGCCCCTTGTTGCTTGCAAATTCAAATGACAAACACAAGGATGGTAAAAAAAAAAAAAAGTGACTTTATGCCAGAGCTTAGCTGAAGGAAACGTATAAGCTCCTGCCTTAAGGGAACCGCTTCCACTTTCCGGGCAGAAAGCGGGAGCTTTAAAAGGGGGACTTGGCAGAATGGCATGCAGGGCATGGGTCGAGGAGGTGCGGGGTCTATGGGACATGCTCTGATGTTTTCTCCATTAGGTGGTCTTGCTAGCCCCACCACGGGCAGAGTTAGGTTGTAAATTGACTGTTGTCTCTCCTGCCAGTCTCCTGGTGGGGGAGAGATCTCGAGGTGCCAGTTTGTTTCAAGGTTTGGTGTGTGGAACTTACAAGTAATCACACAGTTGGAGAAGTTTGCAGTGTAGGAAGTGTCTGGTGGAGAGACAGTAAAGCTTATAATTGCATTCCTAAAGAGCTAAGTAGGAAGTGCAGGAAAAGCAAAACAGTAAAAATAATTCATTTCTTCTTTAAGAAAATATGGGTACTCATTTACAAGACTGTAACCACTTAAGATGCCAACCACAAACACTAGGTTCCCAGGTTACTTTCTGTCTGACTTTGATACAGATTGGAGGCTCCCACAACACCCTTATTGGGTTCAGCAATTTGCTACATCACATTACAGAACCCATGAAAACAGTGTACTTACTATTGCTGACTTATTACCAAGGATCTTTTAAACGCTACAAATTAAAAGCCAGATGAAGAGATGCACAGCGTGAGGTATGTGGAAGGGGTGCATGCCTCCCATGCCCTCTCCAGATATGATCCTCCCAGTATCTCCTGTGTTGGGAGAGCAACACAGACGCTCTCCCAACCCTGTCCTTTATTACACAGGCAGATTGGTTACATCAGTGGCCGTAGGTGATCAACTCAATCATCAGCACCTCTCCCCTTCACAGAGACGGGAGAGGGGAAGAAATTTCAAATCCTGTAATGACAAGGTTGGTTCCCTTGGCAGCGAACCCCACTGAGGCTGTCCAGGTGCCCCCAGCCATCAATCATTTCATTAGCATAGGAAAGACACATCACTTTGTACATTCCCAAGGCTTAGCGCTCTGTTTCAGGACACTGCGGCAGAGACCACACATGAACTCTTATTATGTTCCAATAACCCATAAAATGGAAGAAAAAAATCTGCACATTAGATACTTCATTAGTGTCTGTTATCCAGAATGTATAAATAACTTTTACAACTCCACAACAAAGACAACCCAATCTAAAAATTGACAAAAGACTTTAATACACACTTCACCAACAAACACATGAAATGATGCTTAACATCATTATCATAATTAAAACCATAAAGAGATACCCCTTAACTCACACAAGAATAGTTATACTAAAAAATAACAACTGTTGACAAAGATGTGCAGAAACTTGAACTCTTAAACACTGCTTGTGACAATATGAAATGGTGCAGCCTATGTGTAAAATAATTTGGTGTGTCTTCATAAAGTTACAAATAGATTTACCATATGACTCAATGATTCCATTCCTAGGTATATACCCCAAAGACCTGAAAACAGGTGTTCAAACAAAAACCTATATACTCTTTAAACGTGTCAAGGTCATAAATATGCAGGAAAGTCTGGGGAACAGTTCCAGGAAAAGAAAACTGGATCAGAGTGAAAAAAAAAAAAAAACACATTATACTCCCAAGTGTGGCAGGAGGTAAAAGTGAAGTGAGTTTGTGGACTGAATTATCATGTAAGAACAATGCTGATTTACTGATCTAGGGGTTATGTGGTAGTTAACTGGGAGAGTATCCACGCTTTTGGTACAATATACCAGAGTATTTTGTGGGACACTGCAAATCTGTTACAGCAATAACTGTTGGGGAATCTAAGGGAAGAAACAAGTTGTACTTTGTACTACTACTGGAAGTTTCCTAGAAATATGACATTATTGGAAAGTAAATTACTTTTTAAAACAACTATATCAATACCATGCCAGGAAAGCAGACACATCATCAAAACCCATTACAGAGGCTATAGTTCAGCCAAAGCTGTGAAACCCTTAAAAAAGTCTCAATGTCAACAGACTCCACTTAGTAGATATTATTACATTTATTAGTATTTAGTATTAGAGGCTACCGTGTGGATATACTAGTGTTATGGCATGGTATGGATATTTAGATAAGTGTTAGGGAATGGTGTGGATATTGTATTGGTGTTGGTGAATGGTGCAGATATTACATTAGTGTTAGGACATGGTGTGGATATTATTACATTAGTATTAGAAGAGATTGTGTGGATTAGATTACTGTTAGAGCATGGTGTGGATATTATTACATGTGTATTAGAAGTGATGGTGTGGATTAGATCAGTGTTAGGGCATGGTGTGGATATTATTACATTAGTATTAGAAGCATGGTTGATTAGATCAGTGTTAGGCATGGTGTGGATATTATTACATTAGTATTAGAAGCGATTGTGTGGATTAGATTACTGTTAGAGCATGGTGTGGATATTATTACATTTGTATTAGAAGTGATGGTGTGGATTAGATCAGTGTTAGGGCATGGTGTGGATATTATTACATTTGTATTAGAAGTGATGGTGTGGATTAGATCAGTGTTAGGGCATGGTGTGGATATTATTACATTAGTATTAGAAGCAATGGTGTTGATTAGATCAGTGTTAGGGCACGGTGTGGATATTATTACATTAGTAGTAGAAGCGATGGTGTAGATTAAATCAGTGTTGGGGCATGATGTGGATATTATATTGGTGTTAGGGCACGGTGTGGATATCATAGCAATGTAGGGCACGGTGTGATTATTATATTAGAGGCCACTGTAAGAATATATATTAGCAGCCACTGTGTCTTGGACGTTGACAATGATATTAGGGTGTACTCCAAACAGTGAGATTTGGGGGTTTTATTTTTCTAGATGAATTTCTTCCTCTGCTGAGTACTCTAAGGACTCACTCCTCGGCACTGAGGGCCGTGGACAGAAGCTTTTTACTCACCAATGAAGAACACCAAGTTAACACGACCCTCGTGCTACCCTGAGGAAGTTGAAGCTCCTCGCTGCTTCTGGCACCTCAGCGGGAAGTTGGTTGGGGCGGGATCGCGCGCCCTCTGGTGGCGCCATGGTTCAGCACAGACGCTCTTGCTCAGTTTCTCGGCGGATGTGCGCTCCCTCCTGGCTGTCCTGAAATACCTACAAAATTCAATATTCAGTTTATTCAGTGTCATAATTTTGGAAATTCAAACCGAAATAATGGCCACTATATCCATATCCTGCCCATAAATGGTGATGGAAGAATTATTTGGAAGCCATATAGAATAAAATGAGTGTATACACAAATTAAAACACAAAAACCTAAAACTTAAAGTATAATAATAAAAAAATTAAAAAAAAAACCTACTCAAAATAGTCCAGAGACTATAATTTGAAATGCAAAACTATAAATAATCTAAAAGAAAACCTAAGTGACATTGGATTTGGTGTTCAGTTTTAACACATAGCATCAAATGCCAATTCATGAAAATACTGAGAACACAGACTTTATAAAACTAAATTTTCTACTGTGAAAAGCCCTATTCAGAGAACAAAAACAAAAGACGCACTGTGAGAAGATATTTACAAAATACAAACGTGATTTTAAAAACTGTATTGAAAATACACAAAGAACTCTTCAAACAAACACTAAGAAAACTAAAAACCCAATTAAAACTGGATAAATAAATGAACAGACACCCAGCCAAATAAAATGTATAGATAGCAGGCCAGGTGTGGTGGCTCATGCCTGTAATCCCAGCACTTTGGGAGGCTGAAGCGGGTGAGTCACCTGAGGTCAGGAATTCGAGATCAGCCTGGCCAACATAGTGATACCCCCTCTCTACTAAAAATACAAAAAACTAGCCAGGTGTGGTGGTGGGTGCCTGTAATCCCAGCTACTTGGGAGGCTGATGTAGGAGAATTGCTTGAACATGGGAGGTGGAGGTTGCAGTGAGCCAAGATCATGCCACTGCACTCCAGCCTGAGTGACAGAACGAGACTCTATCTCAATTAAAAAAAAAAAAAGAAAAAAGAAAAAGAAGAAAATATACACATAGCACATAATCACACAAAAGGATGCTCAATATATCTCATTAGGAGACTGCAAATTAAAATAATGCTGAGATATCACTGCACACCTAGCAGAACTGTGGGACTCTTAAAAAAAGCTCAACAACAACAATTGGAGGTTGAAGAACAATAGGTATGGCCATTCATTGCTGGCAGAATGCATGAATGGGTACAGCCACTTTGGGAGATAATTTGGCAGTTTTTCCCAAAGGTAAACAAGTCTTACCTTACAATCCAACAAATGCACCCCTAAATTGTATATGTTTAGACAGCTGCTTTGAAAAATTATGTTCAAACAAAAACTAGCATGCAATTATATACAAGCCTCTCTACTCATAATGGCCAAAACTTAAAGTAATCAGAACATTCTACAATAGCTGAATGCATAATCAATTTGAAGTACAACCATGCAATGGAATACCATTCAGCAACAGAAAGGAATGAACTGTCAATCCATGAAAAGAAATGAATGAATCTTGCATCTATGTTGCTAAGTAAAGTGTGGCAGTATGAAGATGCTTTACATTATATGACTCCATTCATATGACATTCTGGAAAAAGCACAACCAAAGAGATGCTAGTCAGATCAGTGACTGTCTGGGGTGGGGATTTGAAGTATTCTGTATGGTACTTCAGTAGTGGATATCTGACACTATGCATTTGATAAAACCCATAGAATTTTAATGCACAAAGAACAAATCACAATCTACACAAATTAAATTATGTAGGATGTGGAAGTATCTAAGGACAAAATACAGACTGCAACCAAGAATCTAACTGTATTACCAATGTATGTTGCAAGTGGTGGGCCAAAGGTGCTGAGCTGGAAATGCATAGAATCCATAGACTAAAAACAAAATGTACTATACACAAAAAGTGGACTCTATTTTATAAAGTTATTTCCCATAGGGATAATAGTTAATTTTGAAACCACTATATCTGTAAGAAGAAAAATAACCATGATTTTCCTCTATACTATCAACACTTCACTTTTAACAGCAAATTGTGGGGGGCGGGGGGTGTTCCCCACACCAACCAATTTTCCAACTCTCTGCAAAACAATTGGGTATCCTACAATTCAACTGGAGTTAGAATAGACCCTACAGGTTAAGGGCTTAGTAACACCAGACTGTCCCCAACCTCAGATGCCAATGACAAGTAGTGAATCCCCAGTTTACCCAAACTTCTATATGACTTGGCTAGAAACTAGGCATTCCTACACCCCCCCTTCAGGTTTGCTAATTTGCTATGATGGCTTATGGAACTAGGAAATACTTACTTATGTTTACTAGTTATTATGGTCTCAATATGTATACACCTCCCACCCTAAATTCCTATTTCAAAATGTAATCCCCAGAGGGATGGTATTCAGAGGTAATTGAGAGGTGATCAGATCATGAGGGTGCTGTCCTCATGAATGAAACCAGTGCCCTTATAAAAGCATCTAGGAGCCCGTTTCCCCATTCTGCCATGTGAGGACATGCTAGAAGGCACTATCTATGATAGATGAGCCCTCACTAGACATCAAATCTGTCAGCCTTGATCTGGAACTTTCCAGACTCCATATTTTAGGAATTTTTATGGAAACTTCATCATGTAGATATGACGGAATATTAACTCAATCTCCAGTCCCTTCACACCCTCAAAGGATTGCATGTTAAGCTAAAAGTTACAAGCTTCTTATCATGGCTTTATCTTTCTGGTGACCATGCCCATCCTGAAAACATCCACGAACCCACAGTGTCCTTATTAGAACAGAAGCCATTCCTATTATCCAGGAGATTCCAAGGGATTTAGGAACTCTGTGTCAGGAACCAGGGCCAAAGACCAAATATTAGAACACAAGACTCTCCTAGCACCCCTATTGTTCAGGAAATTATAATAGTTTTAGGAGCTCTGTACCAGGAACTGCAGACAGAGACCAAACATATATTTCTTATTAAGTCCCAACCTGGAATCCTGATCAAGAATGAATTCCTTGTTCCCAATGGAACAAGGGATGAAATAAATGGCAGATAGTATGGGCCAGGTTCCTCACTCTTAGAATGAGAAGTTACAGATAAGAAATGGGGAAGCCTAGAATGATCTCTGTGATAATGAGTCACTATATATATATATATATATATATATATATATATATATATATATATATATATATATATATATATCATAAGAATAAACTCAAATTTAGCTTAACATATACACAGATGGTCCCACATAGAAACCTTTGCAATTAAGTGGGTACATATAAGTTAGAAGACACACATATATTTCTTTGCACTGTCAGCTGTCAGGGTCATGATGCAATGAGCACATTTAGTGGCCAGATGTAAGTTTTTCATACCATTCTCTAACAAAGGAAATCAGGGCTCTTTGAAGAAATGGCTGAAACTAGGACTGGGACAGAAAATATATGAGCCAGGGTACTTTGGAAGTAACAGAAGGAAATTATAAAAAAAAAATACATGAAATTGTGTCAAAGGAGCCAGTGGAAAGAGCTCCCAATGGCCACAGGTATAAACAAAGAGCAACAAAATACTGTAGAATTAGATAACAACCAAAAGATTAAAGTAACTATCTAGAGTATCCATACTGCTATAAATAAATGATTAAATAGATATGCAAATGGGCTGAATAGAAATCTCTTATACAGAAGAATTCCAAATACCTGATATAGACGCTCAGCCATCAAGGAAGTGGGGCTAACTCCCCACTCCTTAAGTATGCGCTCTGCATGATGACTTCCTCCAAAAGCACACATACAATATAGACATGGGAAAAAAATAACTTCACAGTGAAAAACCTGAGAACACTGCCTCAGCCAGATGATAAAAGTTAACATTAATGGTGCTAATACATCCTGAGAGCATGGAGTGACTAGAACAGCACTTGCAAACCAAAAATACAATTCAAAGGTCCTTCTCACAACCATCTCTCCAACAGGGGACACCAAAGTTAACATGGAAGACTGGTTCAGGCTATGATGGGAAAGAGGTGGTCAGATATGCCTCATTATGCCCTCCTCCCTTTTGGAATTCAGGAAAAGACAAGCAGCATTTAACATCAACACCTTAAATCTGATAAGAAACATTTACAATCTATTCTCTCTGAAGCCTGCTACCTGGAAGCTTCATCTCCATGATAAAACCTTGGTCTCCATAACCCATTCAGATGCACCTTTCTATTGATAATAACTCTTTCAACAAACTGCCAATCAGAAAAATTTTAAATGTACCTATAACCTGGAAGCCCCACCACACCCTAATCCACTGGGTTGTCCCACCTTTCTGGACCGAACCAATATATGTCTTAAATACACTTGATTGATGTCTCCTATCTCCCTAAAATATATAGAATCAATCTGCACCCCAACCACCTCGGGCACATGTTCTCAGGGTCTCCTGAGGGCTGTGTCATGGGCCATGGTCACTCATATTGGGCTCAGAATACATCTCTTCAAATATTTTACAGACTTTGACTCTTTTTGCCGACACACTAGACATCTGATCTGCTTTCCCCAAACCCCTAAACCCAGTCTGATTATGAGAAAAACCCCAAGTAAACCACAATGGAGGACATTCTACACAATACCTGACCAATCCTCCTAACACTGTTCCAGGTCCTCAGAAGTAAAGTCTGAGAGACTGTCACAGCCAAGAAGAGCCTGACATGATGACTAAATGTCCTATGGGATCCTAGATAGGATCCTGGGAGAGAAAAGGGCAGAACTAAGGGAAACCAAATAAGATGTGAGCTTATTTAATAATATAGTAATATCCAGTCATTAACTATGACAACAAATGATATAAGATGTTGGTCAGGAGTGGTGGCTCATGCCTGTAATCCCAGCACTTTGGGAGGCTGAGGCGGGCAGATCACGGGAGATCAGGAGTTCAAGACCAGCCTGGCCAACATGGTGAAACCTCATCTCTACTAAAAATACAAAAATTAGCCCGGTGTGATGGCAGGCGCCTGTAATACCAGCTACTCAGGAGGCTGAGGCAGGAGAATCGCTTGAACCTGTGAGGCGGAGTTTGCAGTGAGCTGAGATCGCGCCACTGCACTCCAGCCTGGGTGAGACTCTGAAAAAAAAAAAAAAAAAAAAAAAAAGATGTTAAACCTATCTGATACGTGTTGGTATGTTAAAAAGAGGGGAAGCTAGGTTGCGTCTACATGGGAAATCTGCATTTTCTTCCCAATTTCTGTGTGAATCTAAAACTAATTTAAAATAAAACCTTTATTTAAAAATTGTAATTTTTTCAGATATCTGATAAATTATTTGTACTAAAAATTAGTAGTAATTGACATTAACTACTCCTACTTTTAAAAATAAGAGCATTCAAGATACTGCAAAGTAAATTATGCAGACTAATATATAATTTCAAAGAAATGCCCCTTTTACACTTATGTGTAAACATATTCATATCACTTTTCTTATGGTGTAGTTCACTCTCTAAGAAAGCTGGTCATCTTAGAACCAGGGAAAAAATTCACATTTTGGAGACTATTTCAATTTATGGCTGGACGTTTTCAAAGTATGACTTTGTGAAAAAAAAAAAAAGTTCAAATTGATTCATTGTGACTGGATCACTTATTCTAATGAATGCTTGTCTTTTATTTTGTTTCCCAGCATTCCTTTCAGCTACTATACAACAGAAGCAAATATTTGCCACTGGAAAAAATATTCAAAGACACTGTTAGGTTAATCTATAGCTGATGACAGTCAATCTCGTGTACATAGCAAGCAGCTTCAAGATATAATTACTTAGCTAAGCGGGGAAGTGGGACCTGACTGCTGCCTCATTCCCACGCCTCTTTGGACCTGATAATTTAGAGGAACCTCACATTCACAAGATAAAAAGTTTCTTTTCTTCCTCAGTATTAAATATGCTGTCACAATAGAAGAAAGCTTTACTGACTTCTTAAATGATGTGTTGAGACCGGAAACCTAAAATGATAGTTACTGAGAATAGTGCTAATGCCCTAAGTTTTAGTCATACCCTCACCTAGGTAAGGACCTAACCAAAAGGGGAGAACTGTTGAATAAATTACGGGAGGTCACTGTTTTGGTCAGAACTCCTGCACTAGGCCACACTGAGCAGGCCAAACCAGAATGGAGACACTCACGCTGAATGACACACAATGTAGCTGAAACTTTAAGGAAGTAGATAGATCCCAAAAGAGCTCCCTTTTTCCTTGAAGAGATTCCAGTTTACCTGAGTCAGCATAAAGAAGTCCCCTCTGCTTTAATTCTTACCAAAACAAGTAACTCGAAGTAATCTGATATTAACAAATCAGTTGTTATTTTCTATTGCTGTTTCCGCTTTAAACAACATAGTGTTCTGCTATTGCCCAGAGGGCACTAAGACCAAATAAAACTTGTAAATGCCACACTGAAAGCAAAAAAGTCCTAATAACTCAATTGACACTAATAACAAAGAGTGACACCAATGCCTTTGGTGTCAAAGTTTTGATCAATATCTCAAAATTGAGAGGCTGACCAAAAGGGAGGAATTCTTACATCAAACTACATTTGGGCTTTAGAAGCATCCCAAAGAGTCCTTGTAAAGAATTGCGGCCGGACGCGGTGGCTCACGCCTGTAATCCCGGCACTTTGGGAGGCCGAGACGAGTGGATCACGAGGTCAGGAAATCGAGACCATCCTGGCTTACAAGGTGAAACCCAGTCTCTACTAAAAAAAAATACAAAACAATTAGCCGGACGTGGTGGCGGCAGCCTGTAGTCCCAGCTACTCGGCAGGCCGGGGCGGAGAATGGCGTGAACCCGGGAGGCGGAGCTTGCAGTGAGCTGAGATCGCGCCACTGCACTCCAGCCTGGGTGACAGAGCGAGACTCCCCCTCAAAAAGAAGAAGAAGAAGAATTACAACCTAATTTAGTATACAAACAAACTGAAAATCTGACTTGGGAATGTGTCATTGTAACAAATAGCGGAGGTTCAGCCAATCACATCGGCCGAGTGTCAGCCAATGGCAGGCAGCCAGCTGTTCAAAACAAGTCCCAAGGCAAATCCGGGCTGTAACCAGGTCTGTAACCAATCCAGCCATCTCTATACCTCACTTCTGTTTTCTGTATGTCACTTTTTTTCTCTGGCTATAAATATAACACATGTTGTGTGGCAGATCATTCTGAACCATTTTTGGTCTGGACTGCTGCCTGATTCTAGAACCACAAAAAAAGCCAATTAAGATCTGCAAACCCACATTTGCTGTAATTTTGTATTTTAACAGTTGTGCCCTGCAAAAGACATTAAGCTGAAATTAATTAAAAATCATTTACGGTCATGATTAGGTCACAAAAAATTGTCAAACAACAATTCTTCAAAAAAGCTAAAAAGTATATTTTAAAAATTTTGTTGATGGAAAAATGAATGCAAAAGTAGATAGGAAAATTATGTACAAAACTAAAAACAGAGGAGAAATTAAAAGTCAAATAATTGCATCAAACTGGAAACCTAGAAAAAATGGGTGATTTCCTAGTAAAAATACACATTAACAAAATGGGCACTGAAATAAGGCAACTATGAATAGACCAATTAGCATAGAAAAGCTCGGAAAGGTCCTTAAAGATCTCCCAGTGGAAAAAGGCCCCAGGACCATCTGGGTCCATAGCTTAGTGTAAGCTGACTTAACTAAATGTGAGTTTACACTCGTGCATTGCATACATATGATGGTGGTCCCATGAAAGAAAAATGAAGCTGAAAAATTCCTTCCTAGCCATCTTGTCATAAGCTCATGGCTCAATGCATTACCTTTTCTGTGTTTTGATACCATAAAAGGAAAATAAATCTCAGGACCCCCAAATCACTGAGCTAAGGGAAAAGTCAAGCTGGGAGCTATGTCAGGCAAACCTGCCCTCATTCTATTCCTAAGTAAGATAGCTACAAAGATAAAAAGCTACATATCTCACTCACAATTTGCCCACAAAGAATTTCCTTTTGGACAAAGGACAGACAGAACTCAAAGTCATCCCTCACCTGAGACAGATGCATATCTGATTGCTCCCTCTGCCCTATTGTTTATGCAAAAATGCAGATTCATTGAGCCAGACTAAATTGTGTATGCAGTGGAAGGCTGATCAAGGATTCAAAAGAATGCAACCTTTTGTGTTTAACCTACTTCTGACCTAGAAGCACCCCCACTTCCTGCTTCCAGTTGTCCCGCCTTACTGGGCCAAACGACTGTACATCTTACACGTCTCATGTATCCCTAAAATGTATGAAAGCAAGCTCTACCCTGGCCACCTTGGGCACATGTCGTCAGGACCTCCTGAGGCTGTGTCATGGGTGTGTCCTTAATCTTGGCAAAATAAGTTTTCTAAATTGACTGAGACCTGTCTCAGATATTCTGGGATCAAAATCTACAATCACCACGGTGTTATGGTTGACTACAGCATTCAGTACAGAGACATGCTGTACAGGTTTGTGACCTGGGAGCAATAGGCTATACTATGTAACTTAGGTGTGGAGTGGGCTACACCATCTAGTTTTTCTAAGAACACTCTACAGTGTTCGCACAAAGAGGAAATCACCTAAGGACGGATTTCTCCGAAAGTATAATATCGTTACGAGATGCTTGAGTGTATTTTAAATGGTCAACGCCTAGGAGAAAAAAAGAAACTAAACTCTTGTTATGGGTTAATAACAAAGCTTAATAGAGTTAACATATTTCATCTCATCTAAGATGCCAATGATTAAAAGACATTATTTTATGCACCATCACAAATAGGTTGCCAATTAAACCGACTTTCTGAATAACATACAAATGTAAATTTACTTCTATTAATACCAGGAAAGTAAAATGAAAAATAAATTATGGTTTTGACATGTTAAAGCAAATAAGGCGGGGGTTAGCCTGAGGCCTTCCCTAAGCAAACAGAAACCGAACTTGGAGGCATTTAAACTGACTTAAAAAAATTAACAAACCAACCACAGTCAATGCCAAAAAGCCCAGCAGCAAGTTGGCTGTATGACTAGGGACGCTGAGGGAACCATCCCCACAGCAGGCGGTCGCCAAGCTGGAGCCACTGAGGAGCATCACTTAGGGGCCACCCCTAAGAGCTGGAAGCCCCAAGCCGTTTTCCGTTTTCCGTTCTGGTGCTTCCTGCGTGATTCATGAACCATTCCTTTGCTGAAATAAACTCCGCTTACATTTATTTTGCCTAAAATCCTTTTAACAGACAAAGTCCAGTATTTACACTTAAAATACGGTTGTAAAAACTCACATCTACATCTGCTCTTCAATATTTTTCAAGTACTTTAACACCGTAAGAAAAACGAGCCACTGGAACGCAAATAAAAGCAAGCCATGGGGTGCGCGTCTCCTTGGGGCTCCCCGTGTTGCTCTCAGGGTTCCCTTCTCTGTCCTGGATCCATCCCAAACAAACTCAAATTGGTCAAAAATTAAAAAATGAAGCAACTCAGATATGCTGTAACAATGAATAACAAAGCCACTTAATGAAGGGCCACTTTGTAAAATAAAATAAATACAACTTGAGAAAGTAGAGCGCAAGGCAGCGCGGCCTCCTTAGCACTGAGCTGGGACAGAAAGCCTTTTTCCTCGCCTTTCCTCAGGCAGCCTCGGGGGCCATGAAGCCACAGCTTCCCCAGTAGTTCCTGAGCAGCTGAGGAGAAAGAGGCTGGGTCGTCCCTGGCCACAGTCCCCAGGTGTTCCTATAGAGACAGTGGCGTCTCCCGAGTCCGTCCTGAGGAGGAGGAGGCTGGGTCCTCCCAGGTGTCCCCGTAGGGATGGCGGCGCCTCCTGGGTAGGTCCTGAGGAGGCGGCTCGGCTCCGCCCCCTGGAGGCGCAGGGCATTAGTGCCAGAACCCGGGCGCCTCTTGAGGTTCTGTGAGGCGGCATCGCGCCCCCTGACGGCCGTCGCGGGCGGTGCAGGATGCTCAGGTGCTCGCGGTGGAACTGTGGCCTCGCCCCTCTGGTGAATCTCCACTGTTCTGACAATTACACGCCGTGACTTTTGAAAAACCAGCTGAGCCCGGGCGCGGAGGCTCACGCCTGTAATCCCAGCACTTTGGGAGGCTGAGGCGGGCGGATCGCGAGGTCAGGAGATCGAGACCATCCTGGCTAACACGGGGAAACCCCGTCTCTACAAAAAAAAGTAGCCGGGCGTGGTGGCACGCGCCTATAGTTCCAGCTACTCAGGAGGCTGAGGCAGGAGAATTGTTTGAACCCGGGAGGGGGAGGTTGCAGTGAGCCAAGATCCCACCACTGCACTCCAGCCTGGGTGACAGAGCGAGACTCCATCTCAAAAAAAAAAAAAAAAAGAAAAAGAAGAAAGAAAATCAAGCTGAAAGGGAGATAAGAAGCAAAGTAGATGGCCAACTGACAAAAGTCAATTGACATCCTATGTACCAGAAATTATGAAAAAATTGGAAAACTGGAGTGTAGCATTTTAGAAAAGCAATACCATTTACAATGGCACCCCTCACAACTGAAGTTCTTAAGTACAAATCTTTAAAATAAATGTACAAATATGCATTCATCAAACTTAGAAACACCGTTGAATGAAATCAAACAAAATGTAAATAAATGCATGGATGTTCCTTATTCAGGATTGGTAGAGTCAATATTGTGAAGATGAAAATTCTTTCAAATTTGATTTATACATTCAGTGAAGTCCCAATCAAATTCTCAGAAAACTGTTTTGGTTTTGTTTGTTTGTTTTAGAGACAGTGTCTTGCCCTGTCACCCAGGCTGGATTACAGTGCTACAATCACAGCTCACTACAGCTTGGAACTTCTGGACTCAAGCAATCTTCCTGCCTCAGCCTCCCAAAAAGCTAGGACTAAAGGCACATGCTACCATTCCCTGCTAATTTTTTTTTTTTTTTTGAGACGGAGTCTCACTCTGTCGCCCAGGCTGGAGTGCAGTGGTGCAATCTCCGCTCACTGCAAGCTCCGCCTCCAGGGTTCACGCCGTTCTCCTGCCTCAGCCTCTCCGAGTAGCTGGGACTACAGGTGCCCGCCACCACACCCGGCTAATTTTTTGTATTTTTTAGTAGAGACAGGGTTTCACCATGGTCTCGATCTCCTGACCTCATGATCCGCCTGCCTAGGCCTCCCAAAGTGCTGGGATTACAAGCGTGAGCCACCGTGCCCGGCCCCCTGCTAACTTTTAAAAAATATTTTTAGACAAGGGAGTCTTGTTATTTTGCCCAGGTTGGTTTTGAACTCCCAGCCCCAAGCGATCCTCCTGCTTTGGCCTCCCAAGGCACTGAGATTACAGGCATTAACCACTGCACTCAGCCTTGTTTTTAAACCTAGAATAGGCAACATTGAAGACGTACAAAGAACTCACACATCTGGATCCCAACACATCAAAAAGCTAAAGCAATGAAGACAATGTGATGCTGGTGAAGGAACAGACTAACAGATAAATGAAAATTGGCCCAAAATAGACCCAATTAAATACAGTAAATTGATTTTGGCAAAGGGACAATGGACATTCAATGGAGAAAAAAAATGTGTGTTTCACCATGGGGGATGAAATAATGGGAACCATATGAGGAAAAATCGACAAAATAGAAACCCTATAACTTACACAAAAATTTGTTCAAAATAGTTCATAGGCTTACATTTAAAATGCAAACCTGTAAAAATTTTAGAAGAAAATGAACATGACCTTCTATTTCATGATGAGTTTTTAGTTACAACCACAGAAGCCAGTTGATGAAAGAAAAAAAATGGATAATGTAAACTTTATTAAAAATAAAAATGTGTACTCTGACAACCTCCAGGGTTCTAAGACCAGACCAGGGTAGGGCAGAGGCACTGCAGAATTTCCTTCCTAAATCAGGTGCGTTTTAAGATGTAAAAGTATTGCTGTCTTTAATTGTTCTGGATTTTGTGTTCTTTTTTATTGTAAGTTATTGCCACATAGTACATGAAAGATTGTCCCTGAGGAATAACATAAAGATCTGCCATCCAGTTCCCCAAATCCTGGAACGATGACCCTGAAGGCTCTGACCACACGTGGCACAGACACGCCTTTAGGACAGTCTTACTCTAGGCCTCAGCCACACATTCAAAGGGCTGGCTGGGCTGAAGAGAGGTGAAGGCTTTTGACCACGCTGATGCAGAAGGCCTCAGTGACAAAGCCTCCCATCTGCTGAATGCCTGGCCCTGGCAGGGCACACTCCTGTGGACTTCACAGGTGCTAACACACTTAATCCTCATGGAACCTCTATTAGGTCACAACCCTGTTGTCCACCTCATGAAGGTGAGCTCACTGAGGGACAGAGAGGTTAAGTGATGTGCCCAAGATCACTCAGAGGGCAAACAGAAGTCTCAGGTATGGACTGCATGCTCTTCAGTGTCTGAGCACTTAGGCCCTATGATGCTAGTGTGCACACTGCAGGCTGGCCCTGCTGTGAGCCTGCTCCTGTGAGAATTATGCAAGTGTGCACACTGCAGCCTGGCCCTGTTCTGGAAAAGAACCATCACTGCAGCACAACCAGGGGGTCAGGCCCCCCTCTGTTCCTACACAGCCCCTGCACTTCCTCTGTCCAGTATCTTCTCCCTGAGGCCTGAGTCCATGAAAACAATGAACTCAGCACATGGTCACCACTAGGTGACCATGCCTGCCTCTGCACCACGTGATGGGACCATTGTGGAGCAAGCCTGGAGGATTCTGATGTAGGCAGCAGAGGTGTCACTTAGGGACCAGGCTTCCGTGGGAAACCACCATCTCCTTCCAACCTAGATGCACTTCATAGGAAATGAGAGCAGATGAAGGTTATGTAGGAGATGAAAGAACTCACTCCCCAAGCCCATAGGCCTTTGTCCTCCACCCATGGACTGAAGCATCTTGTTAGACGAGGGCCGCCCGCAGCCAGTGCCGGCGAAGAAACTGCCACGGAGCAGGTGTCCGTAAAGAACTGCTGACTGTCACTGTCCCTACTTGGGGGCCACTGGGGGATCTGATGAATCACACTGCCCTTTGTAAAGGAATTATAGAAAATGTCAGCCCTGTAACAAGGCATAGGTTGATTAGTTACAGGATTTAACATTTCTATTTTAAAAGGCAGCATTGAAGGGTGTCTTTACAAAGGATGTACAAAACCTGCCATATTCTTTGTCACACAGACTGACTCATGTGCAATGCAGCCATTTAATGAAACACTGGCATTTACCAGATGTAAACTTATTAGCAGATGACAGCTAGAAATAATGTGCTAGACGTGCACGTGTATTTATATAAATATAACCGTCTCTCTAGATGCATCAAAAGATACACAACATGAGATCCAATTTATTTCTACAAGCTCATGATCAGGTGGTCAGGACAGGGAAAGAAGAGGAAAAAACTTTAAAGCATGGTCCTTTATTCTTAGACACCTTTATCCTACATACACAGGGGACATGCATGGTTGAAATAATGGAAACAAGGTGGATAAAAGTGAAAGTAACTTAAACTGATTTACCCAGGAATGCCCAATTCAGGTGCTGCAGAGAAGAGCATGAGAACCAGCTGTTTTCAGGACAGGTGTGCATCTAGGAGCAGAGTGGGCGTTCATCAGCATGGAGGCAAAAGGCCTGGGTCGGGGGACACTGGGGCTGCTGTCCCAGAGGCTGGCAGTGTAGCCCTGAACCCCCAAGACTTCACTGACTGTCCCTTCAACCACCTAAACCGGAATAAACTGATGTAGCAGGACTCCTCAAACACTGTACAGGATCTCCATGTCCTCGATGGCCCCTGATGAGCCACAGTACCCTCAGGTCCTGGTGAAGGAGCTGGTGCTGCCTCCTGCCTTTCCCCACATGGGGTCCTGCAGCTCATCCCCCACAGACTCAGATTACCTCTACAGAACCTGCCCACAGATGTCTTCTGAGACCGGCAATACTGGGAGGCCTGTGGCCCAGACCCAGGAGGAACCAGCTGAGAGGCTCCATGGAGGCACTGCTGATGGTGTAATCAGAATGAAAATGCCCACTTCTGTTCTGCTCCCTGAGAACAACTGTCAAGCCAGCATGAGTTTCCAGTCGGAACTTTTCCTTTTCTCCCTATGTTTGTCGCTGTTTTAATGGACATTGCCTGGCTATTAAATCTCCCAATGAACTCACTTTGAAAATTATCTATTGCACTGGGCACCCTTTCAGGAATCACTGAGTGTTAATTTTCTCAGTCTGAGTGATAATTTATGAGTCAAACAAGGACAGATCCGAAGCCAGAGGCTGCTCCTGTTGGGAAATCCCCGAGGATGATGTTCCGGGGAAGCCTCCAGCCTTGGGAGTCCCCTGGAACTGAGCCAGCCCAGGTCATGAAGGGAGCTGGTGCCAGACACTGACTGGGGACCTGCTGGCCTTTGGGAAGACCGCCGTGTCCCTGAACCTGGCCTGCCAGCTATCCCTGTGCAGTCATACCAAGTACTATGCTCAGAAGGGCCCCAGAGTAGTTTAAAGTTCTGCTGCTGCCCCTGGAAGCTCATGATTTTGTACAAAAAAAAACCCCACATTTTCCACTCGGCCCAACACATTATGTGGCCTGTGCAGCTGTCAGGCTGTGGCCACGGTGCTGGCATCTCTCACACAGTGAAGGCTGCTGGAGTCCTGGCTGACTTGTTTTGACTCTTTCGTGAGGCCCATACCTAAGCTAAACACTCACGTGCTTCCCACGCTGACTCCCCACACTCTAAAGCATGAATCTGCCCCTTCAGCTGGGAGAGGGTCCTCGTGTCATCTGGGTTTTGGGAGAGAAGGTCAAGGGAGCCTGGGTTCTAGTTCTTCAGTTATCCAGAGTGAGGGTCTTACCTGTTCACAGGTCCCTGGGGCTACTTTACAGAAAGCAGGAAGTGGCCACTTCAGCCACATGGCTGCATTTCCAGCTCAGTCCAGGCAGAGCTGCACCCTGCCTTGCACCTCTGCAGATTCTGGGGGGAATCCTTAACTGAGCCAGGGCGAGTCCTGGGGGCACACTGCCCCTGGGCAGGCCATGAATCTCCTCTGCTCCCACCCTGTAGAGTTCAGCAGGTATCAGGGACTCTGCCTGCAGAGCACACTGCCCTTCAACCAGGTATTCATAATTTCCCCAAGACCCAGGCTTGCTGAGTCACTCAGTTACCTGAATGTCTTTCAGGAAGGGATGACTGTGCTGCTGCATCATCCTTCTTTTTTGTTTGCGAGGCCCCAGGGAAATCTGGGTACTCTGGTGAAAAAGCAAATCCAGTTGCTGCTGCTGCTGCTGCTGCCGCTGGTTCTTGTAAACGTCCTCACTTGGTTTCTAGGCAGCAACTTCCCTGACTTGCCTGGGGAGTGAATCTGAGCTGCATTTACCAGGCCATGCCCAGGGGAAGTGATCAGTGTGGGACTGTGAAGCTGGATTTCCCCAGGAGCTTCCTCCAAGCTTCTGGGATGATGATAAGACTCAGGATGAACCAAGGATCTCGAACCATGGGACAATGTGAAGTCTAGACCCAGTGAAGAAAGAGAAAGGCTGCGGGATGAAGGGCAGGCTTCACGTTACTGAGCATCCGCTACCTGCCACACACTTTCACGTGGCCTTATTCTGTGTGTTTCTCACAGCACCCTTGAGAAATAGAGATTACGATCACATCTTTTACATAAAAGAAAACCACCATCCGGGGAGGCAAAGTCCCTTGCTCACAGACTGTCATGTGGGAAGCTCTCTGGATGCAATGATGTCCTCCAGTTGCAGCTCACTGCAAGCTCTGCCTCCTGGGTTCACTCCATTCTCCTGCCTCAGCCTCCAGAGTAGCTGGGACTACAGGCGTCCGCCAACACGCCCGGCTAATTTTTTTGTATTTTTAGTAGAGACGGGGTTTCACCGTGTTAGCCAGGATGGTCTCGATCTCCTGACCTCGTCATCTGCCCACCTCAGCCTCCCAAAGTGCTGGGATTACAGATGTGAGCTACCATGCCCGGCCGATCTTTTTTTAATATTGGAAATTTCTCACCACTGATATTGGGAATATCAAGATTTTAAAATCCTTGAAAATAATTTATTCCATTGCCTGCATTTATATTGAAAAAAGTAGAGTCTCTTCATAATCAAAATTGCCACTTGGTTGGTCTATTTATATCTTTAGACCATACAGTGAGAGCAAAGACACACAGTAAGATTTTGGACAGTTGTTTCAGTTTGGCGGGTTCTACTTTAGGGGGTCCTTTAACAATTTTTATTCTCATCCTCCCACTCAGTCTTCATGCCCAATGCCAAATAGTTATGACCCACCTAAGACTTCCTCCCAATTAACCTATTCTACTCTCAAAGGAACAAAATACCCCAAATCACATAATCCACCCAGTTTCCTAGGACCTACTGCATGAGAGTGGAACTCGAGAAACTGACCAGCTGGAGAGACGTGATATAAGGCTTCCAACATCCCTAAGCAGTATGGATTTCTACTAGAATGTGCAAATTTTTGCAACTTTGGCAGTGCTGTGAGTTGAACAGATGTTTGAGTTGTAATACTCCCAGAGACAAACTGCTATGTGGCCTTGCACAAATAAATGATCGACCTCTTTGGCTACATCTCCAAGAAAGATTTTGAAACTTGCAGTTATTTACAAACCTGGCTTTCATCAGAATCACCTGGGGACATTATTTAAAATCATAAATTCACACTCCAGCTCTAGAGCCTAATCAATAAATATTACATGGGCCTCTGGAATCTCTACTTTTATAAGTTTCCCCAATGTTTTCTGTTTAGCCAACATACAGACTATTATTTAAAAATATGTGTTCAGATGATCTTCCAGTTTTGTAGTAAGCCAATTTCCATGAGACGTGTGAGGATTATCTCTCGATCTATCTCAGGATTATCTCTGGATCTATGTATGGATCCAGAGGATCGCTCCGCTAAACTACAGTTTCTCACTAGACTATGAACACCTAGAGAATATGTTCATGCATTATGGTTACCCACAGTCCAGGAGAGAGTCTGGCATTTGGTAAATATTAATTTAATAAATCTTCAGCTTAGTTATGATCCAGTTTCCTTCCCCTACATCTATTCATATTCTCCAATCACCTCCCTTTCTGATTGGGGTTCCTTTTTATTTTCTTTTTTGGTGAAGTGGCAAATTTATTTTGGCAAGTAAACAACAAAACATTAAAAAAAACTCTGCCAATTGCTTCCTTGCCTACCCACATTGAGAAACATCTTTGGTTTATAAAATTTATTTAGTTTTCATTTTAGTAAGTATGGGAATTATGAAATTATCTAAGGGAATTTTGCTAGAGTAAAAACAAAATACATAGACATTTTTATATAACAGATTTACACTATCAAGCTATTTAGCCCTCTGCCCATAGGGACAATGAACAACGATGATAGCATGAAACTTACTCAATAGTTCTTGGACTTGAAATTATATATAACTTAGTGACTATATTTTGGGTTTGTGTCGTGCAGTGATTTGCTCTTGTCCGGCACAAGGAATGTTTTCCTAAACGATTTCATCATCACTCACTATTTCAAATTCCTTAAACAACCGTATACGTTAGTTTTAACACCTCTGCACTTTGGGAAGATTTGACTGAATCCAGAATTTTGTCTTTGAAAAATACCTCCTTAGCTAAACTTCCAATCAACCATTGAGTCACTTAAGGAAATTATTAGTAGAATTTATAAAGATAAAACATATTTTTCAGGGAAATTAAAAAATTGATTGGGAGCCGTGACACATGTCATGATTGTTACCTATTATCTGGAGATTTGTGACTGTGAATGGCAGCCAACTTGTTTCATGGAAACCCACTGGCTGGCTAATGTGACAACAGTAGATCTGAAAGAGTCTTGTAGCCACCAGCTCTTGCTTACATTAGAGCTAGGCTGACCGTAAATGTAATTAGCCTTGAAGGGCTGTGGCTGCAGATGGCCATAGGGATGTAAACCTGGTGGAAATAATGACAAGGCTGCAACTCAGCAGTAAGTCTTCATATTTTTTAAAATTTTCTTTCATTCTTCTTTTGTCATGAAAGCTCTAAACTTGGAAAATTATAACACCTGGAGATTTGTCGTAAATATCACTGAAATATTAATCAAGGCACCCACCGAGAATAACAACTTTGCATTTTCTTTTATTCTACAAAGATGATCTCTCTTAAATTTTAGGCACATAACCCCAAAATAGTAATTATCAGTTGAACAATAAACTCTGCCCAACGAAAGTATTCCTGTGAATTTCTTTTTCTGATTTATCTTGATGACCAGAAGCCAAAGTATTCTTGGTAGAAACATTAAAAATATGACTAAAATAAATGTTTGTATCCTGACCTGAGAAAATAATTACTAAACCAAATCAGTCTTGTTTTAGAAAAATATTAAAAATACAGAAAACATAATGAAACCACAAATTATCCGTAACCCTAACACTCAGAAATTTTTTTTGTTTCTCTGTAATTATATTTTTATACATTTAAAACCTTTTCTTTCCATATTAGGCTTTGGAAGTTAAGCAGCTCTGTATATTAGGGATATATAAAGTGCTCAAGAAATATATTATTTAAATTCTTATATTTTCAAATATTTCATTACATTCCAAAAAGAGTATAGAATTGTAGACTTATTTGTTAGGCTATGAAACTTAAAATCAATAAAGCCACAAACCATGTTAGCTTTGGTGAGAAAGAAACTCTGTGGCATCAGGATATTTTTTCTATGTTTTCTATAAATTTTAAATATGAATGAAGTGCATTTCTAACATGATTTGTCTAAGGTTTTGAATTACATATATTTCTGCTTCTGTAAAATAAATATATTTATTATTAAGACTTTCTACATCCTTTCTTTTGTTGCTTTCTTTGGCATCTGTCAAGTATTTTATATTTATGTAAGCCAGAGTCATCCATGTGGCTAGGGAGGAAAAAAAAATCACATTATTTCAAAGTGAGCAGTAGCAACATGAAGATCTTTAATGTATTCAGATACTGGCAATTTTAAAAATGTTACTTAAAAGTGGCGTTCTGTTCAAAAAATTCAGATGATATATTGGTATTTTAAATATATTTTACAAAAATACAAAACAAATCTTACATTTCTAACTCTTACCTGACTAAAAAATAGCCAGGAACTTCTTATTCTTCAGAAGAATAATGTTAAACCAAGATTACTTTTAGTGCACATTAAACATTACAAAGGTTAATAAATGTCATATTACAATGGATCTGTCAATATTTAAGCCTCTTCTAAGGCAAAGTTCTTGTGCTCTAGGGCAAGGAAAAAACCTTCATAAATATTTTAATTATTTCAGAACCGGAAAAAGGGGTGTATTGAAAGACTTGTAAACCATAGGAATTATTTTATTTTTAAATATAGCATCCAGAATCCACACACATTCCTAAGAACATCCAGCATTTGAGAAAGTCCTTCTACTATCAGCAAACAAAACTTTTTGTTTAAATTTACAACATCTTATATAAAACATTCTTTAAATTACGGAATGAAATAAATAATTTGCTTTCTAGAAACTTGTGGCATTTCTCACTTATAGATGGGTGTTGTACTGCCAGTTGCATTTCTTCAGGAAATTAGTAGTAGTAGTAGTAGTAGTAGTAGTATGAAATGAGGGTCTTACTATGTTGCCCAGGATGGTCTCAAACTCCAGGGCTCAAAGGATTCTCCTGCTTCAGCCTCCCAAGTAGCTGGGATTACATGCACTCTCTAATCTGCCCAGCAAACAATAGTGGCATCAGCACAAACTTTGCCCTGACAGTTTTCTCATGAAATTTGCTCATTTGACAGAAGAGCAGCTGATGCTTGCTGCTTAGAAAAGAGGTTCTCTTTCCATTCCTTATTTCCTGTAGCCAGAGGCATATTGTGTATCTGAAGTTTACCACCCAGAAAGACAAGGCCTTGGCCTCCTCCTAATTTGATTATTGACCCTTGTGGCCTTGAAACAGAAAATGGCACTAGCCAAGATAAATAGAATGGAGAAAGAACCAAACAGAAGCATAACAGAAGTAGGCTAAAGAATGTAAATTTCCTCCAGTTCCCCAAGTTAAGAGGGAGCAGGTTAGTGGGCCAGCCACAGTTGATTGACTAAGGAGATAAGCTACCCTGGGAATTTGAGAAAAGGAATTTAAGTGCCATTAGGTTAAACAAAGGGTTTAGCTTAAACACTTTATGTAAAAGTTGGTTGTTTGTTTTCAGACCAATAAAAGAAAAAAAAGTAGCTTTGACTTCCAACAACCAATAACTTTATTTTTGTCAGCCCATACTTCATCTCACCCATTAAGAATCTTCCAAAGTCAAACAGGGGACAAGTTTTTCATCTTCAAGCTGCCTCAGATTTCTTGACCCTTTTTCCCTTTCAATTCATTATTCATTATTGCCCAAAAATTTCCCTGAGAAAATCTAAGGGAGCTCTTGCTTTCTTTTTAAACTGCATAAGTAATTCCAGGGGTTGAGCTGACATGGTTTTGTTTTAAATTACAAATTTTCAAAATGAAAGGACACTTAGATTCTGATTCTCAAGCCTACAGAAAGGCCATGGTTCCTGCACTTCTACCACAGCTCATCACAGAAGTTCGTATCAAAGACTCAGGGGTGAGGAGAAAATGATGGTTATTTGAAAGAGCATTTTAAATATACCTATAGTTTCTTAAATTAAGCAACTAACATTAAATTAAAATATAGACAGAAGATGAAATGGAAAACTTTAACGGGGCATGGAATTAGTAAAGAAAATTTGAGAGATGATCATTTAATTTCTTCATAGTTGATGCAAAAAGAGGGTGCCAGACCGAGACAGGCCAAGTGACTTCCTAAGGTGACACAGTTAATCAGTGACAGAGCCTAGACGAGAACACAGATCCCCTGACCCAGTGGGAACACATGGTTGAGATATGACATATGTAACAGAATTCATTCTGTCTGTGATTTTATGGTTCAATGTTTTAACATGAGAACATTTTCCTTGCCATTATGGTTTGCATGTGTCCCCTCCAAAATTGATGTGTTGAATGAAACTAATGGCCAAAAGAGGTGGGGCCTGAAGAAATGATTAGGCCTTGATGGCTCCTCCCTCATAACTGGGATTAAGGCCCTTATAAAAGAGGCTTCATGCAGCGTTCAACCCTCTTCACCCCTTCCATCCCTTCTGCCATGTGAGGATATAGCATTCCTCACTTCAGGAGGATGCAGCAACAGGGCACCAGTCTTGGAGACAGCAATACTCACCAGAAAACCAAATGTGCCAGTGCCTTGATCTTGAGCTTCCCAGCCCCCAGAACTGTGAGAAATATGTTTCTGTTCTTTGTAAATTGCCAGTCTCAGGTGTTTTGCTATAGCAGCACAAAGGGACTAAGACAATTGCTGTGCAAAGTGTATTAGATTCCTATGGCTGTTATAACAAACTATCACAAACTTAGTGGCTTAAGACAATATACATTTATCATATGAGAGTTCTGGAGGTCCGAAGTGCCAAATAGGCTTCATGGTGCTAAAATCAAGGTGTCAACAAAGTGGCATTCGTCTTGGAGATCCTGAGGGGATCTATTCCTTGCCTTTTCCAGCCTCCAGAGTCACCTGCTTCCTTTGGCTGATAGCCACTTTACTCTGAACTCTATCATACTTCCTTTTTGGATTCAGACCCTTTTGCCTCCATCTTTATTTTTTGATACAGAGTCTCACTCTGTTGCCCGGGCTGGAGTGCAGTGGTGCCATCTCAGCTCGCTGCAATCTCCACTTCCCAGGTTCAAGCAATTCTCCGCCTCCACCTCTCAAGTAGCTGGGATTACAGGTGCATGCTACCACATCCTGCTAATTTTTGTATTTTTAGTAGAGATGGGGTTTCACCATGTTGACCAGGCTGGTCTTGAACTCCTTACCTGAGGTGGTCTGCCTGCTTTGGCCTCCTAAAGTGCCAGAATTACAGGTGTCAGCTACCACACCTAGCCTTGCCTCCTTCTTATAAAGACCCTATGATTACATTGGGCTCACCAAGAAATTCCAGCATAATCCCCCCATCTCAAGATTTTTAACTTAATCATATCTGCAAAGTCCCTTTGTCATGCCAAGGTTACATAGTCACAATCTTGGGGGATTAGGCTGTGGACATCTTTTGGGTACCTTTATTTTGTACCCTATACCTAGTATTGAACCAAACACCAAGTTGGAGATAAGAAGCATGAATTTGAGAAGAATCACTTTCTCCGTGGTTTTGCTGTTCAAGTATTAACTCATCATAGGAAAACATTTTGACCATATTATTGCATGTACTAAAAGTAATGGAAGTTTTATAAAAATATGGTCAGTTACCAAGTGAACCTGTTCCAATTATTAGACACATAAGAGGTCTTCTTTGTAGTTGCTTTGACTTATATAAAGAGTATCTTAAGGGTGGGCATGGTGGCTCATGCCTGTAATCCCAGCACTTTATGAGGCTGAGGCAGGCAGATCACCTGAGGTCAACAGTTTAAAACCAGCCTGGCTAACATGATAAAACCCTATCTCTACTAAAAATATAAAAATCAGCCAGGCATGATGGTGCATGCCTTTAATCCCAACTACTTGGGAGGCTGAGGTAGGAGAATCACTTGAACCTGGGAGGCAGAGGCTCCAGTGAGCCGAGATAATGCCACTGCACTCCAGCCTGGTCTCAAAAATAAATAAATAAATAAATGCATAAAAAATAAAGTATCTTAAATGTTAATTGTGAGAATTTATATATTGCAAAGAAATATAAAGTTTACATACTATTGCAATAATTAATGCACAAGTGTTTAAAAAAATAAGACCCTATCCACAATAATTGCATGCAAGAAGAAAAATTCACAAAAATTTGCTATTTCACTGCAATTAGAAAGTGTTAGCACTTTTCTTTTTTATTTTATTTTATTTTATTATTATTATACTTTAAGTTTTAGGGTACATGTGCACAATGTGCAGGTTTGTTACATATGTAAGAACAATTGTTCTGCCATAATCAAAGTACAGAGATTTGCTTTCTGATATTCTAGAATGATAATGAATTCCTAGAGGATACTATCATTTTTAAGACACTAAAATTTAGAAAAAATACACCTACATATGCATATATATATTTTACAGTTTAGGATTTTTACATTTTCCATAAGAGTAAAGAAAAAAACATTTTCTAAGATTAAAATTACACAAATGTTTTGTAAATGAATATGTAATATAAAATAGTATCATTTTATTAGTGTTCTAACAGCAGTAACACTAAAGAAATATGATTATAACATTTCTCTGCACAGACCAGTTTTTAATATTAGCTTAAGGCTTTTCTTAGAAGTACTCTGGTTCTGGTCAAAAGATGGTGGTCTTAATTATACGCAAACAGTACACACCTAAGTGTGTTTTCTTTCAGAATACGACACTGTTAGGCCAAAATCCAAGCCTAATTAATTTAGTATTCTGTGCTCTAAGGTTGTGGGATTTTTGGAATACTAAGCTGCCAAAGGAGGGTAAAAACAAATGTTTTAGAACTATAAGTTTGGGGGAGGGAGGTTTATGAGAAACACTATCAATACAAACCCAGTAGTTGATACACAACTCTTTAGGGGCTTTTTACTTCTAGTATGAAGTAAATGATGACATGTTTGTTTTGGTTTTGACCACTCTGTTCTACTTTGTATCTTCGAAAGTTCTAGGGCACACAGTAGATAGTCTATATATATATAAATAACCTGCTGTCTTATAAATAACCTGCTGTCTTAGTTGGCTCCAGCTGCCATAGCAAATGACCATATACTGGGTGGCTTGAACAACAATTTATTTGCTCACAGTACTGGAGGTGGATAGCTCAAGATCAGGGGCCAGAATGGCTGAGTTGTGATTAGGGCTCCCTGGCTTGCACACAGTTACCTTCCTGCTGTTTGCTCACATGGCTTTCCTAAGTGCAGAGAGAGAGAGGAAAGAGGAAAACGGTGGGAGGAAAGGCGAGGGCAAAGCGGAGGAGAAGGGAGAGAAGGAAGGACACATGGAGATTTCATCTTTCTCTCTTCCTCGTCTTATAGGGCCACCAGACCTATCAGATTAGGGCCTCACCCATATGACCATTCAAACTTTAATTACCTTCTAAAAGCCCTATCTCCAAATGCAGTGTGGCATTAGGGGTTAGAACTTCAATGTATGAATTTGGTGTTGGCGTACGATTCAGTCCATAGCATTCCACCCTATGATGCATTGAGCACATTTAAGGTAAAAAAGGCTTCCTTAATGCATGACGTCTTCAAAAAAAACCTTAAAAAAAATGGATAGAGAAGTGAATGGAAGAAATGTTTTACCTCTGGCTGATAATTATTAATGTATTTTTAATAGTTTGTGTATCTTTTTGGAAAGACCCATAAGCAGCTAATGTTAAATGAAATGAAATAAAGACAAAAAAGTGACACAGAGAGCTTTATCTATTATTCCCTCCTTATCAATACCTTTTTCACTAAAATTTATTCTTTTGGTCCTAATGGTATGTAATTGGCTTAAAATAAAAAGAATTCAGAATCCCTTTGAACATTTCCCACATAAATAAGTATAAAATAAATGAAATATGATCTGATCATTGTTTTATATTCAAAAACATCCAGAACATTGCCACAATGTCATACTGAATAAAAAAAATTTGACCTAAGACCAATATGAAAATTGTGTACCAAGATTACCAAGTAAATTTTTGCCAAATTTAGCCCTATTTTCTTTTCTCATTTATTCAATAGGGACAACACAATTTTTACAGTTGGAAGAAGTAGCCTAGATCTTCATTCAGCACACCAATGGTGTTTATTCAGACACCCAGAGACACTTTAAAAATTAGATTAGAGCTGTAAGTGAAACAAGGCTAGTGGCTTACAAGATAACCATCAAAAATCCTAAACTGCATTTTAATAATGCAAAAACAAACAGGGTTAATGTTCATTTTAATCTCTTGATGATCTGTTTCATGCTCCACTTTCCTTCTCAGGTATTTACAGAGAGAAATAATATGGCTAAAGTTTCTAATATTAAAAAAGAAAAAGAACTAACATATTCTACTTGACTAATAGAAATATGTAGAGGGAATGATTTAATAATATTCTTAAATTTGAAGTTAATTCATTTTAAATGTAAATTTCAATTGGAGAAACCCAGATGGTTTATTCAGCAAAAAGATTCATCAGGTGATTTTCCTAATTCTACTTTTATGTAAACTTTCATTGCTTTACTGAGTTTTCATGCCGTATTTAATTGACCCTTTTATATTGAAAGCACAGTTGAAGGACATGTGAAGGGGAGAAGAGAAAAATCATGTATTCACTTTCAGATCAGTATGTTCAGCAGTTCTCAAACTTTAATGTGCATTTGGGTCACCTGAGAATCTGGTTAATGTAGATTTTCCAACATAGTAGGTCTGGGGTGTGTGTCTAAGAATCTGCATTTCTAACAAGCTCCTGGGAGAGGTCTATGAAATATCATTTTGATAATCAAGGTGCTAGAGAATAGGTGATAGTGGGAAAAAGCTAAGCAATCCCAAGAAGTGAACTCTCTTCCTCTGAAAAAATAATATGAAGAAGAAAATTCAAATTTAAACATCAAGATGTTCTTTGAAACCAATGAGAACAAAGACACAACATACCAGAATCTCTGGGACACATTCAAAGCAGTGTGTAGAGGGAAATTTATAGCACTAAATGTCCATAAGAGAAAGCAGGAAAGATCCAAAATTGACACCCTAACATCACAATTAAAAGAACTAGAAAAGCAAGAGCAAACACATTCAAAAGCTAGCAGAAGGCAAGAAATAACTAAAATCAGAGCAGAACTGAAGGAAATAGAGACACAAAAAACCCTTCAAAAAATTAATGAATCCAGGAGCCGGTTTTTTGAAAAGATCAACAAAATTGATAGACCACTAGCAAGACTAATAAAGAAGAAAAGAGAGAAGAATAAAATAGACACAATAAAAAATGATAACAGGGATATCACTACCGATCCCACAGAAATACAAACTACCATCAGAGAATACAACAAACATCTCTATGCAAATGAATTAGAAAATCTAGAAGAAATGGATAAATTCCTCGACAAATACACCCTCCCAAGACTAAACCAGGAAGAAGTTGAATCTCTGAATAGACCAATAACAGGCTCTGAAATTGTGGCAATAATCAATAGCTTACCAACCAAAAAGAGTCCAGGACCAGATAGATTCACAGCCGAAATTTACCAGAGGTACAAGGAGGAACTGGTACCATTCCTTCTGAAACTATTCCAATCAATAGAGAAAGAAGGAACCCTCCCTAACTCATTTTACGAGGCCAGCATCATCCTGATACCAAAGCCAGGCAGAGACACAACCAAAAAAGAGAATTTTAGACCAATATTCTTGATGAACATTGATGCAAAAATCCTCAATAAAATACTGGCAAACAGAATCCAGCAGCACATCAAAATTTTATCCACCATGATCAAGTGGGCTTCATCCCTGGGATGCAAGGCTAGTTCAACATATGCAAATCAATAAATGTAATCCAGCATATAAACAGAACCAAAGACAAAAACCACATGATTATCTCAATAGATGCAGAAAAGGCCTTTGACAAAATTCAACAACCTTCATGCTAAAAGCTCACAATAAATTAGGTATTGATGGGACGTATCTCAAAATAATAAGAGCTATCTATGACAAACCCACAGCCAATATCATACTGAATGGGCAAAAACTGGAAGCATTCCCTCTGAAAACTGGCACAAGACAGGGATGCCCTCTTTCACCTCTCCTATTCAACATAGTGCTGGAAGTTCTGGCCAGGGAAATCAGGCAGGAGAAGGAAATAAAGGGTATCCAATTAGGAAAAGACGGAGTCAAATTGTCCCTGTTTGCAGATGACATGATCGTATATCTAGAAAACCCCATTGTCTCAGCCCAAAATCTCCTTAAGCTGATAAGCAACTTCAGCAAAGTCTCAGGACACAAAATCAATGTGCAAAAATCACAAGCATTCTTCTACACCAATAACAGACAGAGAGCCAAATCATGAGTGAACTCCTATTCACAATTGCTTTAAAGAGAATCAAATACCTAGGAATCCAACTTACAAGGGACGTGAAGGACCTCTTCAAGGAGAACTACAAACCACTGCTCAATGAAATAAAAGAGGATACAAACAAATGGAATAACATTCCATGCTCATGGGTAGGAAGAATCAATATCGTGAAAATGGCCATACTGCCCAAGGTAATTTATAAATTCAATGCCATCCCCATCAAGCTACCAATGACTTTCTTCACAGAATTGGAAAAAACTACTTTAAAGTTCATATTTAACCAAAAAAGAGCCTGCATTGCCAGGTCAATCCTAAGCCAAAAGAACAAAGCTGGAGGCATCACACTACCTGACTTCAAACTATACTACAAGGCTACAGTAACCAAAACAGCATGGTACTGGTACCAAAACAGAGATATAGATCAATGGAACAGAACAGAGCCCTCAGAAATAATGCCACATATCTACAACTATCTGATCTTTGACAAACCTGACAAAAACAAGAAATGGGGAAAGGATTCCCTATTTCATAAATGGTGCTGGGAAAACTGGCTAGCCATATGTAGAAAGCTGCAACTGGATCCCTTCCTTACACCTTATACAAATATTAATTCAAGATGGATTAAAGACTTACATGTTAGACCTAAAACCATAAAAACCCTAGAAGAAAACCTAGGCATTACCATTCAGAACATAGGCATGGGCAAGGACTTCATGTCTAAAACACCAAAAGCAATGGCAACAAAAGCCAAAATTGACAAATGAGATCTAATTAAACTAAAGAGCTTCTGCACAGCAAAAGAAACTACCATCAGAGTGAACAGGTAACCTACAGAATAGGAGAAAATTTTTGCAACCTACTCATCTGACAAAGGGCTAATATCCAGAATCTACAATGAACTCAAACAAATTTACAAGAAAAAAACAAACAACCCCATCAAAAAGTGGGTGAAGGACATGAACAGACACTTCTCAAAAGAAGACATTTATGCAGCCAAAAAACACATGCAAAAATGCTCATCACCACTGACCATCAGAGAAATGCAAATCAAAACCACAATGAGATACCGTCTCACACCAGTTAGAACGGCGATCATTAAAAAGTAAGGAAACAACAGGTGCTGGAGAGGATGTGGAGAAACAGGAACACTTTTACACCGTCGGTGGGACTGTAAACTAGTTCAACCATTGTGGAAGTCAGTGTGGCGATTCCTCAGGGATCTAGAACTAGAAATACCATTTGACCCAGCCATCCCATTACTGGGTATATACCCAAAGGACTATAAATCATGCTGCTATAAAGACACATGCACATGTATGTTTATTGCGGCGCTATTCACAATAGCAAAGACTTGGAACCAACCCAAATGTCCATTAACGATAGACTGGATTAAGAAAATGTGGCACATACACACCATGGAATACTATGCAGCCATAAAAAAATGATGAGTTCGTGTCCTTTGTAGGGACATGGATGAAACTGGAAATCATCATTCTCAGTAAACTATCGCAAGGACAAAAAGCCAAACACCGCATGTTCTCACTCATAGGTGGGAATTGAACAATGAGAACACATGGACACAGGAAGGGGAACATCACACTCCAGGGACTGTTGTGGGGGGAGGGGGAGGGGGGAGGGACAGCATTAGGAGATATACTTAATGCTAAATGATGAGTTCATGGGTGCAGCACACCAACATGGCACATGTATACATATGTAACAAACCTGCACGTTGTGCACATGTACACTAAAACTTAAAGTATAATAATAATAAAATAAAATAAAATAAAATAAAACAAAAGAATTGTTTTAAGTAAGATAGAAAAAAACCTAAAGGTTTAAACGAGTTGTGGAAGGTTTGTAAAAGTTAACCTTGTAAAACATTCTATGAGTAAAACTATTGACTAAGTTTAAAGGGGTATTATCCAGTTTTTCCATAAATTGTACATCAAAATAAGAGAATAACAGGTCTTTCTTACAGCACTAATCTTCTCTTTACAAAAATTGTGAAGGGTTATAAAAGGTTTATAAAATTCTTACCTTACAGTCACACTGATTAAAATTAAATACATTTGTCTATAAGGTTGTATTAAGAATTGGGTTTGACATTAATAATGCACTAACGCAACTATGATATTTGGGTTATTTGGTATAAAAATCATGGGAAGCGTTGTCAAAAATTATGCTTAATCTTCAGGTTATATTTTAGTAAATAATATTAATGTATCTTCCAAAATTGTATGGAATTTCTAAAATTCTAATATGTCCCAGTCTGTGCTATCAATCATAATTAAAGTTATTATGTTAAATTTTTGTAGATCACAGAGATAACCAAATTTCCTTTTCAATTAAGTTTTTAAGTATCACTGTCTAAAGTCATTTCCACAGTTAATTGCTAAATGCTGATGCAGTTTTCAAATTGCATCAAATTGAATATTTCAAACTCTTGGTATTATCCCCCCAGTAGTCATAACTTCACAAACATGCAAAATCCTAGAATATGAGGTCTTTTAAGAGGTTCAAAAACGGATTGAAAGGTCCCTGAAAGGCACTCTTAAACACAGGTTTCTAATAACTTTAAAATCATATCATGGTAGGGATTCTCCATGAATTCTCCATTTCCTCAGGAATTAGACTGGGTAAAAATTCTTGAAATTTTAATAAAAAGACTGGTTTATAAACTTCTAACCCAGGTAGAACAAAAATTAATTAAATACCAATAAAATACTTTGCCAGATTATCATGCTAAACTAGCCAATGCTAATAGTGTTTAGATGTACAATTTGAATGAACTCCTGGTCTAAGTCAAATTACCAATGATAACCCCTTAGTTATCAGTGTTATGCACCTAAAGTGGAGAAACAACTAGTATTCAAAAAGACCTAAGTCCATTGTTAAAGATGGACCCATGAAGATCCAGGATGGCTGCCTTGTCCTTCCTGAGTCCTTAAAGCTTTTGTTACTAAAGGTTCTGCATTCCATGACTCATCATGGAAAAGATAAAATGATCCAAATTAAGTATATTGATGTGGTGACTTATAAATTGTGGAAATAGTTTAAAACTGATGTCTGGTTCTATATTCCTGGGAAGACAATCAAAGCTTCAGGTACATTTGGCTCCCTGATGGGCCATTTAAACATTTATAAAGGGATTTCTATCAATTGTCATTTTCAATGCATGTTTTCTGATTGTATAAAAGCTTTCCCATGCAACACTGCTGATTTTATACAGTAGATTATTATGCTACAGTGTATTTTCCCCAGGTAAAGAAAGTTTTTTATGGTTCACGGAGAACAACCCCTTCACAGTCTAGAACCCAAAGATTGAATCTTCTAAGAAGATCAGAGAAAGACTGTCCTTGTCTTCCACACTACAGCAAAACTTTGGGACCTTAACTTTTGAGTTCTTAATCTCACAACTGAGAAGGGTCCTTCCACACTCTTGGAACTGTACACCCATTGGAATCCTTAAGGTAAAGCTAAGCAGGACAGTTTCTCCCCAAAAGAAGATGGTATCCTTAACATGAACAGCTTTTCCCAAATCATGGATCAAGACTTCTCTACTATCATAAAACTCTTATCTTTAAGTACTTTTTTCCTTTTTTATGCCTCTATGAACAATAGAAATGAAAAGGGTGTCTATTATGTGCACTTACAGGGTATACTTTTATTTGAAAAGGATTTTGCAGCCAGCCTTACACATGAATAACCTTATACTTTAAGAGAGAAAAAATAGGCCGTACGTGGTGGCTCATGCCTGTAATCCCAGCACTTTGGGAGGCTGAGGTGGGTGGATCACGAGGTCAGGAGATTGAGACCATCCTGGCTAACATGGTGAAACCCCGTCCCTACTAAAAAATACAAAAAAGTTAGCTGGGCGTGGTGGTGCATGCCTGTAGTCCCAGCTACTCAGGAGGCTGAGGCAGAAGAATGGTGTGAACCCGGGAGGTGGAGCTTGCAGTGAGCTAAGATCGCGCCACTGCATTCCAGCCTTGGCAACAGAGAGAGACTCCATCTCAAAAAAAGAAAAAAAATAAAAAGAGAGAGATAACAAATAAAAGCCCAATGTAGGTAAGAAACTCCTCTTAACCCATATCATAGATTAAAGAGATCATTGCCAGGAGGCCTTCACTCTTCTGAGAGAACGTAATTTGTTAGGTTCTTTTTCCATGGTTTAGAATAAAATAGGCAATAATTAAAAATATATTCCTTATAATAGACTCTATCGCAGATTGTCCTTTAAAGACTATCATTACACAACAGACTTTAAATTCTCTTGTAAAAGTTGTGCTAAATAATACAATTAGCTAAAGAGAAAAGTACCTGTGCAGCTGCTGGCACTTGTGGCCTATGAAGAAATACATCAAATGTAAATTATAAAAATTTAAGCGGATTAATAAAACAACAACAACAACAACAACAACAAAAAACAGTTGATGAGGCACAGTGGCTCATGCTTGTAATCCCAGCACTTTGGGAAGCTGAGGCAGGCAGATCACCTGAGGTCAGGAGTTGAAGACCAGCCTGACCAAAATACACACACACACACACACACACACACACACACACACACACACACAAATTAGCTGGGCATGGTGGTGGGTGCCTGTAGTCCCAGCTACTTGGGAGGCTGAGACAGGAGAATGGCTTGAACCAGGGAGACGGAGGTTGCTGTGAGCCAAGATCAAGCCACTGCACTCCAGACTTGGTGGCAGAGCAAGACTCAGTCTCAAAAATAAAAACAAAAAAAAACCAAAAAGAAGACAAAAAACAACAAAAAACCCACTTAGTCAAGTGAGTATACTCTTCATCTAGCTCATTCTTTAATCTATTTAATTGTAGGTGGTTTGGTTTATGGGGACCCTGGGTAAGGAGCATATTTCAAACTCTTGGTATTATCCCCCCAGTAGTCATAATAATAGTCTCCCTGGTGCTCTTGTGTTCTCTCAAAAGTTTTCAATGTTTGCATGCAGCCATCTCTGGAACGTCAAGTGGTCTCTCTTCAACTGGAATGACAAGAGCTGAAAGAAATGTGCGACCATGAGGACACTGCAACCCGTGAATGACGTGCTGAGCCCGGAAACCCAAAATGATGGTAGCTGAGAGTGGCGCTGAGGCCCTAAGTTTTGGTCACACTCTCACCTATGTGGGAACCTGGCCAAAGAGGGGGGAATTTTTTAAAACAAAATTATGGGAGGCCATTATTTTGTTTGTTTATTTATTTATTTGTGTATTTGTGTATGTATTTATTTTTTGAGACAGAGTTTCTCCCTGTTGCCCAGGCTGGAGTGCAGTGGCGCAAGTGAGCTTCAGTTATTTTGAACTGAGCTCATGTACTAGGCCCCAAGAAACAAATGGAGTCACTCGCGCTAAATACGACATAATCAAAGACTTTAAGGAAGCACATAGATCCTCGAACAGACCAGGTTTTGTTTTTCTCTTGTAAACAGAACGTTCCAGAATAAATAGGTACTCTCTACTCAGTCCTTGTTCTCTCCTTGCAAAACCCACTGTTCTACGGTTTCCCGGTGGGTTTTAGGACCATACAAGTACATTTACAATGGTAATGGTGACATCAATGACTAAGGTTTTGGTCAATCTCTCAAAATTAAGAAAATTACCAAAACGGGGGAATTGAGAAAGCAAACTAAATATGGCCTAAGAAGGACTTCATACTTTGATATTTGAGTCCTTGTGGGTGAACTGTAACCTAGCTTAATAGTCAGACAAGACTGAAAATCTAACTTAGGCATATGTGCCTGTAACATTAGCTGAGTCTTGCCAGTCACAGCGGCCATACTTCAACCACTCATAGACTGCTAAGTGTTCAAACTGTGTTCAAATAAGGCAGGTGCCTATCTGTAGCCAATCCGGCTGCTTCTGTACCTCACTCCCGATTTCTACACGTCATTTCCATTTTTTTGTCTATAAATCTTCCTCCAACACGTGGCTGCGCTGGAGTCTCCAGTGAATCTCAGAGGCTGCCTGATTTGCAAATTATTCATTACTCAATTAAACTCCTTCACATTTAATTTAGCTGAAGTTTTTCTTTTATCAATGTGAATGAAATGTATCAGAAGAAACAAAACTAGATTTACAACAAATAACATTCTTAGGGTGAGAAAAATCTTGGTGCTAGAAAACCTAATTAATATTATTAAACATTATATATGTTTCATATATATTATATACATAAATTAAGCATATATATGTATATATATAATATACATATATTAACATATATATGTATATGTTTAATATATGTTTAATATGTTTAATGTTTAATATATGTATATAATATATACATATATACATATATATGTTTAATATATGTGTATAATTATACACCAGCCTATATGTGTATATATGTATATGTGTATATACACCAGCCTATATGTGTATATACGTATATATGTATGTATATACACACATAGGCTGGTGTAGTGATTTTTACCAGGGTGCTTCTTAATAAACAATGTGAAATTACATTCAACCTTTTTTTTCCAACCTTTTGCTTCATGACAAGCATTGATGTGGCTTCTCTTCCAGTTGTTTATCCTGTTGATGGTAGACGGGGAAACACATTAGCTACAAATTGTGGTTAATCATAAACAGGACATTTTCAGAAAAAAATCAATACATTTCAGTTCTAATGAAAAATTACATCTATGTATAGTCAAAAGTAAGGACATATGATCTAATAAATCAAAACCAGGATCCGGGAAAAGAAAAGGGAGCCTCAGTAAGGATCCTTAAAGTGTGAGTTATCCTTGCCAGAGTTAACTAGGTCAGACTTTGTTCCATAACCTATCAGTAGGTACATCGGAATTGTTTCTAAAACCCAAGGGGGAACCTTCAAAAATTGTATGGGCTTGGTGAAAAATCTCCACATGATGGCTCAGATGATCCACATATCTGACCCTTCTCCAGGGAGAGAGCCTTCATTTTAGCATCTGTAATGGATTTTCAAGGACAAATTTTACATTGAAACTGAGTTTTTGAGACTCTGGGAATTCCCTTCAGTGATTAAAGGACAAGTCACTTTACCAGATTATAAAATATTTGCATTTGGATATCAATGGTAGAAGAAATGAACTGTGAGCTTTTTTGGTTAAAAAATGTATAGTAATATTTTTGGAAAAGTCCACTGTCAGCCTCTTGGGAGAAACTGTTACATTAATAAAACAAATCGGGGAGCAAAAGCTAAGTCATGTAAAGCTCAGATAAACTTCCAGATCCAGGTATTTCTGAATCAATTCCATTGCGGTTTGTATGATTCTGAATGGAATGACAACTGCAGACGGTTAATGTGAACTAAAGCCCTACAGGAAAGTTCAGACTGCCTTCAGCATTGTCTGCTTTCACACTTCCAATGATGCACTGGATCACGCAATGAGTGTGATCCAAAGTACATGATGTCTGCTATCAGCTAATAACAGAAAAGAGGTAGAAAGTGAGACATAATAAAAACAAGCACTTACCAGCCATAAAAAATGATGAGTTCGTGTCCTTTGTAGGGACATGGACGAAACTGGAAAACATCATTCTCAGTAAACTATCGCAAGGACAAAAAACCAAACACCACATGTTCTCACTCATAGGTGGGAATTGAACAATGAGAACTCATGGACACAGGAAGGGGAACATCACATTCCAGGGACTGTTGTGGGGTGGGGGGAGCGGGGAGGGACAGCATTAGGAGATATACCTAATGCTAAATGACGAGTTAATGGGTGCAGGAAATCAACATGGCACATGGATACATATGTAACAAACCTGCATATTGTGCACATGTACCCTAAAACCTAAAGTATAATTAAAAAAAAAACAAAAACAAACAATGACAGGAGACAGGAAAAAAAAACAAAACAAAAACAAGCACTTACGTACTCAAATAAGATCCTAGGAGTTCCTCTATTATAAACCATACACAAGGAAGCCCTGGTTTTGGCATTGGGAGAAAGTAATGATAAAATATTCAAAACATTATTAGTGCTGTTGACAGAAAGATTTGGCTCATATTTACTTGAATCTTATTTACTTTCAAACCGGGTCTTAAGAGTGACTTTGTCTAAAGTACTTTCTATGCAAGGGTAATGCCAATTGCACCTCTTTCTCAGAGCACGTTCCCCTAAGATAAACTTTTCAGGACAATTGAAACTCTTGGAAAGAGTATCAAGTCTTCACAATCTTCCAGGAAGCCTCAGTGATAAGAAAAGTTAATGTTTGGTATTGTAAAAGTGTTGATTATCAATATTCTTATATGACACTGTCTTCTTAATCAGATCCACAGGTTCTCCAGATAGTCCCTGCAGCACAATGTAAAGTACTAAATAATGATGAGTTATAGAACTCTGGCCCTTGGGCCATTAGATAATTAATGCCCATTTTTTTTTATCAGCAAAGGAACAGAAACCATCCATACATATCCTCCTCATTATTTAGTAAAAATGCAAATTCTTTTTCTTATGTGGACATACATCTCTAGTAAGATAATGAAACCATTGCTAGAAGTGCAAACATGTCAACCTGTCAAATTTGGATCCAAATTTATTACAGGAGGGATAAGATTGAGAAACCAGAACTGGATGTCCATCCTGAAACCACAGAAGCATTTATTGGACCGAAATGCAAACAGATGGATAACAATGGATATTTAAAGTCTCTACAGAGTATTTTATCACACTCTCTATCTGAGCCAAATATTTTATCACACTCTCTGTCTGAGCCAAATATTTTATCACACTCTCTATCTGAGCCAGATATTTTACAAACCACTTGGTGATCAACATGCCACATCCATCCTAAGTGAGAAAGTCACAAGGCTGCAATGTAAATGTGTGCTCATAAGAGTTTTGCTCTTCCATCACATCTCTGGATACAAGGAGAGGTTACTGAAGGTAGGATCCTGGTTAAATTGTATAATGGACCAACAATTACGAGAACACGTGATGATGCCAATTTTCCTTTACAGATCCCAGAGTGGTTCTGCACTATTGAAACATCACATCCTTTCATGATAAACTTGCTTTACATCTTTGATGAGTAGAGTCAGGCTTTTTTAGGAGTAAATATATCACATTTTCCTTATGTGCAATTTCAGTTACATTGCAAAATGTGTGTTAATATTTTCAAAAAGACAGTTGTAGAAATAGCAATTAAGAAAGTTATTTTCCTGTCATAAATATGAATATTGATCCAGCAACTGTCACATTTAATTTTTATCAAGTGTTGCTATCTTTGTGGCCCTTTAAGAAAGACTTTGACTTTTTGTTAATAATTCACTTGTATTTAATGGTTTATAGACCTCATCAAATGTATACATTGCCTAGCAGAAGTTTTCCACTTATTCACTCATGCAGTTTTTTTCTATAGTTGCATTTCTCACATGATGTTATGTGTTTAATATTTATTTTTGTATAGGTATATGAAGTGTTTTCCGAGATTAAAACAGAATAAAAATGAACAAAGACTGCACTGGCACCATTCCATCCTGAAATGTATTTTCAAAATAATGGAAGAAAATTATTTTCTCTTAGTATGAATTATGTATCTATTATTAATAAATGGCATTTAATAAATGACATATATAATTCATAGTAATAAAACATATTATTCTCTATGAATAAACTGTGAGCCATACCTGAGAATAATGGAGCCATGTAACGGGCCACATGCGTGAACCACAGGACTCCCTGTCCCAGGCCAAAGGCCCTGTTGCCAGCTCCCAGCTGCACTGATGCACGTTATTCAGCCGACCTTCCTACGCATGTGTACCCTTTCCCTTAATTTCAACCAGTAGCCATGACAGCACTGTTTATCGCAGAGTAAGCATTTCTACAAAACCTGTTACCCGTAGTTCTTGGGCTGAATAAAAATCATTTTAAAACAAGGAAACCAGAATATCGCATTACCCAAATTATTTTTGAAAGATAAAAGAGAAAGGTGCTACTCGAATGTGAGAAACACCAGTTATAGGCATCTTTTTCTAAAATTTAAGTGTAAGGTCATTTCCCAAAAAGAAAATCGTTGGGTTTTAGATTATTCTAATGGAATTTACCTGATAAGTATAAAATGTGTAATTTCTATGTTTCTTTTTTCAAACCATATACCTGTGTAAAATCACATATTTGTATTATATTTTAGTGAAAAATATTGTATAGCTACAAACTTGATCTTATGTCTGCTTTTGAAGATCCAAAAAAGTGGCATGATTTTTGATACTCAACATATATATGCTATAAAGATCTCAAAGCACAGTTTTAATTTTATCATGGCTTCTGTAAGTCCTATTTCATAAGAATAATACAATATGAAAGATGTTTCATTTTTCTCCTCATGCAAATTTTTAATGAACATACAATGAAATCTATTTGTTCTTCTGGCATAGGCTCAGAAAGGCAAATATATTGGGAGACTCGAGGGAATTAATTCTTCACCAACATTCCCCTGTGGATTCTGAACTGATTAAAAACAGATAGGAGAACAGAACTGATTAAGAACAGACACCACCTGGGCAGTCTCACATGGTACTTCTGCATAGGATCCAGAAAGGATTCAAACACAGCACCCATTTGAGTAATAAAAGTTCTGGATATGAGGATGACTTGGTCCTGAAGCAAAAATGGGGTGTCTTCATCTTCTGTTCTAACTTGTACCTTCTGATTGAACTTACTTCAGGGAGCTTGAAGAAGAAAATGAACTGGGAAAGTGTGGAGGAAAGAAAGACTTTACTTTTTTTTTTTTTTTTTTTGAGACGAAGTCTCACTCTGTCGCCAGGCTGGAGTTCAGTGCTGTAATCTTGGCTCACTGCAACCTACACCTTCCGGGTTTGAGCAATTATCTTGCCTCAGCCTGCAGAGTAGCTGGGATTACAGGCACGTGCCACTTCACCCAGCTAATTTTTTGTATTTTTAGTAGAGATGGGGTTTCACCATGTTGGCCAGGCTGGTCTTGAACTCCTGACCTCAGGTAATCGCCTGCCTCGGGCTCCCAAAGTGCTAGGATTACAGGCGTGAGCCACCGCGCCTGGCCAGACTTTTCTTTCTTAGCCTCTTTTATGGAGGCAGATGTACCTAGCATAGTCTAAGGTAGGAATTCAGGAAAGGGAAGAATGGAATTTTGAAAATTTCTGGTAGTAACTTTATTACAAATGGTGTAATAAAAACTGTTCTAGCTTTTTTTGTAATCACTTCACCAGAGAAACAGTAGAGTATAAAGATACCACATTCTAGATGCAGACTGAACCTACATCCTGGTCCTGCTACTTATTATGGCAAAACTTCCTTATCCATATAAAACAGGGATAATGATACTGTTGCTGTCACATCTAGAAAGCTCTCAATTATAAGGCACAATTTTAAATATCACTGAAAAGGAAAACCACAGACAATTACAATATGACACAAGGCTCTCTTGATAGCATGGATTTCTATTCTGTGTGCCTATTGAAAAAATTAATTATACAGAGATCTTTTTAATCATATACCACTGCCATGTGAATATAAAAAAAATTAAGCAAGATAAATTGGTTTAGATATTTTTAAGACTTCTTTATATGCAGATTCCAACTCTTCTAAGTCAGCTCTTGATTCAGATTTGGCCGTGTCTAGCCTCTTCCTTACAGAGTCACCCATCGTGCTATGCACAGTGTTGGTAGAACAGCATTTCTCGGTAGAAACATATGAACCCCCGAAAGGCATTGGTGCTGGGCTCTCAAGCTGGCTGCATAGAATCAGCCCACATTTGACACTGCTTTAGGGATGCGGCTGAGCATGCCTGCCTCTTCATTGCTCCTGCTACCAACGAACTCTGCGGCTCCTAAGGGTTAAAAGTAATTTCAAGAGTGTCCCTGAGATGTCCTTCCTAGTTCACCACATCTGTTCTGCCCATTTGGAGGCTGATGATTTTTATGTCTTCCCATGTACAGGTGATAAATGCATCTCAAGGCCAAGCACCGTGGCTCATGCCTGTAATCCCAACACTTTGGGAGGCTGAGGCAGGAGAGTTGCTTGACGTCAGGAGTTCAAAACAAGAATGGGCAACATAGTGAGATTCTGTCTCTACAAAAAAAGACTTAGCTAGGCAAGGTGATATGCACTTGTAGTTCCAGCCATTCGAGGGGCTGGAGCGAGGAGGTTGCTTGAGCTCGGGAATTCAACACTGCAGTGAGCTATGATGGCATCACTGCACTCCAGCCTGGACGACACAGCAAGACCCTGTCTAAACAAAACTATAAAGGAAAACAAGTGTGATCTCAGTGTGAGGAAAATAGTGGGTAGGAGGCAGGATTTACTTGCAGCTCCAACTTGGATGGACAGAGCAGCGTGTGGAGAGTCACATCGAAAACGTTTGCTCCAAAAACTGCCACACAAACATATCAGGAAAGCCGAGAGAATCCACAGAGCCCTTGAAGAAAGCAGCTTGCCTTCGCGGGCTCTGTGACACCACCACAAAACTGTGAGTGCCCAAAGTGTGAGTGGGGAATGTCCGCCCTGAACACGCATCCTCACTGAGGAACCTGAAGGTCCAGATCACGAAAAAAGGACCAGACCTTACCTGGAGCTGAGATGTATTTAGTGACCCAAGCAAAATATAGGAGTAGAGGAAGCAGCGGGAGGAGCCCGTGGACACCCTTGGTCCCCAGGGAATCCGTTCCGACTTTGTCTCGCAGGGATCTTTGGGGAGGGCTGATAGTCGAATTGGGGAAAGACCACAGGGAGAAGGAAACTCCCAGATAAACTTTGCAACAATTTTGAGCAACTTGAAGTTTCCTGGACAGAATCTGGGGATGGGGGGAGCCAGGAATGCAGATCCCAGCACAGAAGCTGTGGAGGCGGGGAGGCCGGAAACATGGAAGCCCTACTTGCTTTCTCAGGGAAGAGGCTGGTAGCCTGGGACAAGTTCTTAGCCCTGCTCCCCGGCTGCCTGGAAACAAACGCAGTGCTGTTGGCGGGGCATGGTGGGAACGAGACTGGCCTCACAGGCTGCATGGGAGCTGGGTGAGGCCTGTCACCGGCAGCTTTCCCCCACTTCCCTGGGGACCTGTACAAAGCAGCAGAGGCAGCCACAATCTCCCTGGGAACATAACTCCACTGGCCTGAGAACTATACCCCAACTCCCACAGCAGCCACAGCAAGCACTGCCCTGGGAGATTCTGACTCAAACATGTCTACCCGTACCCCGCAGCTGATGGTCTTTCTCTTCCCACTCAGGTAGCTCGAGGGAAGACAAAGAACATGATCTCTTGGGAGCTGCATGGCCCTGCCCACCACCTGAAAAACCTGAATACCTATCCAGACAGGCTTACGGCAAGCTGGTATCCTCCCTCTACTACTGCAGCTGATGGTCTCTTGGAAGTGCCCGCTCCTAGTCTGAGGCTGGATGACAAAAACCAGCACACTAGACAAAACTACAGTCAATGGCCCTCAGAGTCCACTTTGCTTCCTTGCTACCTCCACTGGAGCAGGTGCTGGTATCCAAGCCGACAAAAAAAATCAGCACTCTAGACAAGATTACAACCAATGGCCCTCACAGAGTCCGCTTTGCTTGCTTGCTACCTCCACTGGAGCAGGTGCTGGTATCCATGACTGAGAGACCTGAAGACAGGTCACATCACCGAACTCTTTGCAGAAAACCTCCAGAAACAGCCTGGAGCCTGGCAGCTCTGCTGGGTAGTTAAACCCAGCAGAGAAATAACAATCACTGCAGTTTGGCTCTCAGGAAACCCCATTCCTAGGGGAAAAGGAGGGAGCTCCATATAGAGAGTGCACCCTGGGGGACAAAAGAATCTGATCAGCTGCCCTTGAGCCCCAGATCTTCCCTCTGACATAGTCTACCCAAATAAGAAGAAACCAGAAAAACAATTCTGGTAGTATGACAAAACAAGATTCTTTAACTCCTCCATTAGATCACACCAGCAGTGGATCCAAACTCAGACAAAATCTCTGAATTGTGAGAAAAAGAATTCAGAAGATTGATTATTAAGCTTATCAAGGAGGCACCAGAGAAAGGTGAAGTCCAGCTTCAAGAAATCAAAAAAATGAGACAGGATATGAATGGAAATATCTCCAGTGAAATAGCATAAAAAATCACAACTTCTGTAAATGAAGAACACACTTGGAGAAATGCAAAATGCATTGTAAACTCTTGAACAAGTAGAAGAAAGAACTTCAGAGCTTGAAGACAAGGTTTTCAAGTTAACCCAATCTGAAAAAGATAAATAAAAAGAAAATGAACAAAGCCTCCAAGAAATTTGGGATTATGTTAAACAACTAAACTTAAAAATAATTGGTGTTCCCAAGGAAGAAGAGAAATTGACAAGTTTGGAAAACATATTTGAGGGAATAATTGAGGAAAACCTCTCAGCCTTGCTACAGGTGTAGACATCCAAATCCAAGAAGCTCAAAGAACACCCAGGAAATTCATCACAAAAAGATCGTCACCTAGGCACATCATCATCAGGTTATCTGAAGTCAAGACCAAGGAAAGAATCTTAAGAGCTGTGAGACAAAAGCATCAGGTATCTTATAAAGGAAAACCTATCAGATTAACAGCAGATTTCTCAGCAGAAACCCTACAAGCTAGTAGGAATTGGGGCCTATCTTCAGCCTCTTTAAACAAAACAATTACCAGCCAAGAGTTTTGTATCTAGTGAAACTAAACTTTATAAATAAAAAAAAGATAGTCTTTTTCAGACGAACAAATGTTGAGACAATTTGCCACTACTAAGCCAGCACTACAAGAACTGCTAAAAAGGAGCTCTAAATCTTGAAACAAATTCTCAAAATACACCAAAATAGAACCTCCCTAAAGCATAAATCTAAAAGGACCTATAAAACAGTAATACAATGAAAAATAAGCATGATATTGAGGCAACAACTAGCACAATGAATAGAATGGTGTCTCACATCTCGATACTAATGTTTAATGTAAATGGCCAAAATGCTCCACTTAAAAATGCTCCATTTAAAAAAAAAACAGAATTGCAGAATGGATAAGAATTCACCAACCAAATATCTGTTGTATTCAAGAGAATCAACTAACACATAAGGACTCACATAAACTTAAGGTAAAGGGGTGGAAAAAGATATTCCATGCACATGGACACCAAAAGCGAGCAGGAATAGCTATTCTTATATCAGACAAAACAAACTTTAAAGCAACAGCAGTTCAAAAGACAAAGAGGGACATTATATAATTATAAAAAGACTTGTCCAACAGGAAAATATCACAATCCTAAATATATATGCACCTTACACTGGAGCTTCCAAATTTATAAAACAATTACTACTGCACCTAAGAAATGAGATGAACAGCAACACAATAATAGTTGGGGACTTCAATACTCCACTGAGAGCACTAGACAGGTCATCAAGACAGAAAGTCATCAACAACAAAACAATGGAATTAAAATATACCCTAGAACAAATGAACTTAACAGATATTTAGAGAACATTCTACTCAACAACTGCAGAATACACACTGTACTCATCCATTTTCCAAGACAAAACACATGATAGGCCACAAAACAAGTCTCAACAAATTTAAGAAAATCAAAATTACTCTCTCAGACCACAGTGGAACAAAATTGGAAATCAACTCCAAAAAGAACCATCAAAACCATGTAAATACATACAAATTAAATAATCTGCTCCCAAATGGTCATTGGGTCAGCAATGAAATCAAGATCAAAATTAAACATTTCTTTGGACTGAATGATAATAGTGATAACAACCTATCAAAACCTTTGGGATATGGAAAAAGGAGTGCTAAGAGGAAAGTTCATAGCATTAACAACCTTCATCAAAAAGCTCAAAAGAGCACAAATAAACAATCATAGGTCACACCTCAAGAAACTAGAGAAATAAGAATGAACCAAACCTGAACCCAGCAGAAGAAAAAAATAACAAAGATCAGAGCAGAACTAAAGAAAATTAAAACAAACAAAAAATACAAAAGATAAATAAAATGAAAGGCTGATTCTTTGAAAAGATGAACAAAATTGATAGACCATTGGTGAGATTAACCAAGAAAAAAAGAGAGAAGATCTGCATAAGCTCAATTAGAAAGAAAATGGGAGATATTACAAACAATACCACAGAAATCATTTAAGGCTGTATGATCATTTAAGGCTACTATGAACACTTTTATGCATACAAATGAGAAAAACTAGAGAAGAAGGAAGAATTCCTGGAAATATGCAACCCTCCTAGATTAAACCAGGAAAGAATAGAAACTCTGAACAGACCAATAACAAGCAGCAAGATTCAAATGGTAATAAAAAAAATTACGAAGGAAAAAAAGGTCCAAGACCAGATGGATTTATAGCTGAATTCTATAAGGCATTCATAGAAGAGTTGGTACCAATCCTTCTCTAAAAGCTCCTAGAACTAACAAATGAATTCAGGAAAGTTTCAAGATACAAAATTAATGTACACAAATCAGTAGCACTGTTATATACCAAAACAAATCAAGAACTCAACTTCTTTTACAATAGCTTCAAAAAATAAAAATAAAAATGGAGAAATATACCTAACCAAGAAGGTGATGGACCTTTACAAGAAAAACTAGAAAACATTGTTGAAAGAAATCACAGATGACACAAACAAATGGAAGCACATCCCATGCTCATGGATGGGTAGAATCAATGTCGTGAAAATGACCACACTGCCAAAAGCAATCTACAAATGCAATGCAATTCCCATCAAAATACAACCATCATTCTTCACAGAACTAGAAAAACAATCCTAAAATTAATGTGAAATGAAAAAAGAGCCCACATAGTCAAAGCAAGACTAAGCAAAAAGAACAAAGCTGGAGGCATCACGCTACCTGATTTCAAACAGTACTATAAGGCCATAGTCAGCAAAAAGCATACCGGTATAAAAATAGGCACAAAGACCAATGCAACAGACCAGAAAACCCTGAAATAAAGCTAAATACTTACAACAACTGAACTTTGACAAAGCAAACAAAAACATAGAGTGGGGAAAGGACATGCTAGTGAACAAATTGTGCTGGGATAATTGGCAGCCACATGTAGAATGAAACTGGATCCTCATCTCTCACCATTTACAAATATCAACTCAACATGGATTAAAGACCTAAATCTAAGACGTGAAACCATAAAAATTTGAGAAGCTAACATCGGAAAACCCTTCTAAACATTGGCGTGGGCAAAGACTTCATGACCAAAAACCCAAAAGCAAAGGCAACAAAAACAAGGATGAATAAATGGCACTTAAACTAAAAAGCTTCTGCACAGCAAAATAAATAATCAGCAGAGTAAACAAACAACCCACGAAGTGGGAGAAAATATTTGCAAACTATACTTCTGATAAAGGACTAATATCCCATCAAAAAGTGGGCTAAGGACATGAACAGGCAGTTCTCAAAACAGATGTACAATTGGCTAACAAACGTACACAAAATGCTCAACATCTCGGCTGGGCACAGTGGCTCACGCCTGTAATCCCAGCACTTTGGGAGACCAAGGCAGGCAGATCACAAGATCAGGAGAGCGAGACCATCCTGGCTAACACAGTGAAACCCGGTCTCTACTAAAAATACAAAAAATTAGCCGGGCGTGGTGGCGGGCACCTGTAGTCCCAGCTACTCAGGAGGCTGAGGCAGGAGAATGGCATGAACCCGGGAGGCAGAGCTTGCAGTGAGCTGAGATCGTGCCACTGCACTCCAGCCTTTGTGAGAGAGTGAGACTCTCTCAAAAAAAAAAAAAAAAAGCTCAACATCTCTAATTATTAGGGAAATACAAATCAAAACCACAATGAGATACCACCTTACTTCTGCAAGAATGGCTTTAATTGAAAAATAAAAAAGTAATAGGTGTTGGTATGGATGTGGTGAAAGGGGAACACTTCTATGCTGCTGCTCGGAATGTAAACTAGTACAACCACTATGGAAAACAGTATGGAGATTCCTTCAAGAACTAAAATGAGATCTACCATTTGTTCCAGCAATCCCACTATTGGGTATGTACCAAGAGGAAAGAAGTCATTATACCAAAAAGGTACTTGTACACACGTTTATAGCAGCAGAATTCACAATTGCAAAAATATGGAACCAGCCCAAATGCCCATCAGTCAACAACTGGATAAAGAAAATGTGGTGTATATATATCGTGGAATACTACTCAGCCATAAAAAGAAACAAAATAATGGCATTCGCAACAGCTTGGATGGAATTGGAGACCATTATTCTGGGTGAAGTAACTCAGGAATGGGAATGGAGACATCGTATGTTCTCACTCATAAGTGGGAGCTAAGCTATGAGGACACAAAGGCATACTAATGATACAATGGACTTTGAGGACTTGAGGGAAATGGTGGGAGGTGGGTGAGGGATTAAGAACTACACACTGGGTACAGTGTACACTGCTTGGGTGATGGGTACACCAAAATCTTGGAAATCACCACTAAAGCACTTATCCATGTAACCAAATGCCACCTGTTCCCCCAATGACTATTGAAATAATATAATAATAATAATAAACAAAAGCAAACAAACAAATACTATCTCAGTTTCTGCCTCATGGATAGGGATTGTCAGAAGTCATCTATTTTAGAACATATTCTAATTTTAGAACTGTTAAAATATGAAAAGCTAAGCATCATAGAACTGAAAGAAAATAGTAGGGTTGCTATGTAGATTTATGTGAGTTAAAACATCCAAACACCTCAGCACAGTGGCTGGCCCAGTGTCATCACACACCAACTATGATCAGTTACTCTTACTCCCAGCTAATCTAGCACAGGCTCATGAGCTCCAGTTGGTTACTTAATTTACAGAAATTCTACTCCACAACTCTTTTGTATTTTTGACTCCTTAACCTGAAGTTAAGTGCTTTTTATAAAAAAAAAGTTAAATGCTTAATAAATCTCTCCAGTCAATGATTTCTGTTTTGTTGATTAAACCAACGGTTCTTTGAAAAAGAAGTCTAGGGAGCATCAGCAGCAGTGTTCTAACAAGCCCCACTGAAGGTGTCCGTAGAATTATTATGGCACTCACGAAAGTGTGGATTTTATAAAGACAGAATTACCCAGCCTTTCCTTAATGTAATCTACAGACCAACCTGTGGAAAAATGAAACAAATTTACTCTACAGTAATGCTTAGCCATTCATAATTTTCTGGAACCGAGGTCTGGGAACATGTTTCTCAGTGGGTCAGTCACTTTGTTTTTCTTTTCTTTGCTTGCTTCCTTGCTTGCTTGCTTGCTTTTTTTTTTTAGAGACAGAATCTTGCTCTGTCACCCAGGCTGGAGTGCAGTGGCGTGATCTCTGCTCACTGCAACCTCTACCTCCCAGGTCCAAGCAATTGCCCTGCCTCAGCCTCCTGAATAGCTGGGACTACAGGTGCCCGCCACCACGCCCGGCTAATTTTTCTATTTTTAATAGAGAGGGAGTTTCACCATATTGGCCAGGCTGCTCTCAAACTCCTGACCTCATGATCCGCCCACCTCGGCCTCCCAAAGTGCTAGGATTACAGGTGTGGGCCACCGCGCCCAGCCACGTTGTTTTTCACATACTGAGAAGAGACCATGCATTCCCATGAGACATCTTCCACACCCAACAGCACAAAGGACAGCCTTCAGGCTGGTGGCTGAAGTTTAGTTCTATTTATAACAGCATTTAAAACAACATAAGCTTATGCTTTCATAAAACTAAAAGAATATACCTGAAAATAGATTTCTGAAGTTTGATTTCACTTCATAAATTCACCGTCCATTGACGCTCCAGTGCATTGTAATCCACATCGCTGCAACGATGAAGGAGTGCTGCCACCTGTAGGCACAGAGCGGCCTAGAGCAACAGCTCAAAACCTGAAATACAAGAGTGTCCAGAATTTAAATTAGAAATGTTTTGTTAAAACAGTATCTTAGCAAAGGGAAATAGCTTATAACGGAACAATCTTTTAGAGGCAAACCTTTTGTCTGTTCCTTTACTCTCTTATTAAATCATTTATCCAAAATATGTGAGACGAATGAGGTATGTTTATTTATACGTAATATGCTGAAGTTTCAAAACACTGATTTCCCACAGGGTTGGAAGCCATGTAGAAATAATATGTGTGGCTTTCTAGTTTGTTTTCTAAGAGCAGCACACTGAAATGTGAAAGCAACTGTGTTTGTACAATAAACAGGAGTCTTCTTTCTCTCCTAACATAGCAAAGAAAGGAAAAAGGTGTTATTGTTAAAAGAAAATACACAAAGTAAGAATCCAATACTAACCCTCTACTAAAGTATTTCCTTATTTATCAAAAAGAAATGGTTCCCATGCGTTTCTCACAAATGCATGTTTTCAGTGGATCAGTAAGATGTCCAAACAAGAAATACCATCCTGTGGAAAAGCTGTGCCTATGGTATTTCTGACGTACCAATGCCAAAAAGTCACTTTGGCCTGATTCCTCTTTCCTATGATCTCAAGTCATATTTCCAGATAAAAGAGATTCAGTTACATTTGGAAGTGAGAAGAAATATCTGGAATTTATCCCCCCCAATCCACACTGCGGCATTCTTTGGTCTTAGTTCAAGTATTCAATTCCACTTTCCTGCTCTTGGACCCTGTTGATCCGGGAAGAGGGTGGGCCTAGAACGAGAAAAAAAAAAAGGTTTTGTAAAAACTGAGTGGATGGAAGAGCTGAGGCATACATTACCTCTTAGAACAATAGAAATGATTTCTTCAATAATTGTTTCGATAACAGGGTGGTCTGTCCATGCATTCATCTCAGTGAAGTTTTCCCTGATAGCCTGTTTTAAATTGATCAGAGATTTTCTTCATGATGCACATCCTGCCGTTTCCTTCATCAGTATCACTCACAGAGCTAAAGGATATCCATGTCTCAAATATTAAAAGCATGAACCAAGAGTTCTAAAATGATAAACTATGTGTCGGTGCAGCAAATGTATGGCTAGGTTCAAAAAACCCTATGAATGAATTAAATTTCTAACAATGCCTACTGTTTATTAGAAGCTTTACACCAAGGCTAATCAGTATTTCTGTAAATATATGATAGAAAGGAGGGCTACTAATTATATTTTTCAGAACGAGAATCAAGGTTGCATGATCAAGTCTATTTGTGGCATTTGACTCCACGTCAGCTTTGAGGGCAGATACAGGGTAAATCTAGACATGATCACTGTTCACTATCAGTGAGTCCCTGGGAGAAAAGATGATCTAGGAGGGAAAACAACCAAGAGATGATTCTGATAGCATGAGTTTCTTAACTGCATTTAGACACTGATGTTTCCAATTCATATGTCTTCCAGAAATCCTATGGTTGTGAAGCCTTCTGTCATATTACGTTTTCTTTCCGATTTGTATTTTTTTAATTTAACTTCTATTTTAAGGTCAGGAGTACATGAGGAGGTTTGTTTCATAGGCAAACTTGTGTCATGGGGGTTGTTGTACAGATTATTTCAGCACCCAGGTATTAAGCCTAGTACTCATTAGTTATTTTTCCTGACACTCTCCCTCCCCACCCTCCACACTCTGATAGGCTCCAGTATGTGTTGTTTGTCTCCTTGGGTCCATGAGTTCTCACCATTGACCTTCCACTTATAATTGAGAATATGTAGTATTTAGTTTTCTGTTCCTGCATTAGTTTGCTGAGGATAATGGCCTCCAGCTCCATCCACGTTCCTGCAAAGGAGATGATCTCATTCTTTCTTATGGCTGCATAGTATTCTATGGTGTATATGTACCACATTTATTTTATCAATTCTAGCATTGATTAACATTCTGGTTGATTCCATGTCTTTGCTATTGGGAATAGTGCTACAATGAACATATGTGTGCATGTGTCTTTATTATAGAATGATGTGTATTCCTTTGGATGTATACCCAGTAATGGGATTGCTAGGTCAAATGTTAGTTCTGTTTTTAAGTCTTTGAGGAATCACCTTTATCTTCCACAATGGTTAAACTAATTTATACTCCCATCAACAGTGTATAAGCATTCCTTTTTCTCTGCAACCTCACCAGCATCTGTTATATTTGACTTTTAAATAATAGTGTATTAGTCTGTTCTCTCATTGCTATAAAGAACTACCTAAGACTGGGTAATTTATGAGGAAAAGAGATTTAACTGGCCCATGATTCCACCAGCTGCACAGGAAGCCTGGCTGGGAAGGCCTCAGGAAACTTACAATCATGGTGGAAGGCAAAGGGTACGCAGACACACCTTCACCTGGTGAAGCTGGAGAGAGAGAGAGTAAAGGGGGAAGTGATAGAAAAAACCAGATCTCATGAGAACTCACTCACTGTCGTAAGAACAGGGAAGGGGAAGTCCACCCCCACGATCCAATCACCTCCCATCAGGCCCCTCCCCCAACACTGAGGGTTACAACCTGACATGAGATTTAGGTGGGGACACAGAGCCAAACCATATCAAATAGCCATTCTGACTGGTGTTAAGTGGTATCTCATTGTGGTTTTGATTTGCATGACTCTCATGATTGGTGATGTTGAGCTTATTTTCATATCATTGTTGGCCATATATATGCCTCCTTTTGAAAAGTGTCACTTCATGTCCTTTGCTCACTTTTTAATGGGGTTGCTGGGGGGCATTTCTTGTAAATTTAAGTTCCTTATATATGCTGGATATTAGGCTTTTATCAGAGGCATAATTTACAAAAATTTTCTTCCATTCTGTAGGGTGTCTGCTCACTATGTTCATAGTTTCCTTTGCTGTGCAGAAGCTCTCAAGTTTAATTAAATCCCACTTGTAATTGTTGCTTTTGTTGCAATTGCTTTTAGTGTCTTTGTCATGAAATCTTTGCCCATTCCTACGTCCAAAAAGGTATTGCCTAGGTTGTCTCCCAGTGTTTTTATACTTTTGGGTTTTATTTTTAAGTCTTTCATCCATCTTGAGTTAATTTTTGCGTATGGTATAAGGAAGGGGTCCAGTTTCAATCTTTTGCATATGGCTACCCAGTTATCCCAGCATGATTTATTGAATAGGGAATTTTCCCCCCATTGCTTGTTTCTGTCAGCTTTGTTGAAGATCATAGTTGTAGGTGTGCAGCCTTATTTCTGGGTTCTCTATCATATTATTTCAAAACCTTCTTGATTCTCTCTTTTCTGCCCACATCAGGACATAAGAAACAGAATTTCCTGATAATAAGGAGGAAAAATTATCCTTTATGTCATTTTTCATATTTCCTCCTTGAATCAAAATTTGCTCCCCAAGTATTCAAGATTACTTAAGACAGAGAATTTGTACTAATTTATAAAGTACTGTACAAACTATCAGAAGAGAAACATTTTTGAGTATCTATTATGTGCAGCTATTTTATAAGAAATGTCACTCCTACTTGATGAATTGGGACACAGATTATTATGCAGACTCAGTAGCTTGATCATGATCAGTCACCTGGTATGTGAAAAGCAGGGATCCGAGCCCAAGTTTGGCTATGCCCTTTGCATTCATTGTATTTCAGTTACAAGTGGAGAGCCAGAGTTGGGCTGCAGAAACTGTAAACCTATAAGATCCACTGGCTCAACCAACTGCTAGCTTCTGTTCTACCATTACTTAAACCTCATTGGACAATCTACAATCAGACTTGCACTTGGATACAGAAAGATTTTATCTACCCTTAGGGAGAATACACAGTATATACCTACTGCCTAAAATTACAAAAATAAAATTATTTTCAAGGCCTTCAAACTCGAAAATAAAGGCATCACGGGTAAAAGTTATCTTTAGTACACTGATAGTTCAAATCAGTGTGCAGTCTATACTGTAAAATTAAAAATACAGAGGGTATAATTGCATAAAGATTAGTACATACCCTTTTCATTTAAATATTGCTAAACAAGTCAAATTGCCTTTTATTTAATCAATGAACCAAAACGATTTGAAATAGCAATATCATAAAGCTTTGCTGAGCTAGTGTTAAATCCATTTTTTCCAAGGCAATAAGCATACACACTTGGCTTTTTGTAATACATAACAAACAGTCAAATTTGAGCATCATGCCTGGACTTGTATGAGCAACCTCAAACCACACTTGAATAGAACATCACAGTCAGAACTGGTGCAGGCAACACATGTTTCAAAATACACAAGACATCAAAAGGAACCACAATCCCCGTGCATGAGCCAGCTTGACCCATAACATTGGCTTTGATTTTGTAGGTGGGAGAGAGAAAGTAGGTGGGGCAGGATTTTTGTGTTGTTGTTTACTAAAACAATTTGTAGACTTTGCAAAACTAGTATATTTAAATTGATTTTAGAATGTTAGAAAAAGCAGAAGAAAGCAAAGAATTTCTGAAAGTATAATCATCATATATGTAATTTTCATAATAACACGAATGTGATGCTATTGGACAAAGTATTAAATACTAACATGCAACAACCTCATTGTGAGCAATTTAATTCAGTTCACTTGGCAACAAAACTACCCTGAGTATATGTTCATTAATGGTGCAGAAATGAAGTGACTGCCATTTTTAGAAGTGAAAATGTTTGTGCAACCCAAATATTTGCTCTGAACTGTAAACTATAATAATGGAAACACCAAACTTTCAGACTCCCAGCATGTACAACACTTCCAGGCTCAGCATAAAGCAGATCTGTAGTGGAGGCCGATATACATTTGCTGACCTATTATGTAAGGAGCAATAGGTAAAAGAATGTATGCTGTGCTTTTCAAAACAAGGTGTAAAATCCCAAACATGAATCATTTATAGAGTATCAAAACAAGAACTACAAAGAAGCAGTTGATGCTTGAATCGTATTTGAACAACCATATTTCTAAGTAACAAGTAATTAAAGTGCTGTCATGTCTCAGAATTAATAGCCCAGATTCTTAATTCTTAGCGAGGTTGACAAATTATTCTTTCTTATGGCACCAGTCACACTTGATCGTAAGCAGCATCTCTACCCATAACTCTCATTCCATCAAATTGAGCCTAAGTTTATTTGTCTAACACAAAATGCCAAAAGGTCTACAAGGTGCAACGAATCAATGTTCTTCATTAATGAGTAAAATGTTTCATGGGGGGAAAATGATTCTCCAGCTTCCAAATGGCTTGAAACAAATACAAAGCCATGGTTGCTAAGCTACTATTTTACTTCCAGAGTAAATGTCTGCTGTCTAATCTTTTAGAAGTAGCAGTAAGTTGTTTTCAAGTCATTGAGCCAAAGGCATTGAAATGTGAAAGATTATATATATATGTATATATATATATATACATATATATAAAATATTCCCTGGCATCATCACACCTATTTTTTAAACCTTAACTTCAGAATCTGTCAGAAAGTAATATCATACTACCACTGAACTCATAAGCATTCTTTGAGGGAACAGGGTCTCTGAATATTCTGCCTTTAGGTTTTGCTAAGTATACTAAACAACATAAATTAAAGTCGATTCTATTACCTAGAATGTGCTATTAAGAGGGAAATGGAAATCTCAAAAGATGTTGCAGTAAGAGCACAGAGGACAGGGTTCATTGATTTCGTAATCCTGGACTGGTCACTTCACCTTTTATACTGTAAGCTGACCATCTACCAAATTGACATAATGGTGCCAATTTCACTGTAAAGACCAAGTAGGATTATTTGTGTAAAATACAAGACTTAGTGCCTAGCACATGGTAGATGCTCTGTAGGCACTATTTAGTATGTCCTGTCCCCACTGGACACATCCACAGTCCAGTATTAATTGATAAGGGAAGAAGGAAAAGGGACTTAAAACTCCTTTTCTGTCTAAATATACAGTGGACAGTTCAAGACAAAGAAATGACCAATTTGTTTATAAGCCTAAAGGAGAGAATCAAACTATGGTGGATTTCACATTTGATACTACAGTAAGGAGATAAATATGACATAAATCCTTATGTTCTTTATGAGGTCAAGTTTTCAATATGGTGTGACTACCCCAAATTCTTAGCCCTAGCCCTAGCCCTAGCCCAATTCACTGCTTCTTTCATGGCTCAGATGCCTCAGCACAGGCAGAGGGGACACAAAATGCTAAATCTTACCTCTGTGAGTTAAAGCACCTCTTATTTTGACCATAGCAAAGGTCAATCTCCATTGATGGAATTTCAGTGGTACAGACTAAGTAGACAGGCTAGGTCATTCCACAATCTGCGAAGCTTAAGGTACTCATGTCCCTGTGGAGTCAGAGCCTGTGGCCTCATCAGCTATACTTCCTGGGAAAAAAAAAGACTTTGATGGGTCCTCAGGGGAACTTGAAAATCAAGATAGAAGAACTGTCTAATCCATAGCCTGCTTCAAGGTGAGCAGCTCTCAGTCTTCCCTTCTTTTGATTTGATGTCCTAGGAATATTGAATTCTCTGACCCTACAGAGGGCTTCTTGAAAATCAAAGATTAAACAATGATCAGAATATTATCATTTATAAATGTTCATTATTGCAACTTTATTTGAAAATTGATAATTCATTTATGTACATTATTAACATTAACTTTCTACTAATACAATTAAAATAACTAGAAAAAAAATCTCTTGACTTCCAGATAACAGAGTTCTCTATACCCAACTATTATAGTACTAACATAAAAGAAATCAAAATGAAAAATTTTAAAAACCAATCCTTTAAGAACAAGAAACGCTGTGGCCAAAGTCATTTATTTATATTTTGTTGGACAAGAGTGATCACTCAATTTTTGTATTTATAGTCCTATGTGAGAATATGGTCAATTTTTTTTACATAAAATATTTTTCAGATAGTAGCTCTTATCAGTGAAATAAAACATCTCAAAGCATGATGTAAGCAAAGCCTAAAGATCCTTTATGAAGGAAGATCAGTCTCTGAGAAGTAAATCCATGCTCTATCTTCCTTCACTGGAACAAACTCCACTCCCCCAAAATACTACATGTGGCTTTATAAGGATGCAGTATTATGTTAAAAGAGTTTTTTCAATATAAACAGCTTCTCTTTTGAAACTACTGAAGAATAAAATTCCATAATATCACAAGCTTAAAATTATATAAATATCTATCTATCTATCTATATCTATCATCTATCTATCTATTATCTATCTATCTCTCTCTCTATCTTCTATCTAGCTGGCTAGCTAGCTACACACACACATACACACACACACACAAAATGCCATTTATTTTAACAGTATATTTGAAAAAAAAGTTGAAAACAAGACAATTACAGAGTTGTGTAGGTAATTGTGGAAATGTGTTTTGAAATCTTTGCTGAATACCTCTCTTAAAATGTCAGACTTCCCACTTGGATTGAAGTGCTGTCAAGATTTGTGTTAATGGTTGCATCTCTCACTTGAATTCCCGAGCTTTACCTCACAATAGTAGTGCACAACCCTGGCACAGCTCTGTGGCTGCTGACTTTATGAAGGGTGATAAAGCATTCTCAGACTTCCAATCTGTTGGGCACAGCACAAAGCTGGAGATGATTGTGGAAAATTGAGTCTTGACAGTATCTTCCTCTTGCAGGCCTCAGATCGCTCAGGGCCTGCAATCATATTACACTTGATCCAGCTGGACCAACTCTCAACATGCACAGAATGTAATTTCAGTTCTTAAGTGCATTCCTGTGACAACAAGAAGATCAAGAAGAAAACTAATGAGATCTTTCTTTTTTGGCTGCATTTAAAGGCATTACGTGGATACCTTTGAGAAATGGAAATGGAAATGAGATCAGCTCCAGCCCTTAAGACATCATCTGGGCCGTATTTCCATATCAGTGTCTCAACTCTGCCTCGGAGAAAAGTGGAACAGTTTCAATGCCTGACCCACTTAGGCCGTTTCTGACAAGACCACAAACATTACAGTCATGGTTTCAGCTTTAATGTTAGTTATGCTATGGATCACTGAACTCAGACAGGTGCCCAGCTACTCGTTTTACAGGCCAGTGAACATGGCATAAGCAGCTCTAACTTCAGCACTCTAAGAACTGGGACAGAGCTCCAGACATCACTACAAATCACTGCATCACCCAAACCAAAGTTAGAGTCTGAATTTTCAACGGAAAATTCAGTTAGTGCTTCTAGTTGAATGCCAACACATTTTAAACATTTTCTAAAAGACTAAAGTTACCAATACAATATATAATATAAAAATTAAATATAAAGAATAATATATTTATTTTCTTTGCTATCTGAATTACACACATGAAAACATACATTTGCAAGTTCAATAATTCAAGGGCAAGCAAGAACCATTAACAATGCAACAGAAGGGCTAATGGTCACTGCATTAGACCGTGAAGTCCATGCAGGAGATTTAACAACGTCCTCAGGATTCCCTCCTTCAAGCTGCATTAGTGTGCTTCTCGGTAGCAGTAAAGCACTGGTAATTTAGCAGAGTATACAATTTTAAAGGTTGTGATCAATCACTCTGCTAAGAAGACTTTGCAATTATATGTCCAATAAACAATCAGATGTGTGTATTATAAATGGAAAGATTTCACCTATTCTTTTCTATTCTATTCATAAGCTGACTAATGTGTTTTTGATGTTTACATGTAAAGGCAGGTGGGTACTCATAGCTTACAGGTGTATTTCTCAACAGTGTTGGAAAGTACAAATTCCAGGCCGGGCGTGGTGGCTCACGTCTGTAATCCCAGCACTTTGGGAGGCCGAGGTGGGTGGATCATGAGGTCAGGAGTTTGAGACCAGCCTGGCCAACATGGTGAAACCCCGTCTCTACTAAAAATAGAAAAATTAGCCGGGCGTGCTGGTGTGCACCTGTAATCCTGGCTACTCGGGAGGCTGAGGCAGAAGAATCGCTTGAACCCGGGAGGCAGAGGCTGTAGTGAGCCGAGATCGTGCCACTGCACTCCAGCCTGAGCAACGGAGTAAGGCTTTGGAAAAAAAAAAAAGTACAAAGTCCAGTACTCCATCTATCTGTTATTTTGACTGAAAAATGTAACCTCATACAGCAGAGTCCATCACACACATTGCTTTACTGAACTTCCTCAAGATTTATGAGACAAGCAGAGGTTGATGTCTTTATTTTACAATAATGAAAGTGGTAAGAATCTAAATTATTCCCTCTTATTTAATACTCATAAGTAATGTCAACACTTGAAATTCCTTCTTCCCCTCCAATTCTAGAGCTTTATCTATGACATTATTCTGCATCGAAGCCCAAGATGTTAATCCAATGGTCTTTTGATTGTGTATGACAGAAATTTAATGCTGAAAAACTTGGGGGAAAATATACTGGTTTATAGACTCACAAAATTGCATAGTCCAGGAGTATATATGGCTTCTGGCACAATCAGATCCAGATGCTCAAAGAATTCCACTAAGTTTTTTCTCTCACTCCGTTTTGGGAACGATTTATCTTTTAGCATTATATTTAAGTAGCTCCACATTTGGTGAAAAAGTTGACCCTCAATATGTCCTTCAGGTTCGTGATACCAAAGGAAAGGGCTACCTCTGATTTACTTTGGATGTGTGTTCCCTCCAAATCTCACATGGAAATGTGACCCCAATGTTAGAGGTGGGGCTGGTGGGAGGTGTTTGGGTTATGGGAGTGGATCCTTCATAAATGGCTTGTTGTCATCCCCTTGGTGATGAGTGAGTTTTCACACTATTTGTTCACACAAGCTGGTTGTTTAAAAGAGGCTTGCACCTGTCCCTCCCACCCCCTGTCTTGCCATGTGACACGCTGCTCCCCCTTTGCCTTCCGCCATGATTGGAAGCTACCTGTGGCCTCACAAGAAGTAGATGGCAGCACTACACTTCCTGTACAGCGTGCAGAACCATGAGCCAAGTAAACCTCTTTTCATTATAAATTACCCAGTCTCAGATATCCCTTTATAGCAATACAAAACAAACTAATGCAGCCTCTGATACCCCAAATCTAAATATCTCATCTTAGAGAACTATCAGCTGCATTCGAACCATATGCTCTTTTCTGATGTAAACACAGTGGTGAGAAAGTTGGGTCTCTGTTTCACCACCTGAGCTATATGTCAACTCCCCAGGGTATGGGAAGAGATGGTGTGCAGCATCACTTTACTTAAGCCATATGAGGTATATTTCCCTTGAAAAAAAATATGTTCTGCTATTGTAAGAAGTGGAGACATTATACCCACCAGCACCACTCCACACACAGTTGTGCTCCACAGTCTCTCCGAATCCAACATTTTACTGCTGCTTCCTCCTTTCTTTTTAACACTTAACATTTTTACTTTGAAAATGTGTGCTTTACCCCAAACCTCAGTGTCATGCAACACACCATGGGACAAACCTGCACGTGTACCTCCCGAATCTAAAATGAAAGTTGAAATTGAAAAACAAAAAGTAGGCTTAAGTCAATATGTAGATATTTCCCAGTCATTTCCTGAAGTAATAATAGCTAGCACTTATTGAGTATTTACGGTGCTCCAGTCACTGCCCTGATGCTTTCTTTACAGTGATTGACCACTTTAATATGAAAATAATTTAATGTGGCAGGTATGTGTTTTCATATTCATTTTACAATTTGAAACTCTCTATTTTAGAGATTAAGAAATTATCCCAAGGCCAGTCTGCCAGCGAATAGCAGAGCCAGGATTCCGACTCTCGCAGTCCAACTCCAGAATTCACACTCTTCACACCACACAACACATGCAGTGGTAGACCTTGGGGAAGGTCTTAAACATGTGGGCAATTACGCACTCTCTCTTACTGTGTGTGTGTGTTTTAGTCATGGTAGTAAATGAGAAGCATGAAGCCACCAGGTTCCGCTGCAGCTCCTTTGCTGCTGGGCTTGAAGTAACTCTGAATGAAGACGGTATCAGAGATGTCAACATTTTAACGTGCTCAACTTTTTTATAAATTCCTGGTGGCAGCAGGGAAATAGGCAAGCAGGTTTTAGGAGACATTAGCACCATTCCAAGGTACACATACCTTAAAATATAGAAAAGTCCAAACCTAAATAGGTCAGCTTGCTAACAATAGTGGTTTTCTTTTTTACTCTGAAATATTTTGAGGATTTTTTGCTTTGTATACAAGTCAAAAAATGTCATGTAAAAAATATTTCCGAAAATTTCGCTGCTAATCATAATGAATTTGTAATACGGAAACTAAAAGGAGAGCAAATGGCATTTATCATAAATAAAACATATGCAGGGCTAATTAGAAATAATTATGGAGGAGAAATTCTACGTTAGGGACTTCAATTTATTGACATAAAAATTTAAGATAGAAAATTAAATAGACATCATATAATTATAATGCTAAACCATGAGCAAAACGGCTTAATATTTTTAACATGAATACTTGTTGAATCTGATCAGCTTATTTTCATCTTATTCAAAATCCTGAAATTGCTTTTGTTAACAATAGTTTATAAAAATGTATTTGTATGCACTACTTCTCATTAAATATCTGTCAAAAAGGAAGAATTGTGAAAGTCTGGGGGATGGGGGAACAGATCAGTCCCACCTTGTGCTACTAATTTGGCCACAAGCCCTGAGTTGTGATTTGGTATGCCAGACAATCAACAATATTCTGGGCATCTATTATTTTGTCATTAGAAAAATTCCAATTATTATACTTGGCAATCTTTTGTTTGCCTGCTTCCAAACCCTGGTACAAATATTACTTGAATTTCTAGTGTCCCCTTGGGAGATTAAGAATGAGACACATTATCTTGCTCCAGTGGTGGCACTAGGCCCACTCTTCCCTGCATGGACAAAATCCACAAGAATGACAGTAATTTTGTAATGTTTTTCTTGGGATGCATATAAAATACAGGTAGCATGGTCATTTTACCTTGAAATGCATTCTGAATGTGTTTATTGAATATTTTCTAGTTTTCTTATTCTTGTCATCATTTTTAAACATCTTACTAATTCCAAAGTTCTTTTTTCTTTCTTTTTTAATTATCAAAATATTTTAAGGTACCCCTGCCCACTATGGCAGGACCCGGGGAAACAGCCTCCTAAGCAGCGTTTCTGTTTATGGCACATATCCTGGAAGTAATTTTATTGGTTCTTTTTTTAATTGAGCTAATCTTGCCCCAGTACCTGCATTATCAGCCAGTGTTTATAAGCATATACTATGTACAAAGAACCACATAGTGCTAAGTCTTGGCCGAGTTCCTGGTATTAACATGTATTTTCCAGGTACGTGCAATACTGTCCTCTGGCTGTCTACCAGTTTAAAGGTAAGAACTCTATCTCCCCAAGCCACTTTCTTCTCTGAGGAGCCCTGAATTATTATACGTGTTCTCTGCAGGACCATAATGGTTTTCCTCTTCCCATATTTATGTTGTTCTTCCTGGGACATTCCCATAACCTGATGGGATTCCCTTCCATCAAGCTAATACAACCACTTCAGGTAGTAGTAGTGGCTTGGTTACAACATCCTTTCACTTACCATACACATTATCTCCATCCCTCAAATTGACACACAATAGCTACTAGTTTTATTCTAGCTGCTTCTACACACACACACACACACACACACACACACACCACACATTTGCATTGGTGAGAGGGCAGAAACAACCTCACCCCATTGACACCCCACCAGTATTATCCGAACAAACCTGCATATCCTGATTTATTGTCTCCATAAAGATTTTCTCCTCTCTGAAAGTTACTGGAGATGAAGAGGTAAGTAGCACTTATCCACTGCCTCTGGATGTGATAAAGAGTTTAATGCTAAGTATTGGTTGCCGTCTCTGATATATTTCATCACTGTGGCTCACATAAGGTGTACCAGGATGTCATGAAAATAGAGTGTCTATAACCTATCCTAAACAAACTTCAGTTGCACCTTCTAAAATTCCCTCTACATACAAATAATTAAACATACAGCCCCTTTCTTCAAAGAGTTTTGTGGTTAAGAGGGAGCAGGACAGGAAATTTTTCTCAAAGAATGGTGTTTTCATAAGAACAAGTCCTATAATTCAATACTGAGCACAAAAGAATTGCAGGGACTACTGAGTCAGTGGTTAAGTTTAAATATTCATTATTATGTCTACTCTGCCATTATAAAGGAAAATCTACCTATAACCAGAATGCCTGAAGAATATGAGGGCTTTGAATCACATGTCTAAGAGCATAGGAGAAACAAATTTAAGTGGACATTGGTACATGGATGAAGGAATACAATATTATAGTTCAGTCACTTTAAAAATTATTGTTTGATATGGCTTGGCTGTGTTCCCACCCAAATCTCATCTTGAATTGTAGCTTCCATAATTCCCACATGTTGTGGGTGGGCCCCAGTGGGAGACATGAATCGTGGGGGCAGTTTCCCCCACACTATTCTCGTGGTAGTGAATAAGTCTCATGAGACCTGATGGTTGTATAAGGGGAAACCCTTTGGCTTGGTTCTCATTCTCTGCTTGCCTGCTGCCATGTAAGATGTCCCTTGCCCTTCCACCGTGATTGTGAGGCCTCCCCAGCCATGTGGAACTGTGAGTCTATTAAACTTCTTTCCTTTATAAATTTACCCAGTCTCAGGTATGTCTTTATTAGCAGCATAAGAACAGACTAATACACTGTTTTTTAATGTTTTATTACATTGAACTTTCATTCATTGAATCTATGATTTTCTTCACTTTTATGCCCATAGTATTGAGTTTATAAGTTTTAATGATTTTTTTTTACACCTGATATTTAGCCTTCCTGGGCATAGTGAACACACATTCTGGTTTGCCTGGGAAAGTCCTTGTTTACTAGATGAATCACATGCATTACGTTGTCACCCTATTCAAAGATATCTCAGCTTGGATTCATTCCACCTTACCCTGAGGCAGAACCTGAGACAAAGGTTTGCTGGCATGTAGTTTATTGTGGGAAATAAGCCACAGGAGCAAGTGATGGTGAAATAGGACAAGGAGAAAAGGCAACATGAGGATGACTGCTAAGCTGAGTAATTCTAGTTACCTGGGGCAACTAGAGTCCTTCCCTCTGGGAGAACTCCAAAGAGACCATATAAAATGTGTTTCATTATTGTCTGTCTGAGACATAGAAGAATGGCATTGTTTAACCACTAGTTTCCCGTTAGACAAGGATTTCCAGAAAGTTTTTTATTCCCCCTCCTCTGAGGTCTGTGCATGCATCAGAAGGTCTGAGAAGTCCTACAGGAGTCCCATACAGTGACATTAGCGAGCAATAGCTTCCTAGTACAGTCGACACAAGGTGCTCTCAGGCTAATGTGTGCATGTGGTTGCTGCAGCAGACCTGGAGCAAAACTTTAGACCAAGTGTATGTGAGACACAGCATAGAAGATATCTAAGCACAATTCCTCTCTTGCACCACTTAGATGTGCTAATATCCTAGATTAATTACAATCTCTCATAAATAGCCCTAAACTCCACGAATTATTCAAAATCAGAGGCTTATAGTAAGATAGTCTCTGCCGCTGCAGTTGATCTCAAGATCGTGACTAATATTCACTCCCTCCCTCCTCTAATGCGCCTTCTGATGCTGCTCCACACTCAGCTGTGGGTCTAGGTTACTTGCCTGGTAGGTGACACTGACCATCATCCACAAAGTAGCAAAGCTCTTATTTGCTTTAACCTTTGCCGAGCCAAAGTGGCGTCAGATGCCCATGTATGGTTATTAGCGGAAATGGTCCACTAAGTACCAAGAAATAGTCCAATGAATCTCCTGATTGTAGACCTATTCTTGTGACTCTCCTTGCATAGTAGCATCACTTGGTTTTCAGGGTAATCAGAGTTTAATTAATGCCTCTAATATGGTAACTCATTTCTTCTCCCACTGGCCCACTACAATAGGAAGACTGAAATGACAGGGTGGTTGTTCAGCTTCAGGATCAGTGAAACTTTATTCTGTCCCCTGATACAAGGTGCATGCTCTGGAAACCAGACTTCTTATTCCAGCAGCACCTACGTTTGCTGGAAGAAAAGCACACATTCCACAAGTGGGTCATTGTAATGATGGTAAATGGGGCCAAACCTCCATGCATGGCTTGGTTTCCAGACCCGAGTATTTTCATAGGAATACTGCTTCAGATAATGGGTATTGATTTGCTGCATGTACCTCATTTCTAAGGCAGCACCCCAGCCCACAGGGCGTTGTCTGTGAGCAGTCACTGTAGATGAGTGTTCCATAGGCCAGGTGAGAGTTCTATTAGGCCGGCTGCTCAGGGTGGTGTGGTCAATGGAAAGACCAACAGAGCATGGTCATACCGCACCTGCTTAATTATAAAGGAGGTTCCTTCTTTGAGGAGATATAGGTAGGACTCCAGTTCAAACAGCCTTTCTGTAAGCCCTCGGAGGGTGGTGCTGACCAGCAGGCAGTGAGGACAGTCAGTGCTGGGGAGGATGAGCTGTCACCCTCAGAGGGCTGGAGGGCTCTGAGGGAAACACCTGCAGGCTTAGTCTCCATCCCTGCCACCGCGGCGTCTCTGTTCATGTCCCTTCTACCAAATGGGATGGTTATGGAAAGCATCAGGCTCTCCTACACCATGCAGGCCACGCTCTGTCTCCCATCTCCCTGTAGGGTGGATGCTTTCTGATGGGCAATTTCACGACACTTAACAATGCCCTTTCTGAATGGGATTTTTTTGGGAAAAAAAAAAGATGCCCATGATTTTTGTTCTGTCCTCTAAGTCCATTTGCACGCCTCTACCTTGGACCCCCTGACCCCAATCTTTCTGGATGGCTCCTTCCTGACCAACCCACTCACCGCTAACCAGCTCTCCACCTGCTCACTCCAGCCTCTCCTCCTGCTGCACCACGTCCATGCCAGGGTGCTCTGTGAGGCCCAGCTCCCAGGATGGTTCCACTCACCACTGCCCCCAGAGAGAGCTGTAGCACACAGCTGTCTATTTTTTGGGTAATGTGCCTCTGTTGGCCTCATGTGTAAGCGACGCTCAAGTGTCTTCCTTTCTGTTAGCTGGTTGTAAGACCCACCCGTCAAGGCATAGATAGGTTCCTGGAGGATATCCTCAGTGAAATGAAATGAGACACTAGAAAAAATAATATGCTTGCCACAAAAGGGAAATAATGGAGAAATTGAGGATCACAGCCTCTGCTCTTTTGGGAAGAAAGAAATGCCCTCTGCTGAAGTGTTTCTCATGCCGTCTTACTGTTAAGTATTTATTGTCAGTATTGTCACAGGCTGTGAGAAAGCAATTAACATGCAGGATCCCTGAGTGGACCTGGATGAGGAGAAAAACGTGTAAAAGATAATTTGAGGTCAGTTGGGTCAACTTAAATGTGGACAATATTATTAGAGTAATGTTAACTTCTGGAGTGTAGGATGTTAATGTGGTAACGATGGATATTGTACAGGCTCTTCAGAGATACATGCTGACTTAAGGGTAAAGCATCTCTGTCTTCAACTTTAACAAAGTTCAGCAAAGCAAAGTTTACACACCTGCACGTGTGTGTGTGTTTGTGTGTAGGGAGAGGAAGAGCAAAAATGTAAAAAATATTACCAACTGGTGAACCCTCACGAAGGTTTTATATTTGTATGCCTTTCAGATTATTATTCTTTCTATTTTTCTCTTGATTTAAAATTTTTAAAAATAGCAAACTGAAAAACAATGTAGAAAATATAAAAAATTTGGATAAAGAAATCAAAAGCGTAGGTCTCATTAAATATTAAATCCCACACAACAAAAAGAGAATTAATGAATTGTAAAATATATTTGAAGAAATTGTCCAAAATTCACCAGAGATAAGGAATATGAACAAGAGATTATGAGGTATATCTCTTTCACTTATCATATTAATTGGTTTTATATTGCTCTGGTTTTATTGTCATATCTTAACTGCATTCATATATATCTATTTTGGAAGTAGAGGATAAATAAAATGTAATGTCTTTACATGTATAAGATTTTCATCTACTTCCCCCTAATTACTACAGAATTGTGTATCAAGTAGAATCCTCAACAAATAAGGTCTAATTAAGTTAATTAATTACATTTACAACGGATAACATTAAATCATTTCTTACAGCACAGTAATCCTGAGATATTTTGAATCAGTCACTGCCGCAGTTTGGAAAGAAAGTCTATACTGTAGTAATTGCCAGCACTTCGGAGGCTGACAAATGCTGGCTTATAGTAATTATGATTTCTGAAAGCAGACAAGGAGAAAGAAGGAAAACAAGATTTATCCTAATTATGATTAAAATTATTTTAAGTAAAATGTTTTGAAAATTCTTACCATACCTTGCTAGTCTAAGTAAGAAATGTCAATTGACAGATGTGATATATTCTACCCACAGCTCTGCCTTTAAACAGCATACCCTTATTTCATAGATTTCATGTACCAGTAAGAGCTAAACGAAAAACGGTTTGGCCTTAACTGAATGAGCTAGCTACTTAAATAATCCTGGAATATTCTGATTTCAATTCTCTTTTTAAAATGAGTGTGCTGAAGCCTAAAAAAATAGGTGAAATATCTTCCAGTTTCCTCCCTTATGTGCTAACATTTCTCTTTAAATGCTTTATTTAAGGATTAACTTTTTGTTTATTTTCATTGTTGTCAGTCTTCTCAGTTGCACAACAGAAAGGTTTGCACATTGCTCATGGCTGTGATACATTCCAAAATGTCACTCAGATGATATCGAATGAGCATCGCACATCTATTCCCATCAAAAATGCTCTCATTATTGGTAAGATACAGTATGAAGCTGTTAGTTTTGTTATTCTTCTCAAAAAATGTCAAAATCAGAGGAAAAACCCTCGAGAATGCATTACAGTTATTTTATGTGATGTGATTTTTGTTATCACCTTAGCATTTTCCTGGATCTTCACTGTAGCTTTCTGCCTTTCCCCAGCTGTGGGGCACTGGACCAACAGGCTGTGAAGCTGTGTCACTGTGGGCCTCGGCTTGCTGGCTGCACGTGCAGACTCTAGTCAGCAACAGGACAGCTGCCACACGGGCTGTCTCACAAACATGAATTCTAAGTCCAAAACCAACAATGTGAAGTAAATATTAGTATCCCTAGTTCATAGAGAAAGAAACTGAAGTTCAGAAAGTTTAAATAGATTTCCCAAGCTCAGATCACTGTAAGTAGCTACACCAAGGTTCACATCCAAGACTCTGAATCCAAGCCTGGGAAGCAGCCAGCACGCTGTGCTCTCACTATCCAAAGTGTTCTGGATAGGCCGGGTGCAGTGGCTCATGCCTGTAATCCCAGCCCTTTGGGAGGCTGAGGTGGGTGGATCACGAAGTCAACAGCTCGAGACCATCCTGGCCAACATGATGAAACCCCATCTCTACTAAAAGTACAAAAATTAGCTGGGCGTGGTGGCATTCACCTGTAGTCCCAGCTACTCGGGAGGCTGAGGCAGGAGAATCACTTGAACCCAGGAGTCTGAGGTTGCAGTGAGCTGAGATTGCACCACAGGACTCCAGCCTGGTGACAGAGTGAGACTCCATCTCAAAAAAATAAAAATGTTCTGGATATATATATATAATGCGTTAACAAAATGGGAAGAGGTCCACAAATCTGCTGGTGTGGCAGTATCATAGGTTAGAATCACATTTTGAACCATATCAGGATAATTTCTACGATTCTCAAATTTCAGTGTCTAACACTAGAAAATAAATCATCTGAGGTATGCTTCTTAGAACAACAGGCAGAAGCCTCTGGAATATATTGTCTGTTGCTTGAACTTCATTTTCCATTAAAACAAAATGATGTGTGTATGTTCATTGGTTTCTTGATGTGGTTTCTTTATTTCTGTAACTATTGAACATTGATCACAGTCATTTTTTTTGGCCACTAAGTCATTCCTCTACTTTAGTCCTGCCCTCCAGTTGTACAAATTTATTTGTTTTAATTTCTGATTCAAGATGATATATTCAGCACCTATATATACTTCCCTTCCCATTAAACACTTTCAGGAAATGATGTACATGAACAATATTTTTTAAAATCAATAAAAGTTTGAAAGAGTAATCAAGGGCAGCATCAGGGAATCTGAAATGTTGTGAAATGTGTGGAGTATAGAAGAAAATGGATTTGGATTAGTAGAGAATCAAAGAATATAACATATGCACATGGATCCACACTGGTAGATTCTGCTTAAAGGAGACACAGAGGTGAAGAAATGAAACACTGTGGATTCTTATGCTCATGGCATAAAGGGAGATACTGTCTATAAATTTCCCCACCTATTCTAAACTGAAAACGGCATGCTAGAACACAGACCAAGTAATTCCTGGCCACAATGCTTGAGTCAGAGATAGCCACATGCCCCAGGCAGAGCCTGTGATGAGGTCCTGATGTGATGCCAGGAAAATGTGGAGGACTCTTTCTCTCTGCAATCGAACTTGGGAGGATGGGGGATGGAGCTGCCAACCTGTCTTGCACCCCCATGGAGCATGAGAATAAAGCCAATACCTGGAAGGAGGAGGAGCCACACCCAGGCATGGAGAGTCATCAGATGGTTTTTCTTTGTTTGTTTGGCTTTTTTTGAGGTCTCATTCCTTAGCCAGTTAAATTCATTTTAAAAAAGAATTTTGGGCCAGGTGTGGTGGCTCACACTTGTAATCCCTTCACTTTGGGAGGCTGAGGTGGGTGGATCACCTGAGTCAGGAGTTCAAGATCAGCCTGGCCAACATGGTGAAACCCTGTCTCTACTAAAAATACAAAAAATTAGCAGGGTGTGGTGGTGCACACCTGTAAACCTAGCTACTTGGGAGGCTGAGATGGGAGAATCAATTGAGCTCAGAAGGCAGAGGCTATAGTGAGCCTAGATGGCACCAGTGCACTCCAGCCTGGGTGACAAAGCGAGACTTCATCCCAAAAAAAGAAAAAAAAATTGTGTTTTCTTTGAGTTGCATTTAATGATTTCTACGCTAAATAATCTTTCCCTACAATATCGTAAGCTTGTTGTTTTAATTTCTGTTCTACATGACACAGAAAATGCTGAACAGACATTTGTTGTTAATAAACTAAACTATCTGATAATTTTTGCTTAAACTTAACAAGCTCCACACTATATGTATGCAATTTCTATTTCAAAGTAAATGAGAATAAAAGGTAGAGTATCAGGTATGACCAAATCAAATTTTGTTGTAATTCCTGCATAAATATAGTTTAATAGCAAAGGATGAAAAGAACACAGTTAAGTTTAAAATGTATATTCAATATATCATGGTTAATTTTTAAAATCCGTTTATAACTAAGAAAAGCTCGCATTGCATTGGAATTATCAATTAACTGTGGAGTTTGGATATGGTTTGTTTCTGTGCAACATTGGAGGGGTATGTGTGTGCACATCTGTGTCATTCTCTGCTCACATAAAATATATCCACAGTATCATCATGAAAAAATATCAAAGTTATTGATCTGAGAATTCTCAACATTTTATTACACTCAACCACTCTTTCTCTCTGTGTCTATTTTACAAGAAATAACAAGACTATTTTCATGTTTATGTCTGTGCAACCTAATATCATCATCAGTGGCCACATGTTGTTCAGGACTTGAAATGTGGCTAGGTCAAATTAAGGTGTGTTGTAAATGTAAACTACACACCAGATTTCAGAGTTAGTATTGTAAAATGCAATATATCTTCATCATTCTCTCACTTACATGTTAACATAAGATTTTGAACATATATAGTAAAATATATTATTAAAATTAATTTTATTCATTTCTCTAACTTTTCCAGTGTGGCTAGGATAAAAACTTAAATTACATGTGTGACTCGCATTACATTTATATTGAATAGTGCTGATTGGGATAACATTTTAGGTTTGAGAATGACCACAGTGATTTCGCCCCTAAAGAATTAAAGATCAGAAGATTAAGTCATTTATCAAGGGAGCTAGTTAGCAGGATTACCACAAGTAATTTCTGGAATCCCTGGTTTCCTGTCCAATCATCTTTGCAGCACATCCTCATGCATGTGAAGCACCTGCTTTCATTGTAACTCTTTGAAATCAGTGATCTATAAATACATCATGCATTCCTCATGAGTGGAAGTATTCTTCAAATTACTTTTTGTTACACAATTATTAAATACCATTTTGTGCTCATTTTTGCTGCTCTTAGCAACAGGATGCATTTTTTAAGGAAAATATTTTTGTCAATATATTAATGACATGTAAATAAATATATATGTAGAAAGTAAAAAGGTCCCTCTTCAAAGTTTCCCTTCTTGTTAAAGAATAAATCACAAGTGTTTGAAATAATAGTTTCTTTTAAAGACTAACTTTCTTCAAGCTTCCTTGCTTTGTGCTAATAACTCTTTGTTAAGCCCTATCCTGTGTAGCTGTTGGACATGCTCACAGGCATGTTCCAGCTCACAGCCTATGCTCCTTCCTTATTTGGAAATGTTATTCCTTCTTTAAGTCTTTCATAACCAACTTCCTTCTTTCCTTTGTTCTCCCTTGCCTTTACCTATTTAAGAAAGTTTTAGATTGTTAGCAAATCGGGTATCACTTTACACTGTGAGGTTCGGCTCCAGTCAACGGATGCAGAACACAGCAGTAAGGACAACCCAAATGCGTAAGGGATAACTATGCCTGCTTTTCCTATGTTTGGTGTGCTCTCATGGCAAGGCTGCTGGTGAGTGTGCCCTTTCTGCAGAAAGTAAAAGTTGCCTTGCTGAGAGAATTAAATTTGTGTTCAAGTGCTATTTCTTTGTGGCACTGGCAAACAAGCATTTTGCATTCCTAACATATAAGATGTATTTAATATAGGTTTTTTCAACTCAATTGAAAAAGCTATATGACTTAGAAACTTAAACACTGTAATTTGGTTGTTCAAATATGTAACACTTTATTATAGGGCTTTCATATTTGAAAAATAGTTTTATTAGCACTTATGAAAATGAAGCATGACTGTTGTCATTTACCTATGATACTGTCACAAAGGTTAAGTGTCTGACACTTTTGATATATTTCTAACGTGGACATTTTACAAATTAACAAACTTCTTAATGCATGCTTTTATTGGACTAAGAATACCCTTATAAATTGTTATATGTTTACATTTTATTATAATTAATAACAAAACATTATGTGGGTTGAGCTCTTTTTATATGAATATAAAACTAATAATTAACAGGAGAATGTATATAGCATGGGGTAATTCACTTAGCATAAATGTGGATGTTTCTACATAGCTACTGGCAGTTTACATTTCTGAACAGAAATATTGGCATTACAGCGTTGCAAACTTACTTTTGATGTCTATTGTGTTAATGTTTAAAAATAAAATTTTGAGATAATATAAAACATTGTGTGCCTCTATTATTGACAAACCCAGAAATGAGAACGTTTTAAATTTAATCGAAGGCACTTAATTTTTCAAACCACAAAACATTCCAATGCTTTGAAGAACTCATTTACAAATAAATGTCAGTACATATACATGAAATCTGTTCCTGTCAATAATACAGCATTAGAAGGTATTGATTATAAAGGTTAAGCCCCGAGGTAGAAACAACCTTCCCACTGTTTCTCATTCTGGACTCTTCTATTTCCAGTCCACTCTCAGAGAAAACTGATGGACTGACCACCTTTGTATATCATCTTCAAGCCGTTTATCTTCATTCAACAAGTAATTTTGGAGCACCTGTTTTGTGCCAGTTACCCTCATAAGCACAAAAGAGAAAAATGTCCCTCTCTGCTTTTGAGGGATTTAACTTCTAATGTGGGAGAAAGAAGGAAACCTAACAGTAAGTAAATACTACAGTATTTTGAAAGATGGAAATGTCATGAAAAAAAAACAAATTTGAAGTAGGGCATAGGAGATTCTGAGGGTTGGTGTTGGAATTTTAAATAGGGTGATTTCAGCAGGTGATATTTGACTAGAGACTGGAAAGAGATGAAGGTATCAGCCATTCGACTATTTGGGAAGAGCATCTCAGGCAGAGGGAAGAGCTTGTGCAAAAAGCTTTAAGCTGGTAAGGGGCCTGCAGTGTCTAAGAAATATCAAGGAGGCCATCATGGCTGGAGAAGAGTGAGCAAGAGGAAAATGTTGGGAGACGCAATCAGAGAGGTCACATGGAGCCAAATCATGTAGCGTTGCCTGGGCCATGGCGAAGGCTTCGACTTTCGCTTTAGTGAGCTTGGGAGCCACGATGGAATCCTGAGCAGAGGTTTGTCTTAAAGGGATAATACTGTCTGCTACAAGACTACAGGGAGCCAAGAGCAGAGGCAAGAAGATCATTAGCCCAGGTAAGAGCACATCAGCCGGCTTGGATCAGGATGGCGGCAATGGAGGGAGTAAGACATGACTGGCTTCTGCAGATACTACACAGGTGGAGCAAACAGGATGCCCTGATGGCCTCAATGTTAGTATGAGAAAAGGAAAGGTCAAAGGGAACTGCAGTCTTTGGGTCTCAGAGGTTGGAAGGATGGAGTTACTATCAACTCAGATGGGAAAGTCTGACAGGGTTTGGGGTGGAAATAGGTTTTAAGACTGAAGTCAAACATTCAGTGAAGATTGAGATGTGGGTAATACATCCAACTAGGCCTGTCAGGTGGTAGGCAGCTTGACATAGCAATCTAGAGTTAGGGAGAAAGGATAGAGCTAGAGATACACATTTGGGAGTTATCTGTATATACATGATGATCTGAAGCTATGGGAGTGGCACTGGTTCAAGAAATACTAGGTTTTATAGCAAAACAAAACTAAATTAACAAGCAAACAAACCCTAAAAACATGGCTAAAGCATGATAAACTTTTCTTATTTATATAAATGCAAAAATAGATGTTTTCATAAGTAGTCAGCTCCTCTTCAAGTTTTTCAGTGAAGCCTCCTCTAGTTACTTTATTCCAGGGGTCAGCACACTATGGCCCAAGGACCAAACCTGGCCCACCACCTGCTTTAGTAAATAAACATATTGCAACACAGTCACACCCACTCATTTCATCTGTGGCTACTTTCACACGACATGACAAATCTGTGTAGTGGCTATCAAGTCCATACAGCCTACATAGCCTAAAGTAAAAATACTGACTACCTGGCTAATTACAGAAAAGCTTTCCAACCCTGCTCTGTAATACTGCAACTGCCTCACACTTGTTCTATTTTTATTTCACCACAGCATGATCACCTTCTAAAGTATGATTACATTTAATAATTTTAATGGCAACTGATTCTAAGTCAAAAGCTTGTTAAAATAATTCCTGTTCTAGTCTTCTGCTCTTACCAGTGGGTTTTTATTCAAATTTAAGCCCAGAATTATGCTGTGTAGGAGAAGTGGAAGGCAAAATTAATGGAGGGTTAAACAGGCTACTGTTAATATCCAGTCATCCTCTCTGTCCATTTCACAAGTCTTTGTTACTCCATTAAGTTAAGGAAAAAAAGTCACAGCCAAATTTTTGAGATTACATGTTTTGATCCAGAAAAATATGTCACATCAGGATTTTTGCTACTGAACATATTTATTTTATACATGTGTGAGTAGTTTATAATTCAAAAGATTCAGGTAGTATTGAATAATCCTGAAAAGATTCCATTAGTTTTTGGCTACTGAATATTTAGGTTTTAACACCTATATAATTAGAGGTTTTAAATTCAACAGTCTCTAGCAATATTAGAAATATCTAGTACACAAATGTTGTTAGCAGTATTATACCCCTTAAGATTTGTAATTTAATAGAGAATAATTTTATCTTCAGAAAAAAACAGATGCAAAAGAGCTGGCTACAGTGTAATTTCGTCTCAAAAGTCAAATGTGTTATGAAGTAATTTTTACAATACTTACATTGAGTTCTCAAGGTTTCTGAGAGTGGGTAGTGCACGCTTCTCCACGAAGGAAAAGGGCCGTGCTCTATGCCACCGTTTGTTTTATCTGCGAATGTTCTGCAGGGTCTTATGATTCTACCATAAACAGGGATCTGAGGATCTGAATATTCGACACCCTGGGAGTCCGTGGAAGTCCCTGGAGAAAGATCCTCTGTCTTGCGAAGACAGTGGAAAGCACAGCAGAAGCTCTTTCTTGTTCTTAGTGAACAACGACCCGGTGAACTCCAGGAAATGAGTAAACACATCCAGAGGAAGGAGACCCCTGCCTTTCACAGGTGATACCTGGCAGAAGTGTAAGTGGCCATTTCAAGTGATAAGAAAGGAAGACGAGGCTGTGGCTGTTACTAGAACTGTCCATCATTAGCCCGTGGAGACAGTTGTTTCTAAGTCTCCTCATTATATAGTATTAAATTACATCCAAAAAACACTGTTGAAAGTCATCATATGGGAAAATATATTAGATGACTAAAGAGGAGAAAACAGCACAGAGCCCTCCAAAGGGACAGGAATACAGCCTCGCCTATAGTTGAGATCAACCCCACAAACAGCCACATAGAAAGAGACACACAGAATTCCACACACCCCTCAGAATATCCAGACCTCACAGAGCCACAGGGTAGAAAGGCCCCTCCTGGGTAGTTAAAAATCCCTGAGGCACAGATCTAAAGGTCATTCCGTGAGGCACTGAAGGACAGCAGAGCATGGGAGGGCTGTCAGCATCCCCCACCAGGTGCAGGCAAGGCTACAGGGATGGGGAGGTGCACCCACCAGGTGAGGCAAGGCTGCAGGGAGGGGAGATGCACCCACCAGGTGAGGCAAGGCTGCAGGGAGGGGAGGCGCACCCACCAGGTGAGGCAAGGCTGCAGGGACTGGGAGGCGAACCCACCGGGTGAGGCAAGGCTGCAGGGAGGGGAGGTGCACCCACCAGGTTCAGGCAAGGTTGCTTGCTGGGGGAGGGCACACTAGAAAACACTCTGACAGCTTCTGACAAACTTAAACATGCATTTGTCGTGTGTGCCAGGCAGTCCTTTCTTAGATACCTACCCATGAGACGTTAGCATTTATGTACATCAGAACATTCCTGTGTGACTGTGCATAGCAACTTTATTCATAATTGTCGAAAACTGGAAACACTGTTTTTTTAACTGGTAAAAGGAGAAACACACTTTACTGTGAACCCTTCGCGGATGCACTTTAAAAGGTTGAAGTTTCCTTATATTCTTAGCTTGTTGATAGCTTTTGTAATGAATGGGGGTTAAATTTTGATAATTTTTGGCATCTATTGAGATGATCTTGTGTGTTACTTCTTTAGCGTATTCATACAGCAAATTACATTGTTTTAATTTTAACTGTTAGTGTTTAATAGTTAGCTTTTCCTTAAATGTCTTTCTCTGGTTTTAGTAGCAGGATAATTATGATCTCAAAGTTAGTTGGGAAGTATCCCCCTCTACTTCTACTATCAGAAAGAGTTTGTGTAGAATTTATAATATTTTTTCCTTAAGTATTATTTATTTTTTTTTAGAATTCACCAATTTAGTCGCTTGTGGATAGAGTTTTCTTTTTTGGAAGGTATTTAACTATAGATCAATTTCTTCAATATACATAGACTATTTGAGTTATATATTCCTCATAAGCTTTAGTACTTTGTAGCTTTCAAGGAGTTTGTCCATTTCATCTAAGTTATAAAACATAAGACATAAAATAGTTCCTGATATTTATTTTTCATTCTTTAAATGACCTCAAGGTGTGTAGAATTGTCTCATATTTTATTCCTGATATTGATAGTTTCTATCTTTTCTCTTTTTGTTTCTTGGTTGATCTGACTCATTGATTAATTATACTGATCTTTTCAAACAAAACATTTTGGGTTTCACTGATATTTTTCTATATTTTTTCAATTCCATTAATTTCTTCTCTCATATTTACTATTTCTTTTTTTTTTTTTTTTTTTTTTTTTTTTCGTGTGGATGTGTATTTTTATTTTTCTTGAGTAAATAGGAGTAGAATGGTTGGATCATACGGTAGGTGTATGTTTAAAGAAAGTTCACAAAATCCTGAGGCAAACAATAAATGATTGCCAGGCACGCCTTTGCCCTCAATGAAAAAAAAGGTTATAGTTTCTTTGGAGGCATTGATTTTTAACGTTCTCTTTCTCTGAACGTTTTGAATATAACAGGGATGGAAGAAGAGGTTTTAACAAGTTATACGTCATTTCCCTCATTTGCAGAGGAGGAAATTAGGGCCTGGTGAGATGAAGGTACCTACAAAAAATGAAGTTACATATAGGCCTGGCACAGTGGTTCATGCCTATAATCCCAGCACTTTGGGATGCTGAGGTCGCTTGAGCCCAGGGGTTCGAGATCAGCCTGGCCAACATGGTGAAACCCTGTCTCTACAAAAAATACAAAAATGATCTGGCATGGTGGCACACAACTTTAGTCCCAGCTACTTGGAAGGCTGAGATGGGAGGATCACCTAATTCCAGGAAGTTGGGGCTGCAGTGAGCCGTGGTCACATCACCACACTCCAGCCTGGGTGACGGGAATGAGACCCTGTCTAAAAAAAAAGCCAAAAAGGCTGGCGCAGTGGCTCATACCTGTAATCCCAGCACTTTGGGAGGCCAAGGTAGGTGGATCCCTTGAGGTCAGGAGTTCAAGACTAGCCTGGTCAACGTGGTGAAACCCCATCTTTACCAAAAGTACAAAAATTAGCTAGGTGTGGTGGCACATGCCTATAATCCCAGCTACTCAGGAGGCTGCAGCAGGAGGATCACCTGAGCCTGGGAGGCAGATGTTGCAGTGAGCCAAGATCATGCCACTTCACTGCAGCCTGGGCAACAGAGTAAGACCCTGTCTAAAAAACAAAACAAAACAAAAAAACAAAACTAACAACAACAACAATCATGCTTGATTAAAAAATAAAAACAAAAATAACCCCCAAAACAATAACAACAAAGAGTTACAGGCTGTATGGAAGATTGTGGCAGGTCACATGTGTGAAGAACACCGCGTGGCAAATGCATGTGTGTGGAGTTCTTCATGGAAGGAAATGTCAAGAAGAGCCCCATGGCTCTGGGAGCTGGCTCACACTATTAGAGTTGGGCACTGTCACAGCTGGGAGTGGCCTTAGTCATCATTTATATTGGATGACACATCTTTTCAACTTAGAATCTGATGAGGAAAAGTAGTTTTTAGCATGAGTTTATGACAGAACCCCAACCCTGAGACTTAACAGTCATGTGGACAGACTGTCACTTCGCCCCAGGCCAGCACTGCCCACTCAAACAGCTAGGCCTTTGCAGTTCGAGTAGGTCAACACCTCTGCGGAAACACCTCACACCTTTGCCAAATGTGAAACTGCCAGTAGTGAACTTTGAATTCCTTCAAGTGGAATCCAGTGGAAATAGTTGTTCCTTTTTCATCCTTGTTTGCAATAAAAATGGAATGAAATCTTTTTTTTTTTGTTCTGCCTTTCTTCTTCTTTTTTTTTTTTATTTATTTTTTTTTTATTATACTTTAGGGTTTTAGGGTACATGTGCACAATGTGCAGGTTTGTTACATATGTATCCATGTGCCATGTTGATTTCCTGCACCCATTAACTTGTCATTTAGCATTAGGTGTATCTCCTAATGCTGTCCCTCCCCCTTCCCCCCACCCCATAACAGTCCCCGGAGTGTGATGATCCCCTTCCTGTGTCCATGAGTTCTCATTGTTCAATTCCCACCTATGAGTGAGAACATGCGGTGTTTGGTTTTTTGTCCTTGCGATAGTTTACTGAGAATGATGGTTTCCAGTTTCATCCATGTCCCTACAAAGGACACGAACTCATCATTTTTTATGGCTGCATAGTATTCCATGGCGTATATGTGCCACATTTTCTTAATCCAGTCCATCGTTGTTGGACATTTGGGTTGGTTCCAACTCTTTGCTATTGTGAATAGTGCCGCAATAAACATACGTGTGCATGTGTCTTTATAGCAGCATGATTTATAGTCCTTTGGGTATATACCCAGTAATGGGATGGCTGGGTCAAATGGTATTTCTAGTTCGAGATCCCTGAGGAATCACCATACTGACTTCCACAATGGTTGAACTAGTTTACAGTCCCACCAACAGTGTAAAAGTGTTCCTATTTCTCCACATCCTCTCCAGCACCTGTTGTTTCCTGATTTTTTAATGATGGCCATTCTAACTGGTGTGAGATGGTATCTCACTGTGGTTTTGATTTCCATTTCTCTGATGGCCAGTGATGATAAGCATTTCTTCATGTGTTTTTTGGCTGCATAAATGTCTTCTTTTGAGAAGTGTCTGTTCATGTCCTCTGCCCACTTTTTGATGGGGTTGTTTGTTTTTTTCTTGTAAATTTGTTGGAGTTCATTGTAGATTCTGGATATTAACCCTTTGTCAGATGAGTAGGTTGCAAAAATTTTCTCCCATTCTGTAGGTTGCCTGTTCACTCTGATGATAGTTTCTTTTGCTGTGCAGAAGCTCTTTAGTTTAATGAGATCCCATTTGTCGATTTTGGCTTTTGTTGCCATTGCTTTTGGTGTTTTAGACATGAAGTCCTTTCCCATGCCTATGTCCTGAATGGTATTGCCTAGGTTTTCTTGTAGGATTTTAATGGTTTTAGGTCTAACATGTAAGTCTTTAATCCATCTTGAATTAATTTTTGTATAAGGTGTAAGGAAGGGATCCAGTTTCAGCTTTCTACATATGGCTAGCCAGTTTTCCCAGCACCATTTATTAAATAGGGAATCCTTTCCCCATTTCTTGTTTTTGTCAGGTTTGTCAAAGATCAGATAGTTGTAGATATGTGGCATTATTTCTGAGGGCTCTGTTCTGTTCCATTGATCTATGTCTCTGTTTTGGTACCAGTACCATGCTGTTTTGGTTACTGTAGCCTTGTAGTATAGTTTGAAGTCAGGTAGCGTGATGCCTCCAGCTTTGTTCTTTTGGCTTAGGATTGACTTGGCGATGCGGGCTCTTTTTTGGTTCCATATGAACTTTAAAGTAGTTTTTTCCAATTCTGTGAAGAAAGTCATTAGTAGCTTGATGGGGATGGCATTGAATCTATAAATTACCTTGGGCAGTATGGCCATTTTCACGATATTGATTCTTCCAATCCATGAGCATGGAATGTTCTTCCATTTGTTTGTATCCTCTTTTATTTCATTGAGCAGTGGTTTGTAGTTCTCCTTGAAGAGGTCCTTCACATCCCTTGTAAGTTGGATTCCTAGGTATTTTATTCTCTTTGAAGCAATTGTGAATGGGAGTTCACTCATGATTTGGCTCTCTGTTTGTCTGTGATTGGTGTACAAGAATGCTTGTGATTTTTGTACATTAATTTTGTATCCTGAGACTTTGCTGAAGTTGCTAATCAGCTTAAGGAGATTTTGGGCTGAGACAGTGGGGTTTTCTAGATACACAATCATGTCATCTGCAAACAGGGACAATTTGACTTCCTCTTTTCCTAATTGAATACCCTTTATTTCCTTCTCCTGCCTGATTGCTCTGGCCAGAACTTCCAGCACTATGTTGAATAGGAGCGGTGAGAGAGGGCATCCCTGTCTTGTGCCAGTTTTCAGAGGGAATGCTTCCAGTTTTTGCCCATTCAGTATGATATTGGCTGTGGGTTTGTCATAAATAGCTCTTATTATTTTGGATACATCCATCAATACCTAATTTATTGAGAGTTTTTAGCATGAAGGGTTGTTGAATTTTGTCAAAGGCCTTTTCTGCATCTATTGAGATAATCATGTGGTTTTTGTCTTTGGTTCTGTTTATATGCTGGATTACATTTATTGATTTGCATATGTTGAACCAGCCTTGCATCCCAGGGATGAAGCCCACTTGATCATGGTGGATAAGCTTTTTGATGTGCTGCTGGATTCGGTTTGCCAGTATTTTATTGAGGATTTTTGCATCAATGTTCATCAAGGATATTGGTCTGAAATTCTCTTTTTTGGTGAAGTCTCTGCCAGGTTTTGGTATCAGGACGATGGTGGCTTCGTAAAATGTGTTAGGGAGGATTCCTTCTTTTTCTATCGATTGGAATAGTTTCAGAAGGAATGGTACCAGTTCCTCCTTGTACCTCTGGTAGAACTCAGCTGTGAATCCTTCAGGTCCTGGACTCTTTTTGGTTGGTAAGCTATTGATTATTGCCACAATTTGAGAACCTGTTATTGGTCTATTCAGAGATTCAACTTCTTCCTGGTTTAGTCTTGGGAGGGTGTATTTGTCGAGGAATTTATCCATTTCTTCTAGATTTTCTAGTTTATTTGCATAGAGGTGTTTGTAGTGTTCTCTGATGGTAGATTGTATTTCTGTGGGATCGGTGGTGATATCCCCTTTTTCGTTTTTTATTGCATCTATTTGATTCTTCTCTCTTTTCTTCTTTATTAGTCTTGCTAGCGGTCCATCAATTTTGTTGATCCTTTCAAAAAACCAGCTCCTGGATTCATTAATTTTTTGAAGGGTTTTTTGTGTCTCTATTTCCTTCAGTTCTGCTCTGATTTTAGTTATTTCTAGCTTCTGCTAGCTTTTGAATGTGTTTGCTCTTGCTTTTCTAGTTCTTTTAATTGTGATGTTAGGGGTCAATTTTGGATCTTTCCTGCTTTCTGTTGTGGGCATTTAGTGCTATAAATTTCCCTCTACACACTGCTTTGAACGTGTCCCAGAGATTCTGGTATGTTGTGTCTTTGTTCTCGTTGGTTTCAAAGAACATCTTTATTTCTGCCTTCATTTCATTATGTACCCAATAGTCATTCAGGAGCAGGTTGTTCAGTTTCCATGTAGTTGAGCGGTTTTGAGTGAGTTTCTTAATCCTGAGTTCTAGTTTGATTGCACTGTGGTCTGAGAGACAGTTTGTTATAATTTCTGTTCTTTTACATTTGCTGAGGAGAGCTTTACTTCCAACTATGTGGTCAATTTTGGAATAGGTGTGGTGTGGTGCTGAAAAAAATGTATATTCTGTTGACTTGGGGTGGAGAGTTCTGTAGATGTCTATTAGGTCCACTTTATGTAGAGCTGAGTTCAATTCCTGAATATCCTTGTTAACTTTCTGTCTCGTTGATCTGTCTAATGCTGACAGTGGGGTGTTAAAATCTCCCATTATTATTGTGTGGGAGTTTAAGTCCCTTTGTAGGTCACTGAGGACTTGCTTTATGAATCTGGGTGCTCCTGTGTTGGGTGCATATATATTTAGGATAGTTAGCTCTTCTTGTTGAATTGATCCCTTTACCATTATGTAATGGCCTTCTTTGTCTCTTTTGATCTTTGTTGGTTTAAAGTCTATTTTATCAGAGACTAGGATTGCAACCCCTGCCTTTTTTTGATTTCCAGTTGCTTGATAGATCTTCCTCCATCCCTTTATTTTGAGTCTATGTGTGTCTCTGCACGTGAGATGGGTTTCCTGAATACAGCACACTGATGGGTCCTGACTCCTTATCCAGTTTACCAGTCTGTGTCTTTTGGTTGGAGCATTTAGCCCATTTACATTTAACGTTAATATTGTTATGTGTGAATCTGATCCTGTCATTATGATGTTAGTTGGTTATTTTGCTCGTTAGTTGCTATAGTTTCTTCCTAGCCTCGATGGTCTTTACAGTTTGGCATGTTTTTGCAGTGGCTGGTGCTGGTTGTTCCTTTCCATGTTTAGTGCTTCCTTCAGGAGCTCTTTTAGGGCAGGCCTGGTGGTGACAAAATCACTCAGCGTTTGCTTATCTGTAAAGTATTTTATTTCTCCTTCACTTATGAAGCTTAGTTTGGCGGGATAGGAAATTCTAGGTTGAAAATTCTTTTCTTTAAGAATGGTGAATATCGGCCCCCACTCTCTTCTGGCTTGTAGAGTTTCTGCTGAGAGATCAGCTGTTAGTCTGATGGGCTTCCCTTTGTGGGTAACCCGACCTTTCTCTCTGGCTGCCCTTAACATTTTTTCCTTCATTTCAACTTTGGTGAATCTCACAATTATGTGTCTTGGAGTTGCCCTTCTCGAGGAGTATCTTTGTGGCATTCTCTGTATTTCCTGAATCTGAATGCTGGCCTGCCTTGCTAGATTGGGGAAGTTCTCCTGGATAATATCTTGCAGAGTGTTTTCCAACTTGGTTCCATTCTCCCCATCATTTTCAGGTACACCAATCAGACGTAGGTTTGGTCTTTTCACATAGTCCCAAATTTCTTGGAGGCTTTGTTCATTTCTTTTTATTCTTTTTTCTCTAAACTTCCCTTCTCTCTTCATTTCATTCATTTCATCTTCCATCAGCGATACCCTTTCTTCCAGTTGATCGCATCTGCTACTGAGGCTTCTGCAATCTTCGCGTAGTTCTCGAAACTTGGCTTTCAGCTCCATCAGCTCCTTTAAGCCCTTCTCTCCATTGGTTATTCTAGTTATCCATTCTTCTAATTTTTTTTCAAAGTTTTTAACTTCTTTGCTATTGTTTTGAATTTCCTCTCGTAATTCAGAGTAGTTTGATCGTCTGAAGCCTTCTTCTCTCAACTCATCAAAGTCATCCTCCATCCAGCTTTGTTCCATTGCTGGTGAGGAACTGCGTTCCTTTGGAGGAGGAGAGGTGCTCTGTTTTTTAGAGTTTCCAGTTTTTGTGCTCTGTTTTTTCCCCATCTTTGTGGTTTTATCTACTTTTTGTCTTTGATGATGGTGATGTACAGATGGGTTTTTGGTGTGGATGTCCTTTCTGTTTGTTAGTTTTCCTTCTACCAGACAGGACCCTCAGCTGCAGGTCTGTTGGAGTTTACTAGAGGTCCACTCCAGACCCTGTTTGGCTGGGTGTCAGCAGCGGTGGCTGCAGAACAGCGGATTTTGTGAGACCACAAATTCAGCTGTCTGATAGTTCCTCTGAAAGTTTTGTCTCAGAGGAGTACCCGGTTGAATGAGGTGTCAGTCTGTCCCTACTGGGGGGGTGCCTCCCAGTTAGGCTGCTCAGGGGTGAGGGACCCACTTTAGGAGGCAGTCTGTCCGTTCTCAGATCTCCAGCTGCGTGCTGGGAGAACCACTACTCTCTTCAAAGCTGTCAGTCAGACAGGGACAATTAAGTCTGTGGAGGTTCTTGCTGAGTTTTTGTTTGTCTGTGCCCTGCCCCCAGAGGTGGAGCCTACAGAGGCAGGCAGGCCTCCTTGAGCTGTGGTGGGCTCCACCCAGTTCGAGCTTCCTGGCTGCTTTGTTTACCTAAGCAAGCCTGGGCAATGGTGGGCGCCCCTCCCCCAGCCTTGCTGCCGCCTTGCAGCTTGATCTCAGACTGCTGTGCTAGCAATCAGCGAGGCTCCGTGGGCATAGGACCCTCCGAGCCAGGTGCGGGACACAATCTCCTAGTGTGCCGTTTTCCAGGCCCGTTGGAAAAGCGCAGTATTAGGATGGGACTGACCCGATATTCCAGGTGCCGTCTGTTTCCCCTTTCTTTGACTAGGAAAGGGAACTCCCTGACCCCTTGCGCTTCCCGAGTGAGGCAATGCCTCGCCCTGCTTCGGCTCGCGCACAGTGCGCTTCACCAACTGTCCTGCACCCACTGTTAGGCACTCCCTAGTGAGATGAAACCGGTACCTCAAGCAGAAATGCAGAAATCACCCGTCTTCTGTGTCTCTGGGGCTGGGAGCTGGAGACCAGAGCTGTTCCTATTCGGCCATCTTGGCTCCACCCTGGAATGAAATCTTTAATTGACCACATCTCTTTCCTAATCTGAAAATAAGCCTCATAAAATTCTAATTAAAAAAATCAATTCAGCCGGGTGTGGTGGCTCACGCCTGTAATCCCAGCACTTTGGGAGGCCGAGGCGAGTGGATCACCTGAGATCCTGGGAGTTTGAGACTAGCCTGACCAACACGGAGAAACCTGTCTCTACTACTTTTTTTCTATTTGTTTTGGGTTCACTTTACTTCCTTTTACCAGTTTTTAAGGTGGAATCTAATCAATGATATCTGAATTTTCTTATAGAAGTATTTGACACTACAAATTGCCATCTAAGCACTGTTTTATCCGTACCTCATACATTTTGAAACACTTCATTTTATTTTTATTCAACACATAGTATTTTTTCATGTCTTTTTGACTTCCTCTTTCACCCATGTGTTATTTATAAAAGCGTGGCTTAATTTTTAAATATTTTCAGATATTCCACCTGTATGTCAACTATTGACTTCTAGCTTAATTCTACTATGTCCAGAGAACATAGTTTGTTTAATTTTAATTTTAGAAAAAATTATTATGGTTTGTTTTATGCCAGAATATGGTCTACCTTGGTGAATAATCCATACACACTTTAAAAGAATGTATATTATTCTGCTATTGTGTTGAGTGTTCTATAAATGCATTTTCTATAAATGCTCAATCTGTGGGTAGTTTTTTTCAGATTGTCAATACCCTGACTAAATTTCTACTTGTTCTGTCAATTGATACAGAAAACTTGAAGTTCTCTACTAAAATTATGAATGTGACTATTTTCTGTTTTATTTCTAATAGGCTTTTCTTTATATATTTTGAAGGTCTTTTATCAGGTGCACATACATTTAGGATTATTATGGCTCCCTAGTGGCTTTTCCCTTTTACATGCCTTGCTTGTTTCATGTGACTATGTGATTAATAAAACTGCCTGAAGCTTTGCATTTAAATAATCTAGTTTCTTGTCGAGTATATTATTATTTGATTAGACATAAATCCAAATACCTTTTTTAAAATGCAAGAATATTTAAAAATTAGTAATCAGAACCTTGGATAATTTTATATCACCAGAGTTTGGGGGAAATATTCTGAAATAAAAACTTAAAAAGTTAGCATCATCAAAATTAAAGGTAACAGTGTAGAAAAAATATTCAAACATCGCAATGATTATGATTATGTACAGCTCTTTCTTGCCAATTTTCTGTCCTTTACATTAAATCCTTCATCACTTAAATTCACATAAATGCATAAAATTGATAAAACTTGTTTCTTCCTATCTTGCTATGTTTTTTACTTTACTATTACAGACGTTTAAAAACTAAAATGGTCTTTATAGTAGCATGATTTATAGTCCTTTGGGTATATACCCAGTAATGGGATGGCTGGGTCAAATGGTATTTCTAGTTCTAGATCCCTGAGGAATCACCACACAGTGTTCCACGATGGTTGAACTAGTTTACAGTCCCACCAACAGTGTGAAAGACACATGCACACATATGTTTATTGCGGCACTATTCACAATAGCAAAGACTTGGAACCAATCCAAATGTCCAACAACCGATAAACTAGATTAAGAAAATGTGGCACATATACACCATGGAATACTATGCAGCCATAAAAAATGATGAGTTCATGTCCTTTGTAGGGACATGGATGAAACTGGAAACCATCATTCTCAGTAAACTATCGCAAGGACAAAAAACCAAACACCACATGTTCTCACTCATAGGTGGGAATTGAACAATGAGAACTCATGGACACAGGAAGGGGAACATCACACTCTGGGGACTGTTGTGGGGTGGGGGGAGGGACAGCATTAGGAGATATACCTAATGCTAAATGATGAGTTAATGGGTGCAGCAAACCAACATGGCACATGGATACATATGTAACAAACCTGCACATTGTGCACATGTACCCTAAAACCTAAAGTATAATAATAAAAAAAAATTAAATTAAAAAAACTAAAATCATCTACATTTTCCATCACACTACACTAAGAAGACTATCCCACAAGGAAAAAAAATTATGTACTTGACACAATTTTAGATGAAAAGTGACCAAATCATCAAGAAAAGCTTTTACATACTATAAAATTCAACTTCTTAAAGTGAAAAATTCAGTGCTTTTTTTGTGTATTCATGAACATGTGGAACCATCACGAGTATCTAGTGCCAGAACATTCCATCCCAAAGAGAAACCCACACCAGTTAATAGTCACTCGCCATTTGCTCCTCTCTTGGCTCTGGAAACCACTAACTTTCCTGTGTCTTTCAGTCTCTGGATCTGCCTCTTCTTGATATTCCATGTGCGTAATATGATTATACAATACATGGCCTTTTGTCTTGGGCTTCATTTACATAGATTAGTTGTCAAATTTCGTTCATGTTGTCGTATGAATCAATGCCTCATTTTTAATGACTGAATAATATATATGAATATACCACATTTTGTAGGAATATACCATATTTTACTTATCCATTCACCTGCTGAATGTTTCAGTTACTTCTGTTTTTTAGCTATTATGAATAAGGCTGCTGAAACATGCATGCAGGAGTTTTTGTGTCAACACATTGTCTAAGTCCAGTTTGTATTGCTATAAAGGAATATGTGAAGCTGGGTTATTTACGAAGGAAAGATGATTTTTTTTTTTTAGCTCAAGCTGTGCAGGCTCTACAGAAAACACGGCACCAGCATGTGCTCAACTTCTGGTGAGGGCTTTGGAGATGCTGCAAAGCGTGATGGAGAAGGTGAAAGGGGAAGTGGGCATGGGTGAAGGGGGAGCAAACCCAGGGGCATCCTGGCTTTGTAACAAGCCACCATCATAAAAACAAAGTCATTTGCCGGAGAACCAATACAGCCTTGTGGGAGGAAGAACTCACCACCACTAAAGGCACCAAGCTAGTCATGAGAGATCTCCTCCCATGACCCTAACATCTCCCACCAGCTCCCCCTCCCAACAGGTGACATTTGGTATTGAGATTTGTGGGGAACCAGCAAACCATATCCAAACCATTGCCCAACTGTTTTGAATTCTTTTGGATATATACTGAGGCATGGAGCTTCTGGGTCATACAAGAACTCTTAAGTTTAATCATGTGAGGTGCTGCATCATTTTATATTGTACTAGGAATGTAAAAGTGTTCCAATTCCTCTACATCTTCTCCAACATGTCAAAGTGTCTTTTCATTACAGCTGTCCCATTGGGAGTGAAGTGTATCTCAATGTGGCTTTGATGTACATTTCCCTCTGGCTAATGATGTTGGGTGTCTCTTCATCTTTCTTTAAAGAAATGGCTACTCAAATCCTTTGCCCATTTTTGAGTTGTATTTTGTTTTCTTATTAAGTTGTAAGTGTTCTTTTTATACATTCTGGACACTAGCCCCTTATCAGATAAATGATTTGCAAATATTTTCTCCCACTGTCTCAGTTGTCTTTTCACTTCTTTGATAGTGTTCTTTGAAACCCAAAAATTTTAGTTTGATGAAGTTCAATTTATCCACTTTTCTTCATTTTCTTGTGTTTTTATTATCTAAGGAAACAATACCTAACCCAGGATAATGAAGACTTACACCTATGTGTTCTTTTAAGAATTGTGTGGTTTTAGCACTTACATTCACGTCTTCGATCCATTTCAAGCTGATTTTTCTATATGATGTGAAGTAGGGATCTAGCTGCATTTTTTTTTTTTTTGCAAGTGGGAACTCAGTCATTACAGCACCTCCTATAGAGAAGACTATTCTTTCTGCACTAGAATTTCTTGACATTTGTTGAAAATCAATTGACCATTAATGTGTGGGTTTATTCCTGGATCCCCGATTCTATTCCATTGAGCTATGCCTATCTCCATACTAGTACCACAGTCTTGATTACTATAGTTTCGTGTTAAGTTTTAAAATTGGGAAGTATAAGTCCTCCAACATGTTTCTTACTCAAGATTGCATTGGCTGTTCTGGGCCTCTTGCATTTACATAAATTTTAGGACTAGGTGTCCTGTCTGAAAAAAAAAACAGCTAGAGTTTTGTAGAAATTGTTTGAATCTATAGATGCACTTGGGTAGAATTTCCATATTAACAATGCTAAGTTTTCTAATTCTTAAACACAGATATATTTTCTTCTATCTGGGTCATCTTTAAGTTATTTAAAATAAGTTTTGTAGTGTTCAGTGTGCAAGGTTTCAACTTCTCTTATTAAATTATCCTTATATATTTTATTTTTTAATGCTATTGAAATTTGAACTGCTTTTCTAATTTTACTTTTGGATTGTTCATTGATACTGTATAGAATATAATTAGCTTTTATATATTAATCATTTATTCTATAACCTTACATTTGTTTATTAGCTCTAACAATATTTTGAGAGTGACCTTAGAACTTTCTGTATATAAGATAATGTCATCTGCAAATAGACATAGATTTTTATATTCATTTTCATCCGAGTGTTTTTTTTTCTTTTTCTTGCCAAGTTTCCTTCCTAAATCTACAGCACAACATTAAACAGGAATAGTGGGAGTGGACGTCTTTCTTTGTTCCTAATATTAGGAGGAAAGCACACCTATTTTACCATTAAGTATCATGTTAGTTAGGAATTTTTTATAGATTTTTTATTAATTTAAGAAATTTTTCCTATCCCTAGTTTAAGTTCTTTCTAATGAAAATGTACTGTATCTTGTCAAATGCTTTCTCTGCATCTATTGAAATGATCTTTTTTCTTTGTGTTATTCATGTTGTATATTATAATAATTGAATTTCATATTTTGAACCATTCTTGCATTCTAGGGATAAATTCCATTTGGTCGTGTCGCAGAAATCTTTTTATATGTTGCCTTATCGGTTGCTAGAATTCTACTGAGGGTTTTTGGATACTCACAAGGGACATTGATATGTGGTTTTCTTGTGGTATCTTTATCTGGCTTTGTTATCAGGATAATACTAGCCTCATAGAATACATTAGAATGTGTTCTTTCTCTTTCTATTCTTTAGAAGAGTTTATAAAGAATTGGTACTCATGTTTCTTTAAACTTTGGGAGAATTCACCACCTGTCTGGTGGAGGCCTTGTCTTCATAAGAAGTTTTTGATAATTAACTCAATCTCTTTACTTGATACAGGTCTATGCAGGTTTTCCATGAAGACTATCAGTTTTGAAAGTTTGTGGGGCTTTAAAAAAATTTGGCCATTTTGTCCATGTTTTCTAATTCATTAGCATACAATTATCAATGATAATCATTTATAACCCTTTTTATTTTTGAAAAGATAGCAACAACCCCGTCTCTCTTTTCTGATTTAATAATGTGATAATAATGTGAGCTTTCTCTCCCCACTCTCTTCAGTCTAACTAAATACCTGTTAATTCTGTTCATCTTTTCAAAGAACCAGGTTTGATTTTGTTAATTTTTAAAATTATTTTTCTATTCTCTATTTATTTCTTCTTACATCGTTACTATTTCCTTCCTTCTACTTGGGGTTAGTTCTTTCTCATTTTATATTCTCTGCAAAGGGAATATTTGATTATTGATTTTGGTCTTTCTTCTTTTTTAATACAGATGTTTAGAGTTATAAATTCCCTTCTAAGCACTGATGTAGCAGCATTCTGTAAGTTTTGTTATAACATGTTTTTGTTTTCATTCATCTCAAAGTATTTTACAATTTCTGTTGTGAAAAAATATTTTATAATTTCTGTTGTGAATTCTCTTTTGACTCATTTATTATTTAAAAGTGTGCTGTTTAACTCCCACATATTTGTAAGTATTCCAAACTCCTTCTGTTACTGATGAACGGTGTCTTTCAAGTCTTCCATTTTCATGTTGTTTTTCTCCTTCATTGCTCCATTCATTATTAAAAGTGGGATATTGAAGACTTCAAATATTCACTTTTGTTAAGTTCTATATTTCTTCCTTTAATTCTGTCAGGATTGCTTCCTGTATTTTGAAGCTCTGGTCTTGTAACTGCCCAAGGGGCTCTTTCTGCCTGCTGCATAAAGAATAACCACAGGATTGTAGTAGAGAAAGAGAGTGACAGAAACAAGGCCAGCCACACCACTTGGGAGATGGAGTTAGTACTCAAATCATCTCTTTCAAAGCTCACAGATTTTTTCAAAGGCAGTTTAGGGGAAGGGGCGGGAAAGGGCGGGTAATAGGTGCTGACTGCTGCTTGGTTGGGGCAGAGATGAAATCACAGGGGGTGGAAACTGTCCTGTGGGCTGAGTTGTGGCTGGGTGGGGCCACAGGAGCAGGAGCGAGGTTGGCCAGTCTAGATAGAACCATGGGCGTGATGCATGCAAAAAACCTGAAAAGATGTCTCAAAAGTCCAGTCTTTGGTTCTACAACAGTGATGTTATTTGCAGGAGTAATTGGGGAATTTGCATAACTTATAACCTGTGCAATAATGGCTGGCAATCATCTCTCTCTACCTTAGCAGGCCTCAGGCTCCTCTCCTCTGCCTAGCCTAGTGCCTCTTGTTAGCTTACAAAAGCAGTTGAGTTTCCCACCAAGGCCTATTATCATTTTTAAAGGACTTCCAAAGGCATCCTGGCCCAATAGCCTGGGAATAATTAAGGGAAAGGCAAGGTGGGGGGTGGATTAGCGCAGACCTCTTTCACTGTCATAATTTTCTCACTGATATATTTTTTGCGAAGGTGGTTTCAGCGTAAGGTATTTTTGGCAGACGTCTTCCTATTCAGTGGATCAAGAGTAAAACAGATGTTTATTGTTAGACTCTGGCCAGAAAAGTGATCATACCAGAAAATACTCTCTTTTTGTAAACATGTTATTCAAGGACTGAAAAAACATGTAGCACTATTTCTAGAAATGATGCTATGAACAAGTAAAACACTAGCTGGAGAGAATAATGTCGTCACAGATATAAGACCATGAGAAAAACAAAACAAAACTGAATACACATTAAAGCAGTCACTCAGGCATATGTAAAGATTCCCTGTGGTTTCGGGCCATAGTGATTACAGTTTGTGGTGATTTTGTTTATAATACAAATTCCAAAGGAACTAAAAGTGTTTCAGCTGGAATCCCTGGGTACATTATATTTGTTAAATTTTAAAATCTATCTATCTCTCTATCATCTATCTATCTATCTATCTATCTATCTATCTATCTATCTATCTACTTCCAGTGAGTGGGAGGTAAAGAATAAAGAATGTTTGGCTAATGGAAAATTCTCATATAATATCTATTCATATCACAAGTGTAAGAAGATTTTGATAGAAAAACAAAACAAACACATTTGATAATTCTGTGTGAACTCCCTTTGCTCAGTTGGAATTTGTTTACAACATATCTGGATTTTCTCATCAGCCTCTAGTTAAAACAGTGAAATTTTGTATGTGGTTTTGTATAGGAAAGATGGTAAATCAGGGATAAGACCCCTGAGTGTCATAACACTGTGAAATCTCACAATTTCAAAAGTTTTATTCATTTACTAAACTTGTATGATCATCTATAACCCTGCATTATGGAATAGTTGTGAATTGTGAGATTATTTAATAATAAAGAAGTGTCTTCTCATTTCAGCCTCCAAGCATTGTGGAGAGCTGCTAACACTAAATAAAATAAATTTTCTAGCCACATCATAAAACTGATTGTAGCAGTTGTAGCCATCTCCACTTGACTGGCTGGCTTTTTTAATATTAACAAGAACTCTGCAGTAACTTCAGAATTCAAACTTGGGAGCTAATTTCAACTTACCTAATAGTGTGAATAGTTTTATAAAGCATTCATTATGGAGTTATTATTCTTTGGAATTTATTTGAATTTGGTCTACAGTGAAAGGAGTTTGGCACTTAGTCTGAGGAATTATCTGTTTTACCGTTAAAGATTACATTTCTCCATTTTTCTTAAAAGTTGCAATGTTATCTTTGGCAATACCTGAATGAATTTTTGCTGGAAAAGATGCTAACTTCAGTTTTTAAATGTGGGTAATGTTTTTTTTTCCAGCAAAATATGAACAAAAACCTAAGAAAGTGACATGGAGCTAAAGCAGTGGCCAAAATTGCCTGAGTAAATAAAATGTCTTTAATTAATTGGCCTTAGTGTGTAAGAAACAAAATAATGTTTCCTGTTTTATACATTCCCATTTTTAGTAGTTTATTAATGTCAAACTTAAAAAATAACAGTAATCAAATATGATTTCTATGGGAAAAACTTGTGTAAAGCAGGAGTAATAAATGTGTTTTTATTTTACTTACACCTAAAAGAAGAATTTCTCATTTAACTAGGTTGAGACAATATGTATTTGCACTGATTTGTCTCTGCTATATTTTATATGGAGCATGTTCACTTGTATTTTGCTAGATATTTTGAAATAAAATTTTCAGCCATGTTGCAATAAAACTAAATCTAGAAAATTGACTGATATATTTCCCGAGCAAAAATATCCTTACTAACCCTAGCTTTGCAGTGCGCCTCATTATTGCGTGTCCTCTGAATTGATTTTACTCTCCAGAGTTTCAGAGACCTGTTTTCAATATACTGTTTACTGTTATTCCTATGCAGATTTGCAATATCAGAAAGCTACCTGCATGATTTACTGTTGTTTATCTGGAATCCTTTTAAGAGAAAGGCACTGCAATTGATCTTAATAGAAACATGTTCACTGAAAAATTAGCATGAAGAGTACAACCAAGACTCCTTAGATTGCTTTAATATTGAAAGAAGAAACAGAAAGAAATATGCTTATGTATCAATAACTACCGTTTGTAATATAATAAAAAGTTAATTACCAGAAGGAAATATTACCAAAATAATATACTGCCTTGCTAAAGCTGCCTTTTTTGTTTTCCAAAGAAAAACAATACAAAACAGATATGTACTGTCAAGATAAGAAATCCTTTTGTTTAGTTATAAGTAGAATGAGACATAAAATATCATAAAAGTGGAAGATCTTTTTTGTTATCCTACTGCAGAGTTCCTAAGCTTGTAAAATCTGAAATAGCTTATAGTTTTTAAAACTTTTTTTCAATACTTAATAATAGTTAAGTGAGCTTGGTTTCCGAACCAAGCATCAGGATGTATGTTCTAACATCTCTTATTCTCCTCTCCTAGAACTAGAACATTCTATTTGGAACTTTGTTCTGCGGATGAATGTAGAACATGAACAACATGAGTAAGATAATAGAAAAAAAGGCTGATAGATCAACCAGGTGAAAGCAATGATCCATTTAGTCAAATATATTCTAATTTAATATCTTCTCTCTTTTTTAGCACTATGCTACAATTTAGAAATATAAACAAGACCCCATGTTCTTTGCTCAAAGGAGCTAATTTTGACAGGACAGGGCATCTTGAAATACTGGAAATATTAAAATACTGAAAGTGTCTGATATGAGACATTGGTGGCTGCTCACTGGTTTGTAGTTTGAGTTCAGGCAACCAAACCAAAACAAAACAAAACTCTAACAACCCTCAGAATTAAAAAAATAATTCAGAGCTGCTACATGTTTAAAGCAGGCATGAGTTGTGGAGATACCCAATGGAAGGAAGGGGAAGCTCCTTAGAAGTGGTCATTTTTGTGGCTTTGAGTGAATTAACCCGGTCAAAGAACGAAAAGCAGCTCTTTGGAGAACAGCCAGCACTGCAAAGGATCCTTTAAATAGGCAAGTAAAATTTAGAACATAAAATTTAGAATAATCAATAATGATATCTTGCATGTATTTTCATATTTGCAGTGTAACCAGTTTACCATTTTTGCTAGTTATAATAATCACAAGTTTTAGTTTTAACCATTGGGGAATTGTGAGTGGTAGGAGAGGAAAGTAGGGAATCCACTTCTGCTTCTTAGAAAAAATTTGCAGTAAAGTTGAAGACTATTTTTTTAATGGGTTCTCCTTTTTTAAGAGCAGCATAAAGAATTCAGGCAATTCCAATCTATAGAGTGTAAATATGAAAACAGGACAAAAATAGTAGAAAGAAGCATTTGAGGGCATTGGAAAATGACCAAAGGCCAGCAACAATGAGACAAATGTTTGCTATGAAGATCTGCTTTACCACATCAAGTAAAAGGGTCAGCTTTGAGGGTTTTGCCTAGGGATATTCCCGATTTCCCCCAATTTAGGCAGTACAAGCCTGTGACTTTACCAGTTAGAGGTGGTAGACGAGGTTTGGGGTAACCAATAAAGCAGCTAGACATTTAAGGATGATATTTTTGAAATAAGAAAGGTTCAGTCACATAGAGAAGCCCCATAAAAGGGATGAGACACTAAACAGATCATCGCACAACTACTAAATGATGCATGTGTGTGGAGATGATAGAAAGCACAGTAAAACTGAATCCTTGGAAAGAACTGTGAATTCGCTGATCTTTGACTGTGTTCTTTAACCTGAGCCATGCTTGAGTGACAAAGAGTAGGAATCTTTCTGGCTTGGGGTATTTCAGCATAGCCTCTGCACAAATAACTGCATAATCACTAAGCAATAGAGCTGAAGACCCCAGAAAGGTAGCCATGAAGAAATACACAAATAGGTACTCACAATGGGAAAATGGAAATATTGAAAAAGAAGTAGAAGTTCTAGAGGTTTAAAAGGGACAATGTATGGAATGAAAAAAAAATAACTGGAGGCTATAACAGCAGATTTGAGATGGCAAGAGAAAGAATAAATGAACCCAGAGTTAGATGAATAGAAATAATCTAATATGAAGAAATTGTTTTTAAGATGAAGGAAAACAAGAGCTTCAGTAATCTGAGGGCTAATTTCAATAAAGCCATAATTTAAAATTCCTGAAGGACAGTAGAGATAGGGAGCAGAAAACCAAATTTAAGTTATGGCCAAAAACTTCTCGACTTTTATAAAATTTTAAATTTGTAGATCAAAGAAGCTCACCAAACCCCAAATAAGATAAATGCAAAGAAAATTATGACTAGACACACAGACACACTCTTGTAAACCATAGATGAGAAAAAAATTAAATAATATATCACATATAAAGGAAAGAACAATAAATAATGGTTAACTTCAGAAAAAGCAGTGGACAGAAAACATTAGAATGATATAAAATCAACAAAGAATTCCATATCCAAGAATACTACCTAGTAGAAATGAACATGAAATAAAACATTTCCAGCTTATCAGAAACATAAGAGAATTAGTTGTTAACAGGCATGCCCTACATACAAGAAATGATCCAGTTAAGTCCTTCAGGTCTGAGGGAGAGTGTACCAGATGAGACCTTCCATGAACAAAAATAGAAGCACTGAAAGAGGTAAGTATCTGGGCAAACACAAAATATTATACACACATGCACACACATATTCATACATAAATGTCTGTATATACATTCTTTTCATCTCAATTTTTTAACAGCATATGATTGTATAAAGCAAATGTTACAACAGTGTTTCTTTTTCCGTTTATTTTATGTGTTTGTATACAACATTTGAATATAATAAAAAGGAGGCAGATTGAATGAAGCAAATTTTCTATATTCTGTAAAAAATAAGTCAATGTTAAAGTCGATTTTGGTAAGTTAAAATAATATTGTCATCACTAGAGCAACTCTGAAAAAAATTCAAAGATATATAGCTGACTACTCTGTAGTGGGGTTAAAAAGATGCACTACAAGTGTCTGTTCAATACAGAAAAGGGCAGTAAAAGAGGAAGAAAAAAAAGAAATAAGACTAATAGAAAACAAATAACAAAATGTCAGTCTCACCACCCTACTAACAATCATTTTAAATGTAAGCAGACTAAATATTCTAGACAAACTTCAAACATTATTAGACTTTTTTAAGCAATGAAAATAGACTTAAGAGTAAGAAATATTTGCAGTGACAAAGAGATATTTTGTAATGGTAAAAGAGTCTCAGGGAAGGAAGATGTAACATTTATGAATTTTCTTCCATCAAAAAACAGATATCCAAAATAATTACAACAAAATATGACATAATTAAAATAAGGGAAAAAATTAAAAATGTTAATACTTTAGGAATCTGTAAAAGTAGTACAAAAATATTATAAGAATACAGAAGACTTGAACAAGAATATAAATTTCTTTAACCTAACTGATACTTAGAAAATATTCCCTGCAATAAGTCAAGATTTTGCCTATTTTTCCAAGCACACATGCAATATTGACATAAGATAGACAATATGGTGGGCTGTAAAACACATCTCAAAATTTAAAAGGATTAATATAATAAAGAATATATCCACTAACAACAGAGAAAAACAGTAGATATTAATAACAAATAAATTGGTGGAATTGCCTAGTAACTGAAAACTAAACAACATACTTTTATCCTCTGGTCAAAGAAGAAATCTCAAGGAAATTAAAATGCATTTAACCAAAGGAAAATAAAAACATGAGGAAAATTGTCGTATTGCTCTACCACAATTTTAAAAAATTATATTGCTATAGATGGGAAAAGAAGCTTTCTTTTGAGGAAAAGGGTACATTCGGCTGGCAACAATGAACATTGCACAATATTTAATTTTTTTTTTCTGTTTTTTTTGAGATGGAGTCTCACTCTTGTTACCCAGGCTGGAGTGCAGTGGCGCGATCTTGGCTCACCACAACCTCCACCTCCTGGGTTCAAGCAATGTCCCTACCTCAGCCTCCTGAGTAGCTGAGACTACAGGCGCACACCACCGTGCCTGGCTAATTTTTTGTATTTTAGTAAAGACGGGGTTTCACGATGTGAGCCAGGATTGTCTCAATCTCCTGACCTCCTGATCGGCCTGCCTCAGCCTCCCAAAGTGCTGGGATTACAGGTGTGAAGCACTGTGCCTGGCTGAAGTGTACTCTTATTTAAAATGGCTAAAATGGCAGAGATTATATTATGTGTGCCCTACCACGATCTTAAAAAATTATATTGCTATACATAGGAAAAAAAAGCTTTCTTTGGTGGAAGAGGGTACATTTGGTTGGCAACAATGAACATTGCACAATATTAAATTTTAAAAATGCAAAATGTTTTTCTCAGCAGGGCACAGCGGCTCACACCTGGAGTCCCAGCTACTTGGGAGGCTGAGGCTGGGGGATCCCTTTAGCCCAGGAAGTTGAGGCTGCAGCGAGGTGTGTTCATGCCACTGCACTCCAGCTTGGGCAAAAAGACAAGATCCTGTCTTGGCCAGGTGTGGTGGCTCACGCCTGTAATCCCAGCACTTTGGGAGACTGAGGCGGGTGGATCACAAGGTCAGGAGATCGAGACCATCCTGGCTAACACGGTGAAACCCCGTCTCTACTAAAAACACAAAAAATTAGCCAGGCGTGGTGGCAGGCGCCTGTAGTCCCAGCTACTTGGGAGGCTGAGGCAGGAGAATGGTGTGAACCCAGGAGGCGGAGCTTGCAGTGAGTGGCGATTGTGCCACTGCACTCCAGCCTGGGTGACAGAGCAAGACTCCATCTCAAAAAATAAAAAAGAGAAGACCCTGTCTCTAAAAAACACAAGAAAACAACAACCACAACAAAACACAAAAGAGTGGTCTTAAGAAGAAAAACAGTTAAAATGGTGCATATGACATTATATGTATTTTGCCATAATCAAAAAGAATGGTGCAGGGAATGGCGGAATCTTTTAGAAAGTCATCCTGGGGGTCAGCACTTCACAAATACAAGAGGAAAGGAAGCTCTCAAGCTATTGAGTTAGAAAAGCTTCGCCAGGCACGGTGGCTCACGCCTGTAATCCCGGCACTTTGGGAAGCCGAGGCAGGTGGATCACTTGAGATCAGGAGTTTGAGACCAGCCTGGCCAACATGGTGAAACCCCATCTCTATTAAAAATACAAAAATTAGCCGGTCGTGGTGGTGCATGCCTGTAATCCCAGCTACTTGGGAGCTGAGGCAGGAGGATCACTTGAACTCAGGAGGTGGAGGTTACAGTCAGCTGAGTTGCTGAGATCTTTTTAGATATCTTTTTGGCTGGATGCAGTGGCTCACAGCTGTAATCCCAGCACTTTGGGAGGCTGAGGCAGGTGGATCAGCTGAGATCAGGAGTTCGAGACCAGCCTGGTCAACATGGTGAAACCCCGTCTCTACTAATAATACAAAATTAGCGGGGTGTGGTGGCAGGCACTGTATCCCAGCTACTTGGGAGGCTGAGGCAGGAGGATCACTTGAACCTAGGAGGTGCAGGTTACAGTGAGCTGAGATACCAAGATCTTTTAAGATGTCTTTTTGGCTGGGTGTGGTGGCTCATGGCTGTAATCCAGCACTTTGGGAGGCTGAGGCGGGTGGATCACCAGAGGTCAGGAGTTTGAAACCAGCCTGGCCAACATGGTGAAACCCCATCTCTATTAAAAATACAAAAATTAGCCAGTTGTGGTGGCACATGCCTGTAATCCCAGCTACTTGGGAGGCTGAGGCAGGAGGATCACTTGAACCCAGGAGGTGCAGGTTACAGTGAGCTGAGATGCTGAGATCTTTTAATATATCTTTTTGGCCAGGCATGGTGGCTCACACCTGTAATCCCAGCACTTTGGGAAGCGGAGGCAGGTGGATCACCAGAGATCAGGAGTTCGAGACCAGCCTAGCCAACATGGTGAAACCCCGTCTCTACTAAAAAATACAAAAATTAGCCAGGTGTGCTGGTGCATGCCTGTAATCCCAGCTACTTGGGAAGCTGAGGTGGGAGAATCACTTGAACCCAGGAGGCAGAGATTGCAGTGAGCCGAGATCATGCCACTGCACTCCAGCCTGGGTGACAGAGTGAGACTCCATCTCAAAAACAACAACAAAATACCCGTAGTTTGGGAGGCCAAGGCAGGTGGATCACCTGAGGTTAGAAGTTCGAGACCATCCTGGTCAACATGGTGAAACTGTGTCTTTACTAAAAATACAAAAATTAGCTGGGCGCGGTGGTGGGCACCTGTAATTCCAGCTACTCGGGAGGCTGAGGCAGGAGAATTGCTTGAACTGGGGAGGTGGAGGTTGCAGTGAGCTGAGATCACACCACTGCGCTCCAGCCTGGGTGACAGAGCAGGACTCTGTTTCAAAATAAAAGAGAGAGAGAGAGAAACAGAGAATAGAAAAAAGAAATGAAACAAAGAATGATATGGAAAAGATGAAATAAAACACAATTAATATAGCAAAGAGCCCAAGAAGATGTTAGGGGGCCTGAAAGAACAAAAAAATAAAAAATAAAAACAAATTGCAGAAAATTGTGCAGAGATCAAAATTTGAAGTTGAAGAAAGAATAGACATAGAGAATTAACCCAGAGTAAGTGAAAAGAACGAAAGACCACCAAATCATCAAATAAAGTGAGACGCGTTACTTATGGTTTCACTGCAACTTCTAGCAACTGTAAAATTATAAAACCAGTATTTCCCTGAATTTACCAATAAGCCATAACAATGGAAAATAAGGGGATGCCCAAGAGTGACTATTTTTTCTTTTTTTGAGACAGAGTCTCACTGTTGCCCAGGCTGGAGTGCAGTGGCGCAATCTCAGTTCACTGCAACCTCTGCCTCCCAGGTTCAAGTGCTTCTCCTGCCTCAGTCTCCCAGGTAAGATTACAGGCACCCGCCACCATGCCAGGCTAATGTTTGTATTATTAGTAGAGACAGAATTTCACCATGTTGGCCAGGCTGGTCTCCAACTCCTGACCTCAGGCGATCCGCCCTCCTCGGTCTCCCAAAGTGCTGGGATGACAGGCGTGAGCCACGGCGCCTGGCTTCATTTCAGAGCTTGCTTTCAGATGCGCTGTATAAAGAAGTCATCAGGCGCTCAGATACCTTAGCGTGGAAGGCAGCAGTAACATGTAAATTATACTCACAGGATTTTCCCCACTTCAGCACATCCAGAAGTTGAAAGGAAGAGATAAATGGACATTTCAAAGCTGAATCTCTAACAACCTCTAACACCTGTTCGGCAGGGCTTGATTTGGCAAGAGTAAATGAACTTGAATCAAATTCAATTACCCTGTGGCCATACAGGAAGCAACGTGCATGTACATTAACTATAATGTGTGTTTAACATTTTACAAAAAGATCTGATTTTCTGGTACTTGTTTATTTTTAACCACAATAAAAAGTCACAATTTGGTGGAAAATACTTAACATGTGTTTTCTGTAGCACTCAAGAGCTGTGCAATGGTGCTATTATTTAAAAAAAGGAAAAGAAAAACAGTGGCCGGGCGTGGTGACTCACGCCTGTAATCTCAGCACTTTGGGAGGCCGAGATGGGCGGATCATTTGAGGTCAGGAGTTGGAGACCAGCCTGGCCGACATGGTGAAACCCCGTCTCTACTAAAAATACAAAAAAATTAGCTGTGTGTGGTGACGGGCGCCTGTAACCGCAGCTACTCGGGAGGCTGAGGCAGGAGAATTGCTTGAACCTGGGAGGTGGAGGTTACACTGAGCTGAGATCACGCCACTGCACTTCAGCCTGGGTGAGCGAGACTTCATCTCCAAACAAACAAAACAGAAACAAACAAACAAACAAAACAGAAACAAACAAACAAAAGACAGGCCCTGTGACTCAGATCTGTAATCCAAGCACTTTCAGAGGCAAGGCTGAGGATTCTTGAGCCCAGGAGTTTGAGACCAGCCTGGGCAACATGGTGAAACCCTGTCTGTACCAAGAAAAAAAAAATTATCCAGATGTGGTATGTATGCCTATAGTCCCAGCTACTTGGGAGGCTGAGGAAGGATGACAGCTTGAGCCCAGAAGGTGGAGGCTGCAGTGAGCTGAGATTGCACCACTGCACTCCATCCTGGGCAACAGAGCAAGATCTTCTCTCAAAAATAAAACAAAACACAAAAATTAAAAAATACAGATTGAGAATCCTTGGCCCCCACCTGTTACCAGATCAGTCCCAATTGCAAACCAGAGTCCAGGCATGGTGGCTCATGCCTTTAATCCCAGCACTTTGGGAGGCCGAGGCAGGCGGATCACCTGAGGTGAGGAGCTCGAGACCAGCCTGACTATTATGGTGAAACCCCATCTCTTCTAAAATACAAAAATTAGCCAGGCGTGGTGGCATGTACCTGTAATCCCAGCACTTTGGGAGGCCGAGGCAGGCAGATCACCTGAGGTCAGGAGTTTGAAACCAGCCTGGCCAACATGGTGAAACCCCATCTCTACTAAAATACAAAAATTAGCCAGGCGTGGTGGTGTGTACCTGTAATCCCAGCACTTTGGGAGGCTGAGGCAGGCAGATCACCTGAGGTCAGGAGTTCAAGACCAGCCCGACCATCATGGTGAAAGCCCGTCTCTACTAAAATACAAAAATTCTCTGGGCATGGTGGCAGGTGCCTGTAATCTCAGCTACTTGGGAGGCTAAGGTAGGAGAATCGCTTGAACCTGGGAGGCGGAGGTTGCAGTGAGCTTAGATTGCACCACTGCACTGCAGCCTGGGCAACAGAGTGAGACTCAGTCTCAAAAAGAAATGAAACAAAACACTAAACCTAAAAAACTGGATTGAGATTCCTCAGCCCCCACCTCTTACCAGATCAGTCAAAATTCCAAACCAGAATGTATTCAACTGCCTTGAATACCGAGGATAGATGTGATTTCATCTATGACCCTCTCTGTAGCAGGAAAGCAATATTGCCCACTTGCATTGTCAAATTGGGCTCATTCAGCTAATTAAACCTATCAGCAAGATATGCAAACTGAAGGCTGGGCACAGTGGCTCACACCTTTAATCCCAGCACTTTGGGAGGCTGAAAAAGGCAGATTACTTGAGGTTGGGAGTTCGAGACCAACGTGGCCAACGTGGTAAAATCTGGTCTGTACTAAAAAAAAAAAAAAATACAAAAATTAGCCGGGTGTGGTGGCAGGTGCCTGTAATGCCAGCTACTCAGGAGGCTGAAGCAGGATAATCGTATTTACAGGTGGAGCTTGCAGCAAGCCGAGATCAAGCCAAGGCGCTCCAGCCTGGGTGACAGAGTGAGACGCCGTCTCAAAAAAACAAAAGATATACAAACTGGAATAACTGCAAACTGGAATAACCAGACTATATTATTCAAGGGATACTTTGCTATTAGAATTTCTTAGCAGGAAAAATCATAATTTCTTGCCTTGTCTGAAGTATGAGTACTTGCATCTTGTGTTCATGTGACTTAAGAATTTGGAAAAATTGCACTGGGCGCGGTGGCTCATGCCTGTAATCCCAGCACTTTGGGAGGCCGAGGTGGGTGGATCACCTGAGGTCAGGAGTTCGAGACCAGCTTGGCCAACATGGCTAAACCTGGTCTCGACCAAAAAAAACAAAAATTAGCTGGGTGTGGTGTTGGGCGCCTGTAATCCCATCTACTCGGGAGGCTAAGGCAGGACAGTGGCTTGAACCCAGGAGGCAGAGGTTGCAGTGAGCAGAGATCACACCACTGCACTCCAGCCTGGGCAACAGAGGAGATTTTGTCTCAAAAAAAAAAAAAAAAATATTGGAGCAGTTTGGAAGCTAAAGTGTGGGCTTTCCTCATCTTCTTCATCAAATGTTATTTCCATGTCTTTTTTTTCTTTTTTTGAGACATCTCATCACGGGTCAGGTGAGAGGTAGCTCTGTGCTGTGTCATCCTAACACAGGAATCCAGACGGAAGGAGGGATCATCAATATGATCCCCATTGCTATAGAAAAGAGAAAAAAGCATGTGGAATAGAACTCTGTTTCTTGGAGATTTCTCCTGAAAGATCACATGCTATTTCTTCTCACCTCCATTGGCAAAAAAAAGAAAAAAAGAAAAGAGAAATTCAATGTTTGATATACATACATAAAAATAAATTTCAGGAAAATGAAAAGTCCGTGTGATGACAGAATCCAAATTATATAAAAGATAGAAATCTCAATATTTGTTTTTACACATTTTAAGGAAAAAACAACCCTGAAAGCATAAAATGCAAAAAATAATATTAATAAGTCTTGAGTTTTCAAGTCCCTCTCACTGACTTTGGCACTTAGAGAACAGCCAGCACAGGCTCAGGATTCCCTAGTCAGCATTTCTGCCAAGGAGACGATCCCTCATGAAAATGGAGCAGAAAGCTATGCGCACAAGATGGATGGATGCTCCTCTCCCAGAGACCAGCAGGTGCAGGTGTAGAGGGAGTGGGCCAGGGAGGTGCTGTGAGCACCAACCTGGGAGGGGTGGCTAGACCTCCATTGGACCCTCCTGTCCGCAGAGGCCTCAGAGGGTTCCAGCAGAGGCAAGTCCTAGGTTCCCTGTCCCATGGCTGGCCCCTGAGACCTGCGTCACCTGCCAGCTCTTTCCACAAAGACATCAGGATGGCAAACCCAACCCAGCTCCCTCACAGAGAAAGGGGATTAATGTCAGGACCCACGCCCATCCTGGCCTTTTCAGTAACTATTTAAGTAGTGAATATGTTAGGCCAGAATGTGCTGCTGTGGCCCCTGGGATCACATCCCTGGAGGGAACTTGCCTGGGGTTGTGAACTGAAGGGCGAGGCTGGACAGCCCACTTGGGGTTCAGTGAGCTGAGACTTAGTTTTCAGCACAGTTCCCTCTGCCACTTCTGGGGGACTTGGGCTTGTCTAGAGCAGGCATTGAGGATGGCATACAGCAGACATGCTGAGCTGTCAGGTGGGTGCCAAAGGGTGAGCTTGAGGCATCCCGAGGGTTGGAGCCATCAGAAGGCCCTCAGGTCAGCCCAGAGCCAGCCCAGCCTCTGTACCTGGAGCTGCAGGGTGGGCGCTGTGCAGTGGGCTGGTCAGAGTGGACTGAAGCCAGTCAGGGAAGGGCTTTCATTGCCCATTTTCCTGTGGTGCAAATCAAGTCACCAAGGCCACAAGCCAGGTGGGGCAGAAACACTGGGCTGAGGCATCGCCTACTCTCCTCTTTGGCTCACATAGGCCCCTGACTTTCCTGGGCTTGCCTGAAAGTGACAGAAGATCCCTCTTCTTGTGAGGGTGGACACAGAAGTCACCAGTCACGTGTGGTGAGGGGGGCTGAGGCACCCCCAGAGTCTTTGCAGGGCAGCACCCACTACTTGCTGGCTGGACCAGGAGGCCAGGCTGGGACATTGTGGGAACTGAGGTCACCAGTCCCCGCTATACCTCGAATCTGTCCCCACCCTGCAACATTGGGCCAGCTCAGGCTCTGCCACCAGCTCCCCACATCGTCGTCCCTCAGAGCCCTAGGGTGGGTTCCCCCTACCTAGTGTCTCTGGCCCCTGCTGTCCACTCTCAGGCCTAACAAGCACCCAACCCCCATACCTGTGTCTTCCTGAAGGCGTGGGTGTTGGGACCGCTGGCGCAGAACTCACGGCTTAGCTACATGTGTGTCCCAGACTTGCTTAATCAATGGAGCAGTGAACGCGCTCCTTCTGGGGTACAGTCTCCTGCATTTCATGGGTCAGGTAGACAGGCTGCCTCCCCTTCACCCCTAGGTGTGCGCACACACAGTCATCTCCACCTGCAATCCGGTCCCAGCTGAAGCTGCATGCTCTGCAACAGAGGCCTGTGCACGACCTCGCTGTGCACACAGCAGGGGCTGCCCTCGGTCGGTCCCTCCCTCTCCCCTAATGTCCCTGCCTCCCAGCGCCACGACCCACAGGAGGAGCCAGTCCCCTAGCCCAGGGATCCAGGGTGGGCGCGGCCTGGGTACTGGGCGTGGCAAGCTGGCCCATAGGGTCGTCCCTAGCGCACCTACCAGAGCGCATATGAGGCAGCCAAGGCTGCAGCGCCAGGTGGGCAGCGAGCTCCCTGGAGACCCATGCAGCGGATCAGGTGCCAGCGGCCTCCAGGTCTGGGCGCGGGGCCGGGCCACCAGAGTGCGGCTTCCTGCTCTGGAGAGTTTATGGCCCCTGTCCTGGGACGGCTCCGCAGCCGCCAGGGAGGGACTGGAGGGACCGCGGCTGGGACAGGCTGCTGCTCCAGACGGCCCTGGACCGCCGCTTCCGCCCCTAAGCCGCCCTCCCAGCCCAGGTGACCGGTCGCCCTACCCGGGAAGCATCGCCCTCCTCCGCCGGGGCCCGAGCCCGGCGTGGGGGTTGTAGGCCGGCCCCACAGCCTGAGGACACCGCGACCTCTGCCCCCGGGAGCGCGCCGAATGCCAGGTGGGGCTGCTGTCGCAGGCCGTGGAGCCGCAGCCCCGCTGGAGGGCAGAGTCCGGCTGGGCGTCGGGGTCTTGGCAGAGAGGGCGGCGAGGGCAGGAGCAGGTGCACTGGCCGCTGCACACGCGCCGCCAGGCTCCCGGACACTGCGGGCGCGCCCCCTAGTGGCAGCCGGCTCCGGAGCCAAGGGAGGGCGGTGCCCAGTCCCCAACCAGGCGGCAGCTCGAAGCTCCTTCCCCGCTTGGGGGAGTGGGCGTGGCCCGGCAGCCGGAGTGCCCTACTAGTGAAAAGCTGGGGTTGGAGCTGCCACCGGCGGGGGAGGTGTGGGGGCCTAGTGGGCTCTGCCTGGACCTTCTGGGTGTCCTCCTGCGACCTCAGGTTCCTCACCTGTCTTAGAGGACTGATGGGCTGCTATGGCAGGGTTGTTTAGAGGATTAAGCCAGATAGTCCCAGTAAAGCCCCATTAGCCCCCCCGGCCTCTGGATTTGTTTTTTTGTTATTTTTCTGGCTTTCTTAGGAAACTTTCCGGAATGTGGCCAGGTGTTGAAGCGGGAAGGCTGGACACCCTCCCTTGGCGTTGTGGTTCCTTCCAGACGCCCCCTCTTCTTAGGCTCTTTTCAAGCGCACGCCCGGCAACATGTGCTCTACCCAAGAGCGCTTCACAGATCTTCCTATGGGTCTAAAACCAGAACGCTTTCTTCCTTGACCCCTGCCCTCATATCACCCCAACCCCACGTCTTTTGGCAGAGCCGGCTACAGACTCGAGTGTCAGTTTAATGCTTGCTCCCTAAGGTCTCCCCAGGGCTCTTAGGACGGCGTTAGGGTTAGGGTTCGGGTTCGGGTGCGCCTCTCTGCGCCGGCGCCGGCGCTGTGCCTTTGCGAGGGCGGAGCTGCCTTCTCCTCAGCACAGACCTGGAGAGCATCGCGAGGGCTGAGCTGAGTTCTCTTCTGCACAGACTTCGGAGATACAGCGAAGGTGGAGCAGTGTTCTCAGCACAGACCTGGGCCGGTGGGCGGGTGGGCAGGCCGGGGGCACCGCGAGGGCGGAGCTGCGCTCTGCTCAGCACAGACCCGGGGTACACCGGGAAGGCAGAGCAGCGTTCTCCTCAGCACAGACCTTGGGGGCACTGCGTCGGTTTGGGACAACTCGGGGCCGCATCGACGGTGAATAAAATCCTTCCTGTTTGCAGCCCTGAATAATCAGGGTCAGAGACCAGTTAGAAGGGTTCAGTGTGGAAAACGGGAAACCAAAAGCCCCTCTGAATCCTGCCCAGTGAGGTTCTCCCCAGCCAACGCGAGGCGGCCTCAGTGCGAGATCCACACCGCAGCCTCGGAAGACAAATGCAGCATTCCTAATGCAGACATGACACCGAAAATATGACACCCCTATTGCTCATGTAACAAGCACCTGTAATGCTAATGCACCGCCTCAATACAAAAATATTAATAGAAGATCTGCAATCCCCTCACTGCCGTGCAGTCCTAAGACAGCGATCATAATAATCAACATTGACTAGTCATACAAACGTAGTAACGAACCTAGGGGTTAAGGTTGGTGTTAGGGTTAGGGGTTAAGTTTAGGGTTAGGGTTTGGAGATAGGGGTTGGGGTCAGAGTTAGGGGTTAGGAGTCATCGTTTAGAGTTAGGGGTTGAGAGGTTAGGGGTTAGGGATTAGGGGTTAGGGTTGGGTTAGGGTGAGGGTGAGGGTTGGGGTTAGGGGTTGGGGTTAGGGGTTAGGGTTAGGGGTTAGAGTTAGGGGTCAGGGGTCAGGGTCACGGTCAGGGATCAGGGGTCAGGTTAGTGGTCAGGGGTCAAGGTTTAGGGGTCAGGGGTCAGGTCAAGGGTCAAGGGCTAGGTGTCAGGGGTCGGGTCAGGCAGTCAAGGGTCGGGGTCAGGCGGTCACCAGCCAGGGGTCAAGGGTTGGGTCAGGGGTCTGGGGTAAAGGGTTAGGTGTCAGGGGTCAAGGGTTAGGGGTCAGGTGTCAAGGGTTAGGGTCAGCAGTCTGGTCATGGGGTCAAGGATTAGGGGTCAGGGTCAAGGGTTAAGGGTCAGGGTCAAGGGTTAGGGGTAGGGTCAAGGGTAGGGGTTAGTGAGGGTAATGTAAATAGTTTCACATTATTACTACTAATAAATTATTATTTATATTGCACTATTGCATAATGTAAAGGCTATTAAAACATGTCTTTAAATATGAAAATAGTAAAAGCTATTAAATAGTAAATAGTATTTAATTTCTCCAAATAGTAAAGGCTATTAAAACATGTTTGTCTTCAAAGAATGGCGTTGGTTTCTGTTCCATGAGGGTGAGGGATAGGGTGAGGGTGAGAGTGAGGGGTTAGGGTTGCGTTTAGGGTTAGGGTAATTTTAAGTAGGCCAATTATGGATCAAACAGATGATTACTTCATTGCTTCTATAGTAACACTCCTAGGTAACCAATTCAAACTTATATTTAATGGTCATATTTTTTTTTTAATCATCTTTGAATACATTTTGGAAAAGGAGTGTGACAATGGTTTAAAGCTCTATTCCTCTCTTCAGCTACAAGTCATCACAATTCTGACTGTAATGAGGTTACTCTGCATCTGTCTGTCACAAATAACCTAGTAACAACTAAATGGATTGCCATCAATCTTTCAATTAGAATGTATAACTTTATTAGCACAATATTTTTTGAACTGATTGTATTACTTTGAAAAAGGACTTTCATTTACTTTGTCATTTAGGGTCAAATGTGTGCAATTGCTGGGAGCTGAATAAGTGATAATAACCAGTTTTGAATTTGTAGGCTCTAGACTCTGCAAACATGTTTTCCTTTAATTATATAAGTGAAACAACTAATAGGACTTCAGAAGTAGAAGTGAGCTAAACATAGCCATATTTTTATGACAATTGTATATAGTTTATTTTATGATATGAATTACTAAAAATTACACTCTAAATTGGGCTGTTAATCAACTTATACTTCAGGAAAACTTCACAACAACTTTATTATATACTAAATAACTGGTAAATACGTGTATTGAAAAAGCATTATAATTATGGTGAAGCAAACTTTTTCTATATCTAAGACACTTTTTTTCATATTTCCTCATGCTGAAAAGTTTAGATTCACTCCGATCACACCTTTGATCAGGCACACTGTCATAAATACCGATGTGTAGCTTGGTCAGAGTTTGTCTTCTTTCACTGCTCAATCTTTCCGTTGTGCTCAAACTTACACAGTTTTTGAAGACAACGTTTTAAAAATCATTGAGAATATTGAGTCATTTTGTTTTCATAGTCATGCCTTCCCCTAAAGAAATCTTTTTGTTAGAAGATAAATTAGGAGGCACATTGCTTAGAAGTAAACGTAGAAAGATGGATTTAACAATCTGCCTAATTATCTTATTTCTTCCTTTTTTTTGTCTCTGTGTTTGTGCAATTGCATTTTTTATGTGACTAAGGATATCCAGAGACTGGAACGGTAATGAAAAGTAGAACAAATGGGTAGAATCATTTTGTTTGCATTATAATCCATACATGACTGATGTAGTATGGGAAAATAAACTTCTAATTGTGGTCCTTGGTCCTAGGACCAAACTCATGATCAAAACCACTGAGATAAAAAGTATCCAGTCAGAGTAAGGTGGTCATTTAAGAGAAAATGGGATTTGGGGGACGCTGGAAGTCAGAGAGCAAAGACAATGTTCAAAAACACGTGGTCTCTGACTTCCCCTTCTCTCCAAGAACGGAAAGTGGGCTGCTGATGCTGTGGTTAGTTTACAAAGCAGGGAAGGCCAATGTTGGTGAGCAGGTACTTAAACTGAGTGTGAGTGTGGCCTCACTGCATGGGGAGTAGCTGCATCCCACACGCACTAGGGAATGCAAATGCCAAAACCAACACCAAAACAACAGCTCTCTCAAACATGCTTTATTCGCTTCTACTCTGTATGATCATTTTGAGGCAGGAGAATAGGGTCTGTGGGCAGGGAACCTAAGGAATTCACAGAACTAAATCAAGCTCTGTGACCAAGTAAATAACTTCTAACTCTACTTCAGCCATGCCAGGAAACATCTTCTTCATTTGCATAGGGTATACACCAAGGAAATAACTTTGTAACCTCACTTCATTCTCTTTATTTGCATAGGGTGTACACCAAGGAAATCACTTTATAACCTCACTTCACTTCTTCATTTACATACAACGTAGGCCAAGTCACCAATGGGAAACCTCTAGAGGGTATTTAAATGCCAGGAAATCCTGAACGTGCCTTTGCGCTGCTTGCTCGGGCCCCCGCACCCTGTGTCGTGTACTTTCATTTTCAGTACATCTCTGCTTTTGTTGCTTCATTCTTTCCTTGATTTGCTTGTGCATTTTGTCCAACTCTTTGTTCAAAATGTCAGAACCTGGACACCCTCTACCAATAACAGTTTCATTTAAGGAAAGTTTCTATACTCTTGGCTAAGTAAGTCAGAAACTTATTTTAATCTCACAATGAGTACAGGTGGCATCTTCCTACCCATTCCTAACCTACTTATGAACCTCGCTTTGGAAGGTGACAAAAAGCCTCACCAAGCCTCAGAAAGAAGAGGACTGCTTAGCAGCATTACAGGCAATAGTATTTATAAAAAGCTGTCATGAGGTCAAGCGCAGTGGCTCACGCCTGTAATCCCAGCACTTTGGGAGGCCAACACAGGCAGATCACAAGGTCAGGAGATCGAGACCATTCTGGTCAACATGGTGAAACCCCATCTCTATTAAAAATACAAAAATTAGCTGGGCGTGGTGGCGCTTGCCTGTAGTCCCAGCTACTCAGGAGTCTGAGGCAGGAGAATCGCTTGAAACCAGGAGGCAGAGGTTGCGGTGAACCGAGATCGTGCCACTGCACTCCAGCCTGGGAGACAGAGCAAGACTCTGTCTCAAAAAAAAAAAAAAAAATGCTACCATGAAAACAGTAGTGACAGAGAGGAGAGGCAATGCCATTACCTGAGACCAAGGAAAGCATTATTTGCTGTTCTAGACAGACTGTGACAGAAGTTGTTTGCTCAGACAAAGCCCATCAGAGTCAAATACTTTCAGATTAATACCTTGCTTAAGTTATTACAGCATGGATGGCATGCAATGTTTAGGCTCACCTATTTAATCATAAAAAGTGTCTATGCATACCAACTAATTAAAACTATGTAAGTTAAAAGAAATATTTTTATATTAAATCTATTAATCCACTGGTAATTCTATTTGTATTTAATGGTCAAAATCATAGTATTCTAATTTGTTATTTTATGCACAAAAACTTGGGGATAGAGTCTAAACAGTGGTTGAATGGATGATGAATATATTACTAAACAAAAGAAATGAATCAATATGTTCTCAGGGGCCTCCCAGTCCCTAAATTCACAAAACTCACAAAAGAGAAAGACAAAAAACAAAATTTTCTTACAGAATGCTGAGCATTTAAAGCCCCAAATTCCTATAGGTCACATCTAATAAAGTTGTACTAGCATTCCAAAAGTATGGAAGCTGAGTAGAGGAAAATGTTAACACTACAGCAATGCAGGCAGCCATAACCACGATGTGGAAAACTTTAAAACAAACGGCTCAAATTCATAGGTTGTTGAAAAAGGATACATTGTTAAGAAAAAAGTAATTAGCCTGTGTTGAAGTGAATAGTTAATGTATTTTGTAACAATTATTTTAAAAATGGAATACTCAAATTCTTACACGCTTCTACAGAGGCTGAACTATACAATACATAAATTAAAAAATAAAATAAGCAGATTTCTCTGCTTCATATATTTTGACCTCTTCTGTGTGTACTTTTAAATTTTCTGAACCTAAGCATGCTTTTAAAATCAATTAAACATTTTATATAAACTGATAATAAACATATCCAAGAGTGGAAGTTGGAAGACAATGAAAATGTTTACCTTGGATATGAGGAGGCCATCAGGGAGAAATGTACTATGGAAATATTTTTAAAACTCAGGAATAAATTGTGTCCCTCACATCAGAAATACCAAGTCACATGGTCTGAAGGAAATCCTGCAACTTTAAAGAACTGATTTTCAAAATTACCCACCAATACCTTATGATACCAGAATGTTGAGTAAGAAACATTCATATCAACCCCTATCTGAATTCTGAGTAACCGACTGTCATGTAATTGACAGTGGTGAGGACTGAAAGCAAAGGAACATCCTGAGCTTCACCAGCACCAAGCCTAGACACAAGAAAAAAGCAATGCCAGCCTGGCACCATCAAAATAATCTCTACATATGAGGACAAGTTAGTGTCTTATAAATGCAGAGGGAAAGTGTTTAATTGTAAGAGATTTGCTGAACTGAAAAGGAGAATGTCTTCATAAACAACTGCTTTGTAGCTGCAAAATAAAATAAAACAAGGACCATTCAAAAAATATGTACACTCCCCTCAAGGTGAGCTGAGGAGAGGATACAAAGATCTTGCAGCAGCCAGGTGAGTAACCTGGCCCCAGAGCAAAGACCACCAAATGTTGGAAGTTCGTGTTTCTCATTTTTTTTTTTTGTCTTTTTCCAATCAACCAAAACACAGGCAATTAGTTTATAAGCATCACATCCTTAACCAGAGCTGGCAAGAAGTATGAGTCAACAAACAAAAATAATTGAAACAAAACACAAAAGAAAAACCATCGGATCAAATGAGGAAAAGCTCATTTTTGGGAATAGAAGAGAACATCACCAAATCTGAAATGCTACTCATAGAATAAAGTCAAATGAATATTCATTCATAAAGTGAAGACAGAATGATGTAATTCAAATAATTAGAAAATAAGAATAACCTGTTGGCATCATCCAAGTAAAAATCAAGTAAAAATTCGATGGAAGAATCAGAAGGTAAAGCCCAGGAATAGTCTCAGAAATTACAAAAAAAAAGAGATGTAAGTGGATAATTTTTTTAAAAATCCCAATCTTGAGTTAAAAAGAGATTTGGGCAGGAAAAAAATGCCCTTGTGAATCATGCACACTGGGTGTTAATTGAGGACCATAGATGAGATTGACTAGAGGGAGAGGGAATAATTTGAGACGAAAGGGCCTAAACCCAAGCTTTTCAGAACTCCAAACGTTGGTGGCCTAGAGGAAGAAAATTACCCCACAAAGCAGGCAGAGAAGGACGGGCTGGAAAGGTCAGGTTTAAAGTGAGGCTGACGAGTCTCCCAGGTCACTGAAGGAGAATGGCCAACAGCAGAAAATGATGAAGAGGGTTTACACAGGAGCAAACTGAATACAAATACTGCAGGCTGGAGGTAATTGCTGAATTTAGCAAAAGCTGGTTTGGGTGTAGTGTTGGATTAAAAGTTAGATTTTAGTGGGTACAGACTGAGTAAATAGAAATAATGAGAAGAGGCAACACCAGGAAGAGAGAGGCAGAATACTTCTTTAACTTGATAACAAACAAACAAACAAACAAAAACCTTTTATTTAAAACCCCTGCCTAGAATATTCTTAAAGTGAAATACGAAGTATGCCCCATCAGGGGAGATGGGGGACAGTGTAGGCACCCCACGTCCTTCCGGTGGTTCTTTTTCTTTCTTTATTTTATTTTATTTTATTTTATTTTTTTTGAGACGGAGTCTCGCTCTGTCTCCCAGGCTGGAGTGCAGTGGCGCGATCTCGGCTCACTGCAAGCTCTGCCTCCCGGGTTCCCGCCATTCTCCTGCCTTTTCATAAGTGCCTATGGGTTCTTCATAAATATGGACCCATAACCTTACAGATACCAGAAACACCACCTGTGAAGGAGCTGCTCCTAGCAATGGCCAGGCCACAGGGACCAAATCCATGGTGGGCATCAGCAAAGTGTCCTCCTCGAGGTGGCCTTGCTCTGCCTCCTTTCCAGGTGCAAGATTGACATATCTGTCTCTCTCTTCCATTATACCAGTTACACATGAAAAACGGATTGTTCCCTAAAGTACAGTGAGTAAATAAGAGAAAAATAGAAACATTACTTATCTTTAAAAAAAAAAAAAGACTGTAAATACTGAGATTTGGTTGAGATAATATAAAGTTTAGTTGAGATAATATTTGGGAATTCATATATTAAAGTGAGGTATTTTATTTTTTATTTGAAAACAGTTCTGCAGAAAGAGGTTTGTGTGCAAATGTGCTGTACCCTTGGTATCTCTACATTGGTGTATAACTGCAGTTATGTGATGTAATTCACACAAGTAACACAAAACTGGAGTTGAGTGGAGACCCGGATTCAAGTCTCTATGTAAAGACAGGTATCTCTGAGCTTCAGATTCCTTATTGAAGAGTCTAGGAGTTTGAATGAACTATATACCTAGTCCCTGCTGTGCAGCTGTAGGCAAGACCTTCGGGGAAGATGGGCTCCAACTTAAGCTTGATCATTCTCTTGATGTCTGGCCCTAAAAGCTGCATTTTTACTCTGTGGGTCTCAGTTTTCCTCCGAAGATGGGGATAGTGATGCCTACCACACAGAATGTGTGTGCCATCTAAATGGGATCATTTATACTGTATGTAAACTGTTTGACATGATCATCTTTAGCATAAATGGTTGCTCAGTCTGTTTTTCCCTCTGTAGCAGAAGTTGATGATTTATTGCATTTTTTTCAATCCTTTTTAGCAACCAGTAAAATGATTTTTGTATCATTTTCTATTTCATATTCCAGAGCATGAAAGACTATGTGAGTTCTAATTTTAGTTGTTGTCAGATAAGAAACACAAGACAAAAGTGGTTTCTTTATTTTTTTTAACCATGGATTATTATTTTTAAACGTAATATTCCATTTCCAGGTGGTTCGAGACTTTCTGGTTATCTTTTTTTTAAACTATCTAACTAATAATGCAAATCGACTTCCAGCTTAAATTTACTGTTTTTACAGAACATAATCTGAATTATTTTAATTCTTTAAAATTTGTGTAGACTTTTTTATGCCCAGCAAATGGTGAGTTTTGGTAAATTTTTGAGACACGTTAGGAAAGAATACTTGGCACCAGTGGTGTTTGTTCCCTGTATGTCGGTTACAATGTTTAGTTTGTTCACTGTGTTTTTCAGATTGTTGTATTCTTAGTGCTTTTTAAAATGCTGGTTCTGTCAGCTGTTAAGAGGAGTATGTTAAAGTTTCCTACTATAATTGTGGATTTATCTTTTAAAATTCTGTTATTTTTGGCTTTACATATTTTGAAAATATATCACTAAATACTCAGAACTTAGAGTTGTTTTAGATACAGACACACACATAATTATGAAATATTTCTTAGCAGCAATATCTCTTGCCATAATTCTGCATTTCATATTGGTATACCTATACCAGATTCCTTGTAAGCAGCTTATAGTTGCATTTTGTTTATCTGCTGGGGCAATTTTTATCTTTTACATTAAATATTTAGTCTTTTACTTTAGTATTTGTACTTGATGTAATTATTGGTATATTCATCATAGTCAAAACTCCAAACTACCCTAATGTCCCTCAAGCAGAATGTACAAAGGTTGTATATTCACATAATAGAATAAGTCAGTGAGAATGAATGAACTACAAGTACAAGCAACAATGTGAAAGAAGTCTCAGAGTCCTATCTCTGGATGAACCAAGCCAGTCACCAAGGAGTATGTTTTATATGATTGTGTTTATATTAAATATAAAAACAGATAAAACTACTCTATGATCTTAGAAGTCAGAGTTTATTTTCCCTTGTGGGCACCAGTCACTGAATGAAGTACAGTGGTCTAGTAAGATTCTGCTTCTTAATCCCAATATTGGGATGCAGTTGTGTTCAATTTGAGAAATTCATCAAAGTCTCTTCTATGAGTTGTATTCTTTTCTGTATATACTTAAAAAAAAACCACCTTTCTCCACATCCAAGTTTCTGAAGAGGTTCATTTAGGCCCAATCTAGGTCTAATATGATGAGATTTTACTGTCACATTAATCTTCACAAAATTGACATCAAACTAAAAATAGGTTTCTGTCATTGTACAATTTTTCTTCTATTTAGTAAAATCTATTTCATCTCAAAAATTATCTTGATTTGATCTCTTCAGTTCTAACAATTATATTTCTACCATGTCGCCCATCCATAAATAAGCTTGGTACTCATTCACTACATTTGGACAAAGAATTAAATACATGTCTGTGTTTGCAACACGAGTGGCCTTCAGTCTGAACCCATGCATAGTTCACTTCAGCAGGGATAGCTCAGAATGCTTTAAACACAACCCCAGAGCAAGGGGAGTGAAGATAGGGAAGCCAGAGGGGGAGGGCTGAGGAGAGGTTCAGCCTTCTCTGATTGTGCCTAAGAAGAAAGAGATTTTTTTTTCATCATTTCCAAGCAGCAGACTTATAGTTATGCCTTTGTGGCTCAAGGATCTTGTTTATTATTGAAATAACACTTATTGCTCATGAATGAATGCTCACTGGAAGACCCACAGGTAGTGTGGTCACTTTCTGAGCCTATGAGCAGTGCATCAAAGCTATGAAGTTGATTTAGTTATTTCTTATTTCTCTCTGAGACCTTAAATGTGGTAAGTGTTGTTGTCTTTTCCAAAGGTAATGATTACAAGGTGTTCTCTTTTCAGGGAGAATTGAGCATTATGTAATGATATGGTATTTTTCTTGATTTCTTTTATTTTTCTACCCTCATACTTTTGTATCACATTTAAATTAATTTTATTTTCATCAGTTTTTACATATGCTAAGACTTGGTCATATAAGTATGTACATTAGAGTATTACTTGTACAGAGTGATAACACTTGAAATTATCATATTCTCTTCAAAAATTGGGGTTTTTGTATTCTTCTCTAAGATAATCAATTTTGTATTCTCTATAACATGTATTATTTAATTGCATTCCCTACATTTGCCTCTTCCCATTTATAAGAATAAGAATTTGAAAGTTTGACTCTTATCAAAACCCCAAGTCCCTTTTTCTTCCTCATGGTAACTGTTCATTTTAATTATATCTATAGATTCCTTAATTATTTCCAAGTGCATCACTTTATCCTTAGGCAGCTGAAATTTCACATTCTACCTCTGAGCCCATTTACTTAATCTATTGCAGTTAACGTAAAACAGCTATAGTCTTTTGTCTTAACCATTACCCCTTATTTAGCAATATATTCAAATTTCCTACATAAAAAATTTCCTTTGTCATTAATTAGAACCATTAGTGTTCAATACATAGAACCTTGTAGAGTAGAATGCACTCTTCCCCCAAATTCCTCTTGGCCCTCTATTTTTAACACAGTTGCTTTCACCCCCTTTTGTTTGTTGGATGCCCTGACACATGTCATGACATTTTGTACAATAATTCATTTTCTGAAAAGGTCCAAAAATCTCAGAAAATCCTGACAGCTTCTCATCGGTTCTCCTTACATAAACCAATTATTACTTCAACCTAAAAAGGAAGGAAATTTTTCCTGATGTGATTGCCTTTGGTAAATCCATGCTGACTCACTCCTATTAAATTGTACTTCTCCAAATGTATCATTAACCTCATCCATAAGTATCGTCTCAAATTTATTTCCTAATATAGATGTTAGATTTACAGGTCTATAATTTTCAGCCTCTCCTCTCTTTCTTGTTAACCTTCAGACTGGATGCCTTGTTTTCCAGTCTCCTGATACTTCACCACTAATAAAAGACTTCCTAAAATAATTAACACTTCAGCAATTTGATTCTTTAACCTCAGACATCATCCATGGGTTAATTTACTATTTTTCTTAACTGCTGCTAAATGTCTTTGTTCCTTTCATATTCCTGTCCAAATACTCCGGTGCTGTCTGCCATAGCAGTACCCTTGATGTCCATTATGGCTCAACACATTTGGTATTTTGATAGCTGATGTTTTTCTTCATTCCCTTTCTCACTCTCATTCCTGTTGGAATTCCTAAGTTTAGAAAGAACTCTCTTACGTACTTCATAATCTATGAGTGAATAATGTCAGAACAGTATTTTTCATCATCCTGTTGTTTTCAGTAATGTAATTGTTATCCAGGAAAATTGTATTTGTGGATATTTATCAGTAAACATACTGTTTACTGAGAAGCAGATCTTTGACCTGATCTCCACCTCTTTTTTCTTTAATAATACACTGAAAGAGGATTTTTTTCAAAACTTTCTAATGACACATTTTAAAACAGTTTTACAGCCATGCGTGGTGGCTCACGCCTATAATCCCGGCACATTGGCTGTCCAAGGTGAGCGATCACCTGACGTCAGGACTTCGAGACCAGCCTGGCCAATGTGGTGAAACCCTGTCTCTACTAAAAATACAAAAATTAGCTGGGCATGGTGGTGGGTGCCTGTAATCCCAGCTACTTGGGAGGCTGAGACAGGAGAATTGCTTGAACTGGGAGGCGGAGGTTGCAGTGAGCTGAGATTGCACCATTGCACTCCAGCCTGGGCAACAAGAGTGAAACTCTGTCTCAAGGTAAATAAATAAATACAAATAAAATAGTTTTACATTTAATCTTTTTAAGAATAACTACATGCCAGCATTCTTCAGTACGCATACCTTACTTTATCTGTCTGACACCATGGAGCAGTGTCAGAGAAGCATTTGCTCCTTCCTGCCATCCTCCTGCAAGAGGGTGATCCTAATTGTTATAGAGTGATCCAAATGGTAGTTATGTATGATTTCCTTATGTTTTCATTAGCTAGTAAGTAATAATGAAGAACTCTGTTTTTCATGCTATCACATTTTGCCTTTTCAATTACAAAGAATCGTAAATAGTATCTGTGCCAAACTTTTCTCTAAATCATTGAATCTTCAAAACAAATCGTGTTGATACATGTTATTCTCAATTTAATGGTTTTGAAAAATCTATCTTTAAGAGGTTATGTTGCTTGAGGATGCATAACTACAGTGTGGCTCTATAAAATTCTCACCTGTCTTCAGAGTCTTACAGTTACATAACCCTGCTGTACAGGAGCTTTAAAATAATTGATCAGCAGGTTAATGAAGCTTTTTCAGCGGAAACCTTAAAAATTTAGAGCTTTAAGATTTCAAATAATCTAAACACATATATTAGGAAGTAGAATGATATAATGTAATAATGTAAAAACATCGTGCTAAATATTTTCACAGTTGTACCTCTCCTGCCTAGTACGGAGCCTGTCGCACAGACGGATGGATGGAGTCAAATGAACTAGGTTTCGGGATGAACTTTTTCACCACTGAGATGTGTAACTTTGAGCAAGTCACTCAAGCATTTTGTGTCTGTTTTCTCAACTGCAAAAAGAGTAACATTGTTTAGCTTTTCTTTTGAACATGAGGTTCAAATTAGATAATCCATATGAAAGAGCTTGAAAATTGTAAAGTTATTCTTTTAAGAAAGTTACTGGATTTTGTTACTGCTGTTTTAATAATAGCAAAGTAGAAGGAAAAGACTAATGATTTTTTTGCATGTATTTCAAGTTGCTATTAAGGGTAATGAATCTCATAACAATAAACATATATATATATATATATAGTGTACACATTAGTATTCATATATATATATTAGTGTAACAGTCTGAGCATATACTAAAATTAGGGCTACAGAAGGCCTGCTTAAAACTTTCCGGAGTAGAAACATCATTTAAATAATGTGTTTAAATTATTTCTATTATTTGTATGTTACCTATGTTGATGAAAAAAGCCAAACTCTGTTGGATGTTTAAAGATGTTTATCCTCTGCCAAATATGAGTGACCCTGGCCTGTGACACAGTCTCAGGAGGTTCCAAGAACATGTGCCCAAGGTGGTTGAGTTACAGCTTGGTTTATGTATTTTAGGGAGAAGAAGTTATAGCCAAACACATCAATCAATACATGTAAGGTATACATTTGTTCAGCCCAAAAAGGTGGCACATCTCAAGCAGGGAGTTGGAGAGATCACATGTCATAGGTGGATTCAAAGATTTTCTGATTGGCATTTGGTTAAGTTAACCTTTGCCTGAAGACTTGAAGCCAGCAGAAAGAAATGCTTGAGTTAAGATAAGGAGGGTTGTAGAAGCTAAGGCTCTTATTATGTAGATGAGGCTTCCAGGTAACTGACTGAAGAGGGAATCGATGGTGAAGGTCTCTTTTAGGACCTTAAAAGGTGTCAGACTGTTAGTTACATTTCTGCTGGATCTGGAGAAGATATGGAAAGGGAAGGGGATTCTCTACAGAATGCAAATTTTCCCAATAAGAGATGGCATTCCAGGGCCATTTCAAAATATGTCAAAAAATATATTTTGGAGGTAAAATACTTTGATTTCTTATAAGACCTGCTATCTGTCATGTAATGCTATACCAGAGTCAGGTGGGAGCTGAATATCTTCTTGCTACGAAGAGTCTGTTTTGTCAATCTTATGATCTCTATTTTAATGTTAATGCCAGCCAGTTGTGCCTGAACTCCAAAGGGAGGACCTTGTAGGGAGGTCTGTCCATCCAGCCTTCCCTTCAGGGCTGGAACTAGTTTTTCAGATTTCTTTGGGATCCTTTTGGCCAAGAAGGGGTCCATTCAGTCAGTTGGGGTGGGGGAGCTTAGAATTTTATTTTTGTTTTATGTATACTACAGTCTATAGTTTTAAAACTTTTTTTAAAAAGAATATCATCCTGAAAAATATCCTTTCTACTGTATATTTTAGTATTCTTTAAAGTCCTGAATGGCATTCATAAATTTAAAATAAAGTTAGAGTACACAATTAAAACACAGCTTTTGATGGTAACACCTAACAAGATTGGCCGAACTGGCTCTCAGGCTCTCAGCTCACTCACACTCATCCTGTCACTACAGGACCTTAAAGAAAAGTCTTAAAGTGATTTTTAACTTTTTTCCAGAAAAAAACTATATTCTCCCCTTCCTTGAGTGTGCTAGCCAAGTGTGATGGCCTGTATGATTCGAGCTGCACCAGCGCTTCCTTCCCGCTCCCTTCCCTGCTGCACCAAGGTCACACAGCCACATGGCATTCTCTTACCCCATTGCAGGCAGCATTGCGATCTTATCTGAGCTCACATTTGCAGCATTCATGAAGTGGATTTTGAAAGTTAAAATAGTTAAAAAAAGTAAACAAAATTAAAAATTGTGATCTTATCCCCTCTGACAGCTTCATTTATCAAAATTTTAATGGAAGAAATTGATGGTGAAAAGTTATAGTGGGGATGGTATGATTTTATCAGGTAATTGATGTGGTTTTTACTTTCATATAGACTTTTCATCAAGTAATTCAATATAACTTACATATTTAAAAAATTTGCACACCCTCACACACATATTTTGATCCCCACGTAAACAGCAGTTTTAGATGAGGAAACAAAGATCATGTCACCTAGTCATGTTGCTACTACTGTAGAACAGGTTACTGTTCCAACTGAAGCCGTTTACTGAAGAATAGCATGACAAGTCTTTCAAATTATCAGGGAAATTTAGATACATTGTTTCATTAGCTTTGAAATGTAGTTCAGAATATGAAGTAATGCACATTTGCAATTTCATTTATTTCTATTTGCAGTGAAGAAAATTACCATTTAGCAAGTTTTTATCTTTAATGATTTTAAACTTACAGAAAAGTTTGCAGAAATAGTATGGAGAGTTCCATATATCCTTCACCCAACTTTCTCAAATGTTAACATCAAACATAACCATACTACTTACGAAAGCCTGAGAATTTAGCATTAATACATTGTCATTTTCTATGTTGTATTCTTGTATTCAGAGTTTATCATTTTTCCACTCACATCCTCCTTCATTCCCAGAATTCAGCCCAGGAACCGACATTCCTTTTAGTTGCCATGTCTTCTTAGCCTTCTCCAGTCCAGGACAGATTTTCAGTACCTTGGCACTCTTAAGGAACACGGATTTGTTATTTTGTAGAATGTCTCTTAATTTGGAATAGTGTAATGTTTACTCATGATTTGATCGAAGTCATTTAAGAAAACACCAGAAGAAATGTGTGCTGTGCTTGGAGCACCTTGTGACTGAGGATGTCCTCCTGGCCCATGGAGTGAGGCGGGATCTTCAGAATCCTCCACTGGCAGCTTCCTGGTTTTACCTTTTTAGTCAGTACACATCTTGGAGAGAGCCTTTCAGACCACGAAAATAGCCTATTTCTCCCCAGTCATTTGCCCAATAATTTTGACATCTACTAGTTTATCCTGCCTGAATAAGGTCTGTGTTTTTTTTCTTTCCTTCATTTCTTCTATGTTTAATAATTGGAATTATTCTGTAAGGAATGGTAGTTGATTCCTTCTTTCCCAATTCTTTGTTCTATTTCTTTTTATCAGTGTGGAGGTATTTTATCCTGAGGTTTATAATTCAATACCATTGTGGCTTATTTTCTTACTGAAACCACTCCTGCCTTAACCACTGCCCCCTCTTTGCAGTCAGCTCCTGTGCCCTGTGTGCACCCCCATCCCTTTAGAGACATCTCTTTGCTTTTCAGGCACCATAGTGTTCTATGGGTTCATCTTGTGTTTTCCTTGCCATGGTCCAGAAATGAATCACTACCTTGAGGAGACCTGGTTCCTTTGGTTGGAGAATGGTATTTATAAGCCAAGATATATACACTGTGTGGACTCATTGCTTCTGTGTACCTCTGCTTCTAGGCCTTCTCAGCAGAGAAACAAGGAAGTGTAGGTATGTATACTAAATCCTGCATTCCTGTGAATATAGATGTTTTTCTCTATCTCTCTACCTAGAACATAAATTATCTAAGACCTAAATATAAGAAACAAAACTGTAAAAACCCTTCAAAAGTAACATACAGATAAAGCTTTATGACCTTGAATTAGGCAATTGTTTCTTGGATGTTACTCCAAAAGAACAAATCACAAAAGGAAAACATGAATTTCATCAAAATTAAAGATTTTGTGCTTCAAAGGGCACCATCAAAAAGATAAAAGAAAAACTTATAAAATGAGAGAAAATATTTTGCAAATCTATCTGATAAGGGACTTGTATCCAGAATATATATAAAGCAGTCTGTCACTCAACAAGAGCAAGGCAAATAACCTATTTTAAAAATGGACAATCAAAATAACCATTTCCTCAAAGACGATACACAAATCGTCTTTGTGTATGGGAAGTATGCTCAACACTGTTACTGTTAGGAAAATGCAAATAAAAACCACAGTGAAATTCCACAGCTAGGTTTTTTATTCTCTTTGGCAACTATTAATAGAGAGGCTTTAAACATTCACATATAAGATTCTGTGAATGTAAGATCTCATTTTCTTGGGTATATACCTAGAAATGAGATGCCTGGATTATATGGTATATTTAACTGTCTAAAAAAACACTATTGAACTATTTTTCAAACTGTCTGTGCATAGTATGTTCCCGCCAGCAATGTGTGCATTCTCATCACTCCACGTACTCACCAGGAACTCATCGTGTGGTTTTAATTTGTATTTAACTGATCACCAATGATGTTGAGCATCAATTCATGATTATCTGACATCTGTATATTTTCTTTGATGAAGTGTCTTTTGAAATACAATATTTTTTCCCCTTTTTTCATTAGGTTGAGTTTTGAGATCATTTTTATTTTATATTTTTGACCTGAGATCTCTGAAATGTGATTTGCAAATATTTTCTCCTAGTCTGAAATGTGCCTTTTTTCCCCCCTCTTAACAGTGTCTTTCATAGAGAAAAGTCATAATATTCATAAGGTCCAGTTTATTAGTTTTTTCCTTTATGCTCTGAGCTTTGGATACAATATCTTCTAAAAGCTATTTGCCTAACTTGAGATACAAAGAATAATTTGTATATTTTCTTCTAGAAGCTTTATGCTTTTATTACACTTTACATTTAATTCTATGATCCATTTTGAGTCATATTTTGTAGAACATATAAGGTGTAAGTCAAAGTTCTTTATTTTGCATACACATGTCTCATTTTTTCAGCAGTATTTATTGAAAACACTGTCCTTCCTTCGTTAAATTGCCTTTGTTCTTTTGTTGAAAGTAAGTTAGTAACATTTCTCTGGGTCAGTTTGTTTACTCTGTTACCCTAGCAATTTCTGAAATTAAGCATACATAGGTTTTAAATTTTATCCTTAAAATGCACAATTGGATATGTGCATTTCCCTTCAACTTCATGTGTCCATCTTCTCCCTCATCTGAGATGTAATTTAAACTCATCGCAAATGTGTTTGGCTTGTCACTGGCTCTTCTTTGTCCTGAATGACTTTCGACTCAGCCTGATATTTGTTATATATAACCAATCATTAAAAAAACTTATGTGTAAATAAAATGAGATCTGCATATTTACATTCAGAATGTAATGCCTAGTAAAATTATTATTCTTCAATTCTTTATGTCATCAAAAAAGAAAATGTGTTCATTTTTTGTGTATGATATGATTCTGGTTACCTTCTCTGGTGGTAAATAATACTCACCAATTTAGTAATTTACATTCACTATATTTTTCTCATTAGCTAAGAAATATGCTTTAATAAAAAAACCTACAACTACCACCTCATACCTATTCAGATGCCTCCTGTCAGAAAAATAGAAAATTGTGAGTGTTGACAAGGATGTAGAGAAGTTGGAACCCTTATGTGCTGTTGAAGCGAATGTACAATAGTGCAGCTCCTGTGGAAACGGAATGGCAGCTCCTCCAAGAATGAAACGTAGAATTACCATATTATCCAGCAGTTCCACTTTGGGGTAGATATCCCAAATCATTGAAGGCAAGGTCTCGAACAGGTATTTGTACACCCATGTTCATAGCAGCACTATTAATAGTGAAAAAGTGGAAGAAACCCAAATGTCCATCAACAGAAGAATGGATCAACAAAGTTTGTTATATATTACACAGTGGAGCATTACTCAGCCTTAAAAAGGAAGGAAAATCTGGCACATGCTATTACATGGATGAACCTTGAGAATATATTAAGTTAAACAAGCCAGTCACACAAGATGGCTTATATTGATAAGTATAATTGCATTATAATTCCACTTACAGATGATGTGCCTAGAGTAGTCAAAGTGAAAGAGATAGAAGGCAGAATGGTGGGTGCCGGGAGCTGCAGGGAGGGAAAATGGGGAGTTGTGTGACCGGGCAAAGTTATGGTATTGTAAGATGAAAGAGTTGTAGAGACTGGTTGTGCAGCAGTGTGATGGTACTTAATTAACACTGCTGAAATGTCCATATAAAACTGGTTAGGATGGTAAATTTTATGTATGGTTTGCCACAATTTTTAAAAATTACAAATACAAAAATAATTTTGTACCCCTATTTTTTCTGTCTTCCACACTTACCCATTTTAGAAGATATTAAATACATATCTTGGCGGGTGAAGTGCCATTCAGGGAAGAGATTTGATTGGGATGGGAAAAGTGGAAGTGGGGAAGAGTGAATACAAAAATTATACTAAATGGCTTGACCCTCTGAAATTTAATAGACTAAACATATGTTATATGATATGTGCTGGTCAGTGTTTGAAATATATCAATTTAATGAGGCAAAATATGAAGTAAAATGTTTGAACTTACAGACATGTTTACACTTCCTTGTTTTCTTTTTTTAATTTTTCCTAAGATTAAAAGCACTTTGATGCATTCTTTTAATAGGTAAAAATTTATCCTCCTAATCACTTAAATCCCCTAATAGCTTTTACTGCAGCAGAATATAGTGTAGGCCCCAACTAGATAAAATAGCATTTTTGATGGCTGGTCTAGATGCTTCTAAAAAGCTGCACAGACTTGTTCACTCTTGTCATTGCTCTTAGTGTCGTTTGTTGAGTAGCATGTCAGTGTGATTGACAGGAAGTCCTTCTTTCGTCTTGTGAAAAATTATAATTTCAGTGCATGCCTAAAATAAAAGCCTAGCATAAATGGTTTCATGTTTGTGAAGGAAAAGGCAAGATACTTTCAAGGATAGTATAGATGAATTTAATCACTATTGTATGGAATACAAATTTTATTTTTTTTCTCATTGAGAGAGTACTGTTATTGAGGAACTGTGTTTTAGGATTTTCTCCACATTCCTTGTCTGGTTTCATTAAGTTAATATGAATTACAATACCAGTTTCCTTCCAGATGTCAGCCAGGAATAGATTTAAACTTTGCTGTCTTGAATGGAAACAACATCTCAAGCTAAATAAATCCTTCTGCATCTTGGAGTAAGATTTTTGTCAATTAATCGCTTTTAGCTGGGCACGGTGGCTCATGCCTATAATCCTAGCACTTAGGGAGGCCAAGGCAGGTGGATCACCTGATGTCAGGAGTTTGAGATCATGGCCAACATGGCGAAACCCCGTCTCTACTAAAAATACAAAAATTAGCCAGACGTGGTGGCGTGTGCCTGTAATCCCAGCTATTTGGGAGGGTGAGGCAGGAGAATCACTTGAACCCGGGAGGTGGAGGTTGCAGTGAGCCGAGATCATGCCACTGCACTCCAGCCTGGGCGACAGAGTGAGACTCTGTCTCAAAAACAAGCAAACAAAAATTAATCGCTTTTTGTGATAAATGTCTTGGAATGATTAAATAAGCTAATATTTGCAAAGTACTTAAAATAGTGCCTGCCACATATTAAGTACTCTATGAGTATTTAGTTAGTAAAATATATGACTGAAATTACTCTATGTCATTTATATTCATTTTAATTATGCCAGTAGATGCTGCTCTTGAGTGACAAGAGTATCCCAAGTTACATTTTATATTAACATATGTGACCTCGATTCTTGGCACAACTTGCATATTCACGCTTCTATACCCAATTCTCTTGATTAGAAATGACTATTTTAATAAATAGACTTTGTTTTAAAGAATCCATTAATACAAAATGATAGAGACATGAAAATGCTCAGATAGTTCTCTTGAAATTTTAATATACTATTTGGTAGTATTAGAAGTTGACTTCATCTAAATCTTTATTATTTTAAAACACACCAAACTCATAACTTTTCTCATTTATCAGGTAGCTCAGCCCATAGTTTGACATTCTTTATGTTAGTAACTAAGTATTTATTGAATTTATTGACATTTTCATAGAGCATCCGGTCAATACTGAAATGTGGTACTTCTTGGTGTTTTACAAATAAACCACCAATAGGATTAGGCTTTTTTTGATTAACCTTGTTGTTCAGACAAAGCAAGCTTTTTGCTTAAATCAGGGACCAGATAGAATCCCTCTTGTGCACATTTAATTGTAATAAATTCTTTCAGCTTGGAAGTGCTCTTGCCATTTAAAGGAGTGTTGGAAATAGTGTGTGCTACGGGGTGGCAATGTAGCCGCAACTCACATAACTTAACCTGTAAACATGGATGATTAATCTGAATTGCATGAAGGCAAGTTGGGGAGTACTTGATTTTGTAAAACTTGAATAATCAGAGAGGTGAGAAGAGGAGATAAGTGGAAGCACTGAGCAGGCAGAAGAGACTGTAGGCAGTAACATGTGTACCAGGCAGGAGCTCAGAAGTTGAATTGTGCGGCACATACAGTAAAAGCTGAAAAAGGAAGAGAATCCAACAGCTGGTTCTTTAGAAGAGGCTGAATAATACTTTAGGTTTCTTTTTGTTGTCTTTTAATGGTTTCCTAATGTATCATCTCCATCCATATTTCTGGCCTTTTATCCCTGTATGTAATTTTAAAAAAAAGTTTTTTCTTTTTATGATGTGTGCTTTTAGATCATGATCCAGAACTCAATCAAAGAAGTAATTTTGGTTTTAGATATAATTCTGTGATAGCACTTAATATATTTTCTTTTACTTTTCACTCCAATTTATCTGCTTCTAAGAAAATATGTTACAAAGACATATTAAAGATATTTGATGTTCAGTTTGAACATACTAAATTTTTTAATATCTTTTTTACATTGAAAAGGACAATTGAAATCCAGAGCTATCTATTTTTATTATTTATGGCAGGATCAATTTGGGTGTGTTTATCTTCTAGGCATTAAGATGTCAAGATATTCACCTGTTACATTAATATGCATAGTCATTTTCACTCAAAGTGTAGGAAACAGTATTTTATCCTCATAGTGCAGACAAAATGGAATGTTTGGCCTAAAGGTTTTGATATAGACCCCAAATCTGACATGTTAGTTTATGCAGACGTTTTATCTGAGTGTTTGTTTAGTGAGACTCTGCCCCTGCGCATTTAGGCTTACTCTCCACGTCCCTCTCAGTGAGTCCCAGGTTTCCACATGATGAAGTCGCAGACTTACCACCACCCAGGTGTGCTCACCTCCTGAGAAAACAGAAGACCCTCTAAGGTGTACTCAGGCATATGGCTAGTTCCTTCTCTTGCTAAGCCAGCCACAGGTAGGATCTTTGACTCTGTACGAACCTCTGTTTAAAACCTATACCAAAAGAATTCTAGCAGTTGGGATACAGTGATTCCAGTTGTGTAGGATTTGCGCTGAGGAATCAGAAGAGGAAGATACCATCCCATTTCAGAAATATGGTCATATGAACTTTCCTTAATATTTCCAAATAATTAATGAGAAGCATTTCTATCTGCTGATGATTTCTGATTCATCATTGAAAAGCTGAATTAATAATTCTCAAACTTCTTGGTGAGAGAGGTTTTATAAACTTCTCTGAGTTTGTGAAATTTATAATGTTGTAAAACACATTTGAAAAGTTCTGATGAGACTAGAAATTAATTCATTTGAGAAGTTATAACTAGTCTTGTGTTTATACATGCTGGATTGTCACCAAACAAATTTTGGACATTTTGCTCCCATGATATAAAGTTGATAAAGAAAAGTGAAAGGTGCTTTAGGAAGGCACCCCTGAGCAAATGACCTGTATAGAGCATCTGGAAATTTCTTCTACAGCCATATTGCTTCTTTTCTCTAGAGTCTGGGCAAGCTCTAGAAAGTAGCATTGAGTCAATTCCATTTTATTCTAGATAATTGACCAGATCATACATGGTAACAAGTATTTTATACAAGCAATCACTATTTGCCAGATATTAGGCTGTTTTTAAGAGTATCATTTAATTTTCAGAACACTCTCATGCTACTATTAGTTTTAATTTAATGGTATGGTAGAAAAAATGAGGTAAAATAACTGATTGAAACTTAAAAGACTAGCACTAGAGTTTGAAGCCAGCCTGTGGTTTCTGTATAACCACTATTATGCTACTATTTTATGCTAGATAATTGACAGTATTATATGTGCTGCTTGGATTAAATGTCACCATCCCAAAAGTGTTTTATCAGTCAGGGTTTGACCACAGAAGCAGAACCACTTTGAGTGATATAGAATAAGGGATTTATTGTAGGGATGAGACCTTTCATCATTGTGAATGTTAAAACCTTAAAAGTGGTTCTAATGGAATGAATTCAGTTTTATGTATGAAAACCCACTTTAAACCAAGAAGTTTTAAATATGTCTACCATATTTTATACATATCACATGTTGGATTTTCTTAGCAAAATACAATTTTTTGATCACCAGGCAGATGATCAGTTAGATCCAAGACCAAATTGTGACTATTAAGTTTTAAAAATTTAATTATGTAGCCAAATTTGAATCAGTCATTAAAATTTCTCAGATATTTTTCTGCTCTTAAATATATACCATGGGAAAAGGTGGTGAGATTATACTTGGTAGGCCTGGAAATGCTCTGTCTTCCACAATACCCATGGCTCACATGTGATATTTTTATTATCTGCATAATGCTCATATTCAGGACTTTTGCAGCTGTGTTTCATGAATAGATTGTCATTTTAATTCATTACCTCTTTTTTTACCAATTCCAGCACATTATGCTTATGAGCGGGCCCCATAAAATTCAGAATTCTTACATTGCTCCTTTGGCTTCTTTTAGAACATTTGACCTTATTTATGACCTTCTTTTGTCCATATAGTCATCATGATTGTCTTGATATATCTTTCCATGTATTAGGGTGATCTCATCCCCAACATCATGCTCTGAGCATGAATTGGTTACCTCTGTATTTAGGGCCATTATAGTAACCAAATTTTCATCATGTACTGGTGAAAAATCTAAAATGTAGACTCTCTGTATCTGCTGCCTTTGGGTGAATTTCCAGGTAGTATTTATTAGAGTGATCTTTCCACCTATTTCTTGACTCTGACTGTGATATTAACCTTTTGTAATTAAGACGCTCTGTCTCTTTGACACATAGTATACCTTTTTAGATCATCTTAATTTTTTTTTTTACCTCTAACCATTTTTTAAAATTTTATCCATTTACTCATGTACCACTTCGCTGGTACCTTTCAAATGCTAAATGCTGTCCCATTTATCCTTAGTAACCACGCTGAATTTTTCTGTCCTTTTTAATATTTAGGTTTTATTAGATGAATGTAGATTGCACCTTCTCTAACTGTATCTTAAATAATTACCACTTAAGGGAATTAAGAACTACAAGGGAAGGAAAATGCTGACACATAGACTAAAGCAGAGGGAGAAAACGTTCCCACTGGGTCTAATTTTCTAAGAAGGACCACCAAGATAGTGGCTAGGGCCTGAAATTATGGTCTGAATGACCTCTAGAAAATGATCTGTTCACAAAGGAACTTGCCTGTGTTTGCAGGAAGCAAATAGGGATAGGTAGCAGTCACCCCACTGAAGACAGACAGCTTGCTCCCTTGTCCTTGGTTAGGTTATAAAAGCTCAAGAAGAGAAAACAGTCATTAAGAGCATAGAGATAGAGTTGACATTGCAGGGTAAGACATAATCTAAGGTGTGAGGAGAACTTTTTGATTCAGAAAGAGAGGGTAATAAAGTATCTTAAATTCTAAAGGTGGATTCTTTGATCACATATATTTATTATTTTAGGGCATGATTTCTATTGCTTGTAATATGTATTCCTTTATCTAAACATGCATGCCTACAATATCCTCTAGACATTTACATTCCACTTTACTCTTACTTTGTTTTGTATTCTGAAATCTCAGGAACAGAAATATTGAAATATTACACCTGAAATACAAGAAAATTGATCATTATTTTAGTGAAGTCTTTATATATTGACAGATAATCACTATGTTTTCTGTTTAGAAACAAAACATAAGACAAAAATTAAATTTTTATATATGAATATATTCAGCAATTCAGTAATCTGAGATCAGAAGTGAAATATAAAAAATTATAACATGTAAGACAGATAACAGGATTAATATGTATTCCTTATATATAGAAACCTCCTTTGATTTTTTAAAAGATGGATCTGAATAGGCAATTTAAAATGCAGATTACCAAAAGTATATGCAAAAATGCTTAACCTCATTAGTTGTCACTACGTCAAAACAGTGAGATGCCCATTTTCATCAATTGACAGAAATCTAAAAGGTTGACAGTACCCATTGATGAAGCCTGTGGAGGAAAATTGGAACTCTCAATATATTAAATGCAAGATTTTCTATATATTCTACAGTGTGTTGCTTTTTGTAATGAAAAGGGAAAATAACAAATGCTATTAAAAATATTCTCAAGACCTCACTGATAGAAATTAAAGACCTGCTCTTTTCCAGTTATATTGAGATTGCTAGAATGGTATGGCAGAAAGAACAATTGTCTTATGGTGAGAAAAACCCAAGTTTGAAACAATTCTGACCGTTTCTTGCTGTGTGATCTTGGGAAGCTTACACACCATGTCTCAGTTTTAGCTTTTTTAGGTAGAAAATGGATACAAAAACCTTTCTTGGTCATGGATTTCATGAGAATTAGCTTATTAAGTTACATATGAAGTCTCTGCCACAGTACCTTTCAAATAGTACCTGCCCATTAAGTAATCAACTTTTATGAAAGATTCTGAGGATTAGAAGAAACAAAGAGGTTGACTTGCTCCATGTAGGGATCAACTTACTGACAGAACATGTGTGATTGCAGTCGTTGTGGAGCTTGTTGTAGCCAGAGAGGCAGACGTTGTATGGGAGCCACCAATAGAGCATGAGATGACACCTACTTGAGGCCAAAGTCACTTAGGATCAAACATAACAGAATAGGAGCTTGGTGGGGGCGCTGAGGGCATGGAAAACCTGCCCCTGCCCAGGGAAGGGGCGTGCAGCTGAGACCTGAAGGACTTGTCTGGGCACTGGGGAGGGGCTGGCCCAGGAGGACTTTGCTGGCCTTTAGTATTCTCTGGGGAGGAAGCTGGGCCCAGGAACCACGTTCTGTGCAGCTAGAGGGAGGGAGACACCAGAGGAGGTTGATTCGCTCAGGGCTAATAGGGGCCAGACTTGAAAGGTATGTTGAGGATTTTGAACCAAGAAGAAGGGGAAACCAGTGAAGGTTGCTAGCAGAGGAGCAACATGGTAAGATTTGTGTCACTCTCTTGCTTTGTGCCTTGATAGAATGTTTAACTTTCCTATGCCTCTGTTTTCTTAAAAACACTGAAGTCATAAATCCTACTTTGCGGGGCTGTTGTAGAGAAAATGAGGAAGCCTCTGTGCTCCTGTCTGTGGCACACAGTTTACTTGGTGAAGCATTGCTCCCTCACTTACCTGGATCCTTTATTCACCTCAGCCCCCTGAGCCAACCCCAGGTCACTCTACAGAACCCTGTGGGTGGGCAGGGGGTGGAGGGGGAGCTCACAGTTCTTGGGTGTACTGCTCAGTTTTCTTTGGTTGTTTGTTCTATAATTGGGGAGACAGAACAATGCACATAAAATGAACTTGCTTTCTTTCTAGACGCTTACACAGACATCCCCTTTGTTAGCTCAGGGTGACCTCACAAAGATGTGGAAGGGTGGGGTGAGTACCCTTAGTGAATCCCAGTAGCGGAACCAGGCCCATAGCCTTGCCCTGCCACCAACCCTCTGATTCTCTCGTGACTGCTTGACTCAAGGCTTTCCTGTTGGAGCAGCTTCTTCCCATTGCCACAAAACTGACATCCAGTGGTTTCTGTAATGTACTTAGCAATGACAAAGGACTTTCACTGATCTCTCATGGCCTGCTGATCCAGATGCTGGATTTCTTGCCCAGTTATTTGAGGGTGTCTGAAGTCAGTGTAGCATGTACATGTCACCACCCTTTTCCTGTGTTCCCTGGCCTCTTGCTCGCCCTCCCTTGGCTATTTGGGCCGTGCTGCAGGAGGGGCACACTGGGTGAGCACATCTGCTCCACAGGAACCTGCTTTCATGTAGCTCCAGCTTGTAGTAGGTTTTCTCACTGATGGTTCATTAATTGAGGGATCACGATATTCCAGGCATGGAGCAAAAAGCAAAAACACATACACACACAACACATAATGTACTATAATGGGTTGCTAAGCCAATATATGAATATAGCATTTCAAGTATAAATAGGGTTGTAATAAATCAGAGTTGCTGAAAATGGTATTACATGGGTTAAGCATGTATGTTATTCCTTTCTCAAGTAGCAAATGGAGTTGCTGGGTCCCCCTTCGTTTCTTTCCTGTGCCTAATGGTGCCAATATAGAGAGAGCTACAGAAAAATGCTTTTGTAGGAGAGGATACTTAGCTTTGAGGCTGAAGTCTCCAAAATAAAGGAAAAACTTTCCCAACAGTGGTGATGATGTTATTCATTGAGGATTGTTTTATTCCTTCATATAAGAGTTGACAAAGGTATTCTAGGGCTTGAGTTGTTTCCCACCTCGTATACAGATTCTCCATAGTCTCAGAGACTTCTGCAGGATGGCAGGATCATGTTAGAATAAAATCTGTTAGACTAAAAATAGATGATCTTCATTTCCAGATTTGGATGCTCCATGTGTGGGGTTGAAGATCACTGTGGTGTGGATCTGATGGCTGGATTAACTGCCATGCCCTCATTAAATTAGATCATGTGCGAAAGTTCTTTGCAAACCATTTAGTGCCATGCATTTCTAAGGTATTATTAATATAAACTAGAGGAAAGGAGCTTTTGATTCTTATGTCCACGAGAAACCTTTTTGCATGAATCTCCCCTGCAGCAGGGAAAGTGGGCTTTTGAAGCCGTGAAGTGAGCTGCAGTCTCACAGGTGCTCATTATCAGAGAAAAGTGAAGATCATCAGCCTTGGCTATAGAAGGTCTTCTTTATCTTGGATGATCTAGCAAGATTTTATGTTTCTTCTGTTTGTTTTCTATCTGAGCTAAAGATTGGTGCCAAACATGGAGGAAAGGCTGGGAAAGGTACCTACCCCAGCATAGCCTGGGATCAGAGAGCTAAACAGGAAACCCAGTCTTGATGCAAATCAAGCGTGACTGGAGAACAGAAACCCAAGACTTTCCCTATTTCAATCGGTTTGTAAGAAATCTTTTTAATCTTTCTGACCCGAACTTTAACATTTTAAAGATGTTAGTCATTTCAGAAACGTGCTTTTTACAAGGCAGTTGGTGCCTGGGCCTCCAGTATGTTTTTATAGGGACCTGCTGGTCCATGGGGTGGCTCGAGCCCTGTGTCTGTCTGACCTGGTGCCCATCTGGGGCGCTTCCTCTCCATGCTTGTCTGGCAGTCATGCTTTCACCCACAAAGCCTCAGTGGGGACCAGATACTCAGTAACATACTTGGCTGATATGCATGTGTTTCTCATCTCCAACATCTTATGAGAATCCACGTCTTTTTGAGGAATGAAAAAGTGTTAGATCATATTGCAATATCCATATTATTTTGTTGTATTTATTTATTTATTTTTATTTTTTTGAGATGGGAGTCTCACTGTGTCACCCAGGCTGGAGTGCAGTGGGACGATATTGGCTCACTGCAACCTCTGCCTCCTGGGTTAAAGCATTCTCCTGCTTCAGCCACCCAAGTAACTGGGGCTATAGGTGCATGCCACCATGCCTAGCTAATTTTTTTGTATTTTTAGTAGAGACGGGGTCTCACCATGTTAGCCAGGATGGTCTCGATCTCCTGACCTTGCGATCCACCCACCTTGGCCTCCCAAAGTGCTGAGATTACAGGTGTGAGCCACCATACCCAGCCAAAAAATCCATTTTTTAAATTTACAGCCCAAAGAGATATAACTAATACATTTTTATTTTCCTGAGAATTCTGATTCTTCTTAGGCTGATACTATGTTAATAGCGATTTTAGCACATTGCAGTTCTCTTTCTTACAGCTGTTACTTTATGTATGAAGCATTTATTTTCCATCTGAAGGATGAGTTATTTGTCTGAATTGCTGCCCTATTGAAATTTCACAGTATTTTTGAAGGGAACTGGACCATGAAAACACAGTTTGTTTGTCACCCATAAGGCACAGAAATGCATGTACTGAAAAGAGATTGCAAATAGAGATAGACTTTGCTATTTAAATTACCAGGCTTAAGATATTAAGAGTTTAGTTTTGAGTTTACATCATTAGTTGATCAATACATTAGACTGTTTGGTGAAATTTTGTCACAGCTGCAAATCTAAAAACTAATGTTGGAAGAACGAAGTCATGGACTATTTCCCGTGAAGTAACTAGAATGAAGCCCTTAGTGTGTCGGCTGTCGTAGTTCCAAACCTACAGTCTGTTCTCTTGCTGTGTACGGTATGTACCACATGGACCAGGAGCCCAATAATTGGGACCCTGAGGGTGGCGTGGGATTAGTGTTGAAGAGTCACTATTACAGTGACTATATGGGAAGTTACCCAGCATAAAGTGACACTCTCGTTCTACTGAACAGTTTTCCCCTTTGAATTTCTACAAAATTATGCTAGATATTACCTGTATCTCAGCCAAAAGAATGTGGATTGTTACCAGAAATAGACTAGGGTGTTACCATGAAATAATATTTCCCCCCTTCTTAGTTAGCTTGTCACTTGAAGTTCAAAAGTGGATTATATATAATCCATCTAATTGTATGAGGCACCTGTAGAAATGTCTTTAGTGTTTAGTTCTTTTGATTAAAGTGCTGCTTGATATTTACATCCCACCAAAGGCACCTACTCAAAATGTAAGTAAGCTTACTGGCTTTTATGTTCTTACAGGAAATAAAATCTGTTACTAATTTTTTTAATTTAAAAAGTCTGTTAATTTACACTGATTTATAATTTGTCTTGGATTCCTTAGCTGAGAAATACAGTTAATCACTGACTGTTCTATTACCTGACAGCAATTGATAAAGTATCCATGCACAAAGTGTCAGAAAAGGTTAATATTTATTGAATTTTATGGTGCTACAACCAGTGTAGTTTTGCCGACAAAGATGTATGGCCACCAGCAATGGAATCTGTAGAATTGCAGCAAAACAACATGGCACATGGATACATATGTAACAAACCTGCACGTTGTGCACATGTACCCTAAAACCTAAAGTATAATAAAAAAAAAAAAAGAATTGCAGGATGCACACTAGATTTTATTCTAACCTATGCCAGTATTCTAGATTTTTTAAAATGACAGATGTTTAACTAAATACAAAAAGCTCTAAATGTGCAGCGACTCTGAACCTGTGACTTGAATTCAGTATTTTAATATGAAACACAAGAACAGCACTTAAAAAGTAAAAATTCATCCTTGCTTTGCAGGCAGCAATCACATTTAGCTTTTTCTTCCATTTAACTCTATGCTGTTGATCCGAATAGATGCCCAAGCGATAGCAGAGATTATAAACAATAAAGAGCTTGCATCTTTATCAAAAAAGTATATAATTAGTAGAGAAGGGGGAAAGCCTCTGCTTACTTTTAAAGGAGTTCCAAAGAAACAGTTTGAGTGCCATGTCAGTATTCAAATACCTGCAAACAAAAAACCTCAGGGCCTAGAATCATGCATTCATTCTCTGGTTGCAGACTGGGGATAGAAGTGAGGAGTGTGTATTTTTGTTGTTGTTGTTGATTTCCACCTGTATTTCCCTGACAGAAATGTACTCCTTGGTTTACCCGTAACAGCCAGCATCGACTCCTATGCATTTGCTTGCCTGAATATACCCACAGTTTGTATTAGTTGCCTATTTCCAGTAGTTAACAGGTGAGATAAGACAGTTTATGAATTACTTTTTTAACCCGGATAGAAGTATATCAAAACCTGTTTCCTTGTCTTTAAGACCCTGCACTTGTAAGTGTGAATCAAAACTAAAAGTCTCCACTTGCATTTGAGATTTTTAAAAGTGGGAGTTGGACTTTATTTCTGCAAAAGATCTAATGAAAATTCTTATGCTAAAAGAAATCTATTTGGACCAGCAGAATGGATTACCATGTGTCCTATAAATATATTTTAGGTTGCTTTTTGTCTGTATCACATTTTTCTGTTGATGCTTCTTCCAGCAATCTGTGCCGGTTTTTGTTTTTCCCTCCTTGCAGACAACTCGCCCATTTTATTGTGCTTATTTAGAGAAAAGACAGAGTTTGGCTTCTCAA